>NC_137261.1:1095000-1695000 GCF_053477335.1 Acartia tonsa | reverse complement strand
AAACTTTTCTACAATTCGGGTAGGTCCATCTGTTTCATACTCTATGAATGACAATGTTTGGTTGTCCGTCTTAATTGTTGAACTTCGCCTTCATTAATGTTGTCATTCTGGCTTGCCAATGTTTTATCTAAGAGATACATAACTAGACTTTGATTATAATAGACGCTGCTTTATTGAAATAGTTTGCAAAGTTCTATTTTTGTCTTTTGATATATTAATATATTAATTAATATATATAAAGGAAATACTTTTTTGTCTGACTTATTTAACATATTTTGCTTTTTTGTGAACTAATCAGTGCAGAATAAGATCTCATTTTAATACTCAATTGATCCAGACATCATCAGCAAAAGTTAAATTAAAATATGTAGGTACGCTGTTAAAATCGTGCTTTGAAGATTGTAAATTAGTTAGAATTGATGATTACTTTAAATAAATAAAGTCATTGAAAATAATTATCTTTTCAACAAATTTAAAATGCTAAATGAATTTTATATTGATAACAGAAAGTGTTGAGCTATCAATAGAAACTAGGTATACTATTATTCATTTTTCTTTATGTGCTTCCGCCTATCAGAATTATAATTATAAAGTTTAATCTCAAATATTATTTAAATTCTTTTATTTTTAATTGGATCATTTTTTATAAAATTCTAACTAGCGCTAATAAAAACAAGGGTATAATTCCACAATGTTATTTGGGGTGTTGCGTTTTTGTAGCATTTAGTTCCTAAAGTAAAATAATTATGGTTTTTCATTGAGGTTAATATACTCTTTAAAGATTTTAACTTAACTCTAGGTCTCCTTCCCGTGGACCCTGTGCTGACTTTTAATTGGGTCTTTGAATATCAGCTAAGGGCGTCGTTGCTAAAAGAACAGAAAGTAATTTGCTATCAAACGAAAAAGGCCCCCTCCACTCGTAGACGTCCAAGGGGAGGGGGTAAAGGGGTGATTACCCGCCCCCCCCAAGTGAATTTGGGGGGGCCTAAGGCAAATTTTAGATTTACAAATTTTACCCCCCCCCCCAAATAAAAAAGCTTCCCTCTATGATATAAAGATTACCCCCCCCCCCCAAATGAAAAAGCTTGGACGCCCCTGCCATTACTGGAACAAGGTATCTGTCTGGGTTATACACCTATACTTAAAAATCTATTGAATAAACAATCAAAATAAACATATATGTTTAAAAAGGTATTGAAAAAATAATGCATTTGCAATAATTTGTTATAATTTAAATATTTTTTCTTGTTCTTGTTTTGTTTGAGCCACATCGCATCTTTTGCATTAAATTTGCACGCTGCTTGAGTCCGCCAGCTAATAGAGGAACGTAGATTTAGAGTTTCAATTAGGTCATTATCAGAGGAAGTTTTTCCAATGTTCCTTTATCCCATATTAGTATACTATTTTTAAAAAGGTCTAAAGTCATTTTTTCATATTGCTAAAAATCAAGACACTTAAACACTTTTCTTAAATCCTTGTAGTCTTTAACTGAGAGAGAGGGGACAATAAGCTAGTCCCCAAATTTTTATAAAAACGCTTTCTTATTCGCTGGCTTAACACCTTCGGGGACAATAATGAATTTTGATTGGTTGAATCATAAGGTTGAGTGTTCGAACATTTAAACCACTAATTTTAATCTGCGGAAGGAATAATTTTGTGTATAATATTCATTGAGGATGTACATCAATTTATTGGCTATTGTCTTATCCCTTTAGAAACCTAGGTTTTTAATCTGCTTAGTGGCAAAGCAAGGCCCGTTTAAACATATGAGGTACATTGATTGCAAGGCATTAAACAAAATATTTTATTATCCATCTAGTTTTGCGACTATCTGTTTCGCCAGCATGCAAACTTATTTGCGAAATAATTAATTGCAAGGCCCGCTGAGAAAATAGCGAAATAAGCAAAAATTGGTTGAGGGCTGCGTGCTGAGAAAAAAATTGTATTAAAAACAATTTAGTTGTCCCTGTCAGGCAGTTTCATTAACATTTTTTTTTGTAAACCTACAATCATGGATCTAAAGGGATAAGACAGTGGCTGATAAATTGATGTACATATCCCCAAAGAAAATACACAAAATTACCTTTTCTGTAGATTTAAATTTGTGATTGGAACATTTGGACACTCAACTCAACCAACCAATAAAATTGATATAAGTCCCAAAAGTTGTAAGGCCAACAATAAAGAATACCTTATTATAAAACTTTGGGGACCAGTGTAATAAACAGCCCAATGTTCGCTCCATAGCCCTGGGTTTTCTTGATTATTTACATGCAAAAATAATTACACATAGTTCTACATACAAATATCATGTAAATAGATAATGCAAAGATTTCATAGAAAAAATGACCTAAAACCATACAAGTGGCATTTATAACTGGTAAAGATGTATTAGGAATCGTTCCTTAATAGGAGGACCCAATTCATATTCATACAACTGGACAGCCGTCCGTCTGGAACTGTTACCTCATTTCGTTAATTTAACGACAAAGTACAGTGTTTAAGGCTAAGCATCTCTATAATCAAGTCCTAATAATCTAAGTATGTCCTTCAACAGTATCCTGCATTTATGCAGTTTTTCAACAAATTTATTTAAAATTCTGTTTCTACTTTTTTGTATTCAGTTCCGACACTCTACAAGTGTTAATGTTCATTTGCCCTACTGTTTGAGAGCTTCGCTTCTATTTATGTTGTCATTCTTGTTGTTATAGACCTCACATGTGGTTTGTTGATATATGAACTATAATCTATATAGGGATTGTAAAAGCATAAATACCAACAACTTGTTACGAGAACCAATAAGTGGTTTTCTCGTATTCATTCGAATCCGGTGGATAGGAACCGGTTCTCATCCATACGAAAAAACTATGTCTAGCATCGTATTATATCCAGTTTTCTACGAATATAGAAATGTACAATCACAAGATTAAAACTAGTTTTTTAGCCGGTGCCTTCGGCACCACGGGACTAAAAAAACTAGTTTTAATCTTATAATTGTACATTCTATACCCGCGGAAAGCCGTTTATAATACGATACGAGAAATAACTATTACATAAAAAGAAAAATTTTATATAGGTATATTAGATCAAGACAAGTTTTCATTTTTTTAATTATCAAAAAAAATTTCCAGTTATTTCTAAATATTACAATTTTAGGCTTTAATTAATAAAGATATTAAAGTATTATTGTTGCGAGGATAAATCAGAATCAAATGAGCAATATTTGGTCTATACCGTCGACCATTTAGTTAAAGAGATCCTACTCATGAAGCTCTCTATAGCGCCTATAAAAATGACTTTATACAATACAAATGACCAATGATAACACACAGACTAAATTACTAATGGCAGACCAGTATACATTTGAATTGACCAATGGTAGGCCAGTGTGACATAATTTTTTATAGGCACTATAAAAAGCTTCCTTACTCATGATTCGAAGAAAATGAAGATGAAAAAAACATCATGATTAACCAAAACTACACATCTATTAAAAAGAACAAAATAAAAAGAAGTTAGTCCTTACATTATTGAAAATATTGTATCACCACCCTGCAGTTTTACGATGAAAAAATAAGGTTTTTTACTAGTTGTGTTTGTTAAATCTGAGTAAATACGCTATTTGGTTTACAATAGAGGTAATCTGTTGCTCATTTTCATTCAAAGACAGTGATAAATATTATGAACAACATTGTTTTCAACATTTTAACTAAACCCTATCAAATACAATAATTTAAAACATAAAAGCATTGCGAACGGATGCAATTCCATTTGTTTATATAGACCATAGGCGTCCAAGGGGGGGGGTAATGGGGCGATTACCCCCCCCCCCAAACGAATTTGGGGGTGCCGTATTTACCCCCCCCCAACAATTTTGGGGGGGGTAAATACCCCCCCCAAAGTAGAAAATCTCTAACAAAAAAAAATTTTTAATATTAATTTTTTGATAAAATTTAAATTACCCCTCAAAAAATTTTACCCCGGGGGTAAATTATGGGGGGGTAAACAAATTTTACCCCTGCCAACAGATTTCAGGGGGGGTAATTACCCCCCCCCCCCCCCCAAGCAAATTATACCCCCGGGGTAAAAATTTTGGGGGGGGTAAAAAAAATTTGCGGCGCGCTTCGCGCGCCACTTTACCCCCCCCCCAAAACCGAATTACCCCCCCAAAAAATAAAAAGCTTGGACGCCCCTGATATAGACAGCACTAGCCTACAGCTCACGTTGTTCACTGGTCTGTAATGTTCTTGAGAATATTAAATGTCCGTACTGGAAAGGTAGAAGGCTGATGCAAATATTAAGGTATAAAATCCGATGTATTAAGAATTCAGGGTTAAGACAGAAGGCTTATTTTATGTTTGCTGACCAATGCATGTATAACTCTAAGAATAATATTGTCTGTCGGTCTATCGGTAATGCTCTTAAATAATTTTCCCAGCTTTTATCGAAGATATTTTTTGTGTAAAGATTCAAATACCACTAAGTATCATTACTCAGTATGTCTGTCTTTTGTGCACCCTTTTTGCTTTCATTTGCTTTGCCTTTAATTTTTTTAATTCAAGAGCTTCTATAGTTATGGATTTTGTCATCCTTTCTGTTAAATGTTAGTAGCGAAGTCAATAAATTTAGATTTAAAAAGTTTTACTTTCTGTCTTAAGTGCTCTGAAATAAATAAAATTACTGTAGGAGAAATGTTTATTTTCCCTTCTGCTATTTAATATAGAAGGTTTAATTTTTTGGAAAGCAATGCACTTCTGTACGCCTATAGCTAAAATATTTGTTTTGGATTACATTTTTTATCAAGATTATAATGGAACATTTGCAAAATTCATTTTCCGCTGTTATTTAGTAGCGAATCTCATTTATAATTCAAAATGTCTGTCCGTTCGTCTGCTGTTGGCTAGGATTAGGGGAAAATGTGATTTTCTCATTTACTAATCAATGGCTGAAAAATTGTGTAAATATTCCCAACATAGCTTGCCAGTATGGACCTCATTTATTGGTCAGTTTGAAAAGGGATTGTATAATATTAATGATCTATTTCTTGTTAAAAGGGGGTTGGTCTGTCCATCCGAATATCCCTAACAGATAGTTCTGATTGTTAATTTAGGCATATTAGAATTGTCCTATTGAATTCAAACTCGACAATAAAATTTTTGAAACTGTTATGTCCTCTCCCCTAATTCTCTCTCGTTCTCTCTCTTTCTTTCTCTCTCTCTATCCCCCCGTTCTCTCTCTCTCTCTCTCTCTCTATCCCCTAATTCTCTCTCGTTCTCTCTCTCTTTCTTTCTCTCTCTCTCTCTCTCTCTCTCTCTCTCTCTCTCTCTCTCTCTCTCTCTCCCTCTATCCCCCTGTTCTCTCTCTATATATATCCCCCCGTTCTCTCTCTCTCTCTTTTCTCTATCCCCTTGTTCTCTCTCTCTCTACCTCTCTCTCTATCGACCCGTTCTCTCTCTTTCTTTTAAAAATATTAAGTTGCACATAAAAATTACGACTTTAACGTCTTATTTTATAATATCTGTTTAACTGATTTATTTAGTAATTTTTTGTTTTATCTATATTTAATGTAACAATACACGATATAACGTTTTGCCTCATTTTTTTAAACATTTTTAAAAGAATATACACCTAATATTTTTCATTTCAAATTTTCGTCCTGAAAGGGTTAAAATGTTTAGTTTAATATCAGACCACATTACGGGAGTGTCGCACGAATCAATTTATATTAAAACTAAGTTTTCTTAGATTTACTATATTATAAATTTAAATTTTCTGTGTTATGATTAGAAATCAAATACTTCAATGTTATTTAAATAGCAACATGAATTAAAAAAAACTGAATTAATGATGCTAAAAGTAGAATAATGGGTCTTATCGTTCTGGTCAATGAGAATTTAATAGGGATTATTGGAGCACTCTGAGTTTTTAACATTCTTTACTTGGAGAATTCGAGCTCGATTATAGACGTTTATTTCCTATATAGATCAGTCATGGATCTTGATGCAATACAGCAGGCCGTTTTATACATGTTAAAAATTAGAAGATTTCATTAAATAAAAGTAATCGCAAATATACTTAGTAAATAAAACGTATAGGAATGTTTGAGTTTTGCATTTTAAGGAAACTTCACATAGGTCTCAGTGTGGTTTTAGATTTTTTTCCTGCCACCTCCCTCCACCTTCAAATAAAATTATGGGCGCAGACACTAGTGTTGATATCTAATGGCATAAATAAAATTTAGCATGAACTGATTGAATGTGAAAATTATTCATTTCTTCAATTAATATCATTTTTAAAAACATAAGCTTGCATGTTCTGCTGTTAATTTTTCTGTTTTTAAGATATTTATTTCTGTCCATGCTTTTAATCAACAAGTATTATTTAAATGACATATTTAAAAGAAATTAAACAATGTGCTTGTATATATATGAAAATTTAAATCAATTTTAAAATCAAAAGAAAAAAATCATTGAAATGATTTTGTCTCCTATTGATTGAAAAATGCTTGAAATTATAAAAAATGGGAAATTTAGGATATTTGGCCAAATCAATTTCAAGTACAGTTTAAACAATTTTTATCCAGGGATGGAAGGAATTCTAAATATGGTTCTACAACCAAGGACATTCAAGAAGCGGGAATGAAGTGTATTCGACCTCACCCCCTCCCCCCAAATGATTAAAATTAACCCCCATGTGCAATCCATTTTTTGTTAGGAGGGGGGAGGGGGGTGGCATTATGACCTCAAAAAAATCTTAAATGAACCATGATACAAAGGCCTTATTTTTAAAAATCATGTGAATTTTAGACATTTTATACTATTCTCACCCCCTGTGAAAAAATAGGAGGGTGAATCACTGAATAACCCATAACAAGTTTAGAAATAAATTCTAAATAAACAATTCCATTTCATCCTGATAAAAATCGAAGCATAACAAAATTCCCATACAAAGCAAAAAAAAGGAACTCTATAAACCAATTTCAAATCGACTTTTTAAAAGTGAAATAGATTTTTTAGATGGATAGTTTTTAAAATTTAAATTGTATAATTTCATGTATCATTACGAAGCTCTAACTAAAAAAAAACTTTCAAAAAAAAGAAAACCTTTTTGATCTATTTTTATCTTATTCTAAACTATCAAAAATTATTGAAACCGAATTAAGTTAATAATTATTGAAAAAAATGTTTAAAAACTGAGCTAAAGATGTCCTACATGGATAAGAACCATAAGGTCAACTTCAGTAACAATTATTCTTCCTACAGTACAAGGAACACAACATCCAAGAAAGCGAAACATGTTAAATGGACATTTCTTTTTTGTTAGGAATAAATTTTTCAAGATAATTTAAGAAAGTTAGCTAATGATAAATTATTGAACAATTTCCTTTCAATATATACTAAAGATAAGCTTACAATGATAATATTATTAAAAGCGAAGCTTTTCTCTAATTAGGGTCGGTCGGTCTGTCCGTCCGTACGTCTGTAACGGATAGCTTTTTCGTTAATTTAGGCATGTCCTATCGATTTCAAGCATCCTAAAAATGTAAGTATGTCCATAAACATTATCCTGTATCAAGCAGTTTTTCAACAAATATTCTGATTATTCAATTCTGACAATATACAAGTGTAAATGTCCGTTTGTCCTACATTTTCAGTGCTTCGCTTTTATGGATGTTGCCATCCTAGTATGCTACGTAATTATCATAACACACTTACAATTCTTACATTATGAAGCAATGACGCTCTTATTGTAATAAGCTTCGCTTTAAAAAGCCAAACTTTAGTAACAATTATTCTTAAAGAAAAGATATAACCAAACTGTCAATGTAATGTTTAACCTTTTCACATATACTTTCCTTTTTTAAAGGAGAAACTTTTTTATGTTTAAACCCAGTCCGTCCGTACGTCCCTCAGTAACAGTATGCTCTGACTGAAATTTTGGAATATCATATTATAGAACGATCAGACACAATGTCAAGTTGAAATGTAGAATATGCCCATATTAAAAATACATTAATTTAAGCCAGAAAACTAAGAGGATGGATACCTACTAGGTGTCTATCCCCTTACATCCCTCACACGCCGTTGATAAGGGTTCAAACCTACTACTTGACTAAACCCTGTGCACGTCATTGATTACAACATATTTGTTTGTAAGAAGGTTTTATCGGTTTAGCTTTGCTTTTATGGATGTTGTCATCCCTGTTTATAAATTTCCGTTTATGCTAGGAGAGAAGCCACTCTTTAAGTTTACCTGTATCTATCGGGGAGGTGATAGGTTTTTATCCTGTCCCAATAACCTAAGACGACAAAATGTTTATTGGTAACAGTAGAGGAAATGTTTTGGCTTTTAAACAGGCACAACTCAATTAAATGCATAGTTGAATCGTTGAATGACTGTTTCTTGCTTTTTAAATAAGTTTTTTTAAATCCTATATCTTTTTTATATTTCAAAGTTTAAAAATAAATTAAAAGTCATAGCTTTTAAATTATGAGACAAAGATAATCCAATTTTTGTGAACAATCATTTATATATAGAATTGTAGAAATAAAATAAACGAATTTTCATTGTGTCTATAAATTAGGATTTATACCATTAGGTTGAAAAATGACTGTTGATCTTTAAAAAAAATCCTGTATCGTAAGTGACAAGGGCATCGGATTAATTCATTCGAATATATTTTGAGTGTGCGCCCCTTGTCTCAATGTCTCAATAATCAGTCATGTGACGTTATAAAAATGGGGGAGATTAGAGGAGAAGTGGGAAAGAAAACCCCTAAAAAAATAGATGGATAATCCCTCCTTTTTATGACGTCACGTGGCTGAAATTTGAAACACTTTGTAAAGTTACGTATTTTTTTCTCCAACTATAAAGTAAAAAATCCTTATTTTCCATATTTAATGATAAATTATGAATGGAAATAATAAAGAAATATTTTTGGTGATTTCTATGGTGATTTAAACACAAGGTATTACAGTGGAATCAAAATGTTTAAAAGGTAGAAATAGAAATATGATTATTGGATATCAAACCATACTGGAAGCATTTTTAGTTAATTTAGTTTTGTAGTGGCTAGCCAACTCTGTAGGAGACCACCAGGTAAACTGTTTTTTTAAAGAAAAAACTGACATGTTTTATCCTTATATTAAAATTTTTCTTGAAAATAATATGAGTGCAAGTTTAAATGTTATAAAATAGGCTTTAAACATTATTACTTTAAATTTTTGTAGGGTTATGTTAGGTTTTTAACAAGTACCTAAAATAAAAACATTTCTCATATTCATTAGAAACCGATTAATATCCGGTGAATTAGAACCGGTTCTTATCCATACGAAAAAAAACTATGTCTAGCATCGTATTATATCCAGTTTTCTACGAATATAAAAATGTACAATCATAAGATTAAAACCAGTTGTTTTAGCCCATGCCTTCGGCACCTCGGGTCTAAAAAAACTGGTTTTAATCTTATAATTGTACATTTTATATGTTTATAATACGATGCAAGAAATAACTATTCTATTTTTACCTTAACCATTTCAATTGTTTACGTTGTTAATAAAATCAATATAATTTTGTTTAAAAATTCTGGTCAATAGCTAGGATAGAGAGTACCTTTTTTGATACAGTTAGTTTGGTTCTAATTAACTCTTATTTTTAGTTTTTTTTTTGTCATCATTTACGTGTAACAAATGTTTAAATAACAATATTCTATTATAATTATAGATTCTCTATTTTTCATTTAATTGTGAATTAAAAAGATCTAAAACATCTAAAAGAAGAGGAGTTTAGATTTTTACAATAAATATTCAATATATCGAAATACACTAGTCCCCAGAGATCTAAATAACGTTATCTTATTCGCTATCTTAACAAATTTGGATATTTTATTGAATTTTGATTGTTTGGTTGATGAAGTTGAGTTTTCAAACGTTTCAACTATTAATATTAATCTACAGGGGTAATTTGTGTATCATCATTGAGGATGTACATTAATCTATCGGCCATTGTCTTATCAATTTAGATCCCTGCGTGGATAGACAAAGTGAGTTATAAAAGTTAAAAGGTATGTAGGTCAGAGGTGGATTCTTAAAAAAAATTTGCCCCACTAATCGCTTAGTGGGGCAAAATTGTTTTCGTGAAAAATCCACCAAAATCACATTAAAAATCTACAAAAAAAAAAATAAAATCTTATGTTAATAACCTAACCCTTCTATGATTTTGTTTAATTTTTGTAGATTTTTAATGTGATTTTGGTGGATTTTTCAGTTTTCCTGTTGTTTAGTACCATTTAAATGGCTTGGCATTTTGTTATAATATCAAAAGATTGCACTCCTTGCAAATTTTGTTGATCACGATGAAAATGACCATATCATTCCTCTAGTTGATAAAGTACATTTTACTAATTTCTTCAGTTCGCCAACATTTTTTTTAAAAATCTAAACAGCTTAAACAATAAGAAGTTGAAAGTTAACAAGTTGATTTTTTGCACATTTTGGCAAAGACAAGATGATATTTTGTTCACTGCAGACAAAATACATAATATAATCGTTAGAACTGGTTTTGTGTACAGTTGCTTGCCGTTTAGCAAATACAAGAACTTTTAGTCAAATGAGGATTATAAGATTTTGAAAATTAAAGTTGTATATATTAAGAAAATAGGATAAACATTTAGATTTAAATAATAATAAATAGAACAGCTTGCACAAATATTGGAACTAAAAGTTAGTAGTCTTTGTAAAAAAAGAATAGAGTATAGAAATAAGCTTTTCTTTTTTTATTTATGCTAACAATAATCATCTTTTAAAAAGATATCAAGGTGATTTTTCAATTAACCAATAAGAATCTAGCAAAATTTTGGAGTTAAAAAGATAAATAACGAAATATATTCAGTATTTGAAAAGGCTAATTGGTCCAGTGGTTGGATACAGTTACTAGCAGCTGCGCCCCTAGCATCTAGGAGCCCTATATTCGAAGGGATATGAAAGGGTCGGGAAATAGCCTAAACCCATACACAGACCTATTATGAAAATAAAATAAAGTAGCCTAAAACCATCTTAGGGCCTATAAGAAGCTTAACTGTAAAAGAGACCATATCGGTTCTGCTATTAACAAGATATTACACTACTGTTTTTTTTTTAAAAGCTGTACTTCATTTTATCATATATGTATTGCAAAAGTTTTCTTACAGTTTCAGTTACTCTCTACTTGAAAAGATGCTTCGCATATACTGTACTACTAAATGTCGCTAATATATTGACGTACAGAAACAATTATAGAGTAGCTGCGCCTTTTACAAAAAAAATACCATTCAAAACCGTTGCAAAAAAAACACGCATACATAAGAATAAAAAACCAAATACATAAAAATATTTTCGAATGTAAATCTACCTATTTTTACTATTGGCACTTGTTAGAGTTCTAGAAGGGACAGAGACAAGTAGTAATACAAATATTTTATAGCTGATAATACGGTTGATAACACCGTAGAGCCTGACCCCTTTTAGTAGGTTCCAAGGCAGTAACATCCCAGGTATTGCAGACAATCAATATTTTTATTTTATGACCTTTGTCTGGAATTTATATTTGTGCATGGTATGGCAAGTTGCGCCTGTTTGGGGACAAGGTATTTCCACTGCTCCTTCTATTATTTTTTAACGTCTCTAACGGTTGAGGTTGAGATTTGAACCAGTCACACTAATATAAATGTTCGTAGTTTACCAGACAGCCAGGGCTATTATGGAAATTTATAAAGAAAGAAAAAAATCTGAAAAATGTTATATTCTTTATTTTATTGACCAACTCTATTGTAGGATTTCCTTATACATACTTACCCAAATTTTTTAGAAGATTTGTCTTTTTCTGTTCCACGTATAATGCCAAATCTAATTTCTAAAAACATATTTTAAACATCATTTTCAGATTTTTGGTCAGCATTGTCGCAGTATGGGGGCACCCTCCCTCCCTACCATCACCCCTCCCCCCAACCACTTGGCAGGTTCCTTGAATACTGTGTAACAGTTGAGTTCTAGTCTTGTATAGGTAGAAATATTACTGTGATTATACAGTAGAAACAGTTTTATGATCCAATTATCGTCCTAAGAACTGTTTCTGTTACCCAAAGTTAAAACCAAAAATAATGCCCCCCCGGTGGGGGTTAATAGGCTGTGCCCCACCTCAACCCCACCTTGGTGCACGCCCCTCCTTTTTTACTCCAGCGTGTTTGTGTGTGTAAAAAGCCACCCGACGCCCCTTTTTTGACAGGTAAGACAGAAAAGACAAAGTTATGTTTTTTTAGAATATTTTGGATACTAATTTTCTTTTTTTCTTTTTTGTAAGGACAAACAATTTTTTTTTACTTGTTTATCAAGCAGTTGGATCTATAGGGTAGCAACTTTGGGGTTTGGATGTAGGCTTTTACTTTCTTTAACAAGAACAATATTTTTGTATGTTGGTATAACCAATTGCTTGCTATTGCTGTACGTCTCTGATCAGCCGACCTAATTCTTTAAAAGATGTCTCAAAAAATCAACCTTGTGACGTTATAAAAATGAGGGATTTTTCCATATCTTTTTTTATGGGTTTTCTTTTCCACTTCTCCTTTCTTGTTAGCTAACTTTATTTTAAATGCAAAATTTTACAGAATAGCTAGAAGAAGTGTCTATGCCTTTAAAACCACATACAACCTCTTCCGCATAATAATTCATCTACTCAGACCCAGGGCAAATAGAGATGTGGTCGCATCTAAACTAAAATTAGATATGAAAAAAATAATTCAACATATTTAAATCATAGACGTGGTTTTATAATAAATAAAGTTAAGGGCAAGTAGTTTGAATGCAATTGAAGATCCTAACCTAAAATTTAATAAACAAATATTTGCTTTTCTCGTATTCATTCGAATCCGGTGGATAGGAACCGGTTCTCATCCATACGAAAAAATTATGTCTAGCATCGTATTATATCCTGTTTTCTAAGAATATAGAAATAGACCCAAAACTTTTTCCCTAGGAAGCTGAATCCCTTATATTCCCTTGTGAAACCTCTATAATAAGTGGCTGTATAAAATATAAAAGAAATAAAAGAGCAATAAAAAGACACAATTCAAGGAAGTTTGAGACAATTATTAATATTTAGACATCCCTTCTTCCAGAGAGGCAGGGGAAATTCGGCTGTTTAATACTAAGCCCCAAAGTTCAAAAATAACGTTTTTTAAATCGTTAGCTCAACAACTTTTGGAACTTTTATTGATTTTTTATTGTTAGGTTCATTAAATTGAGTATTCAAACGTTTCAACCACGAATTGTAATCTATAGAAAGAGTAATTTTGTGTATCATCATTGGGGATGAACATACATTTATTGGCCATTGCCTTATCCAATAAGATCCCTACATTCCTTCAACTCTCTATACAAGGGAGTGGCTAAAAATGGTATATTGTGGAAAATGCAATGAAAATATGATACAAGTAAGTTTCAATAAATTGCACTTATTATTTGAAATTTTCTGCAAACAGTTGACCATCTCTCTTATTTTAAATAATTAAAGGTATTTCTAGCCCCCGTGGCATCTATACAGCAGGACCCTATTCCAACGGAGTACTGTCCCTGCAGGGTTCTTCTAACTTTTAATTAACCTAACCCAAAAAATCTAAGCATCGGAAATACGTTTTTGTGATCCAAATGCGAAATGAGAGAAATCGCCTAAACAACTTCAAAGCAATACAAAACCAGATTATTTTCTAAAAATATATTAAGGTTATATGAAAGTCTTTATTTCTCAAACTGTTTGTAAGGGTTCTCTTTAGTACAAACCAACAATTTTGATATAGGGGGGGATTTTAACAAAAGACACGAAGGAAACATACAAATATGAAACAAGCACATTTTTATCCATAATTTGCGCAGAATTCAAAAGTAAATGAAAAATAAAATGTAAATTATTTAAATTGCATAAATATAGGTTACTTTAAAAGAACATAATTTCAATTTTTGAGATTTGATTATAGACATGCTTAGCTTAAAATAGTGTATATTGTTGCCCTAGGAATCATTATTCCAAAAATCAGATGGATAGGATAATTATGTCATACAAAAAGGTTGTTGTCAAAAAGTTAAAAAATCAGGATGTTTTAAAAATACAGATACTACGATTCCTTAATAGTACCTTATTTTTATAAGAATCATTATGTATTAAGTTTGAAACTGATAGGACATTTCTAACATATCTAAATTAATGAAAAGAGCTATTCGTTACGGACGGACCTTAATTATAAAAAGCTTCACTTCTAACGAAAATTCTAGAGAAACTATATAAAGGCAATGGTCGGAACATGGTGAAACAAACTTAGTACCACCATATATAAAGCGTATATAGCCACTAAATATGTTAGCCGAAACATAACCTACAAGACTATCTATAGAGACAATTTGCTGCAAGTAAGGGCGAAAAAAAAGTAAGGGGTATAGAGGAATAAAATATAATAAAAAGAGAATGTAACTATGACAAAAGAAGGACACACAGAAAACTGTCCCGAATTTGTATTAATTTTGAGGAACAAGACTCCAGTTACGTCATATTTTTCTTTCCCGAAAAAGGAAAGGGGGAAAGAAAAAAAGGGAAGGGGGGAAGAAAAAAGAGATGGGAGAAAAGGGGGTTTTCCCCATCTCTTTTGAAGAGATTTTCTTCCCCCCTTCCCTTTTTCGGGAAAGAAAAATATGACGTCACTGGAGTCTTGTTCCTCAAAATTAATACAAATTCGGGACAGTTTTCTGTGTGTCATATTTTTTCATATTATTTTTCTCTGTTTTTCCGTATTATGGGAGAGTGTTTTTGTGGATGAGGGAGGGGGGGGGGGGGTTGAGGAAACCAATGCATAGTGGCGGATATGACACTACCATTTCCTACACACATAGGGAGCAAAAAATACTTAGAATAGAATACCATACAATATTATCAAGGATAAAGTACCTAAAAATGCTGAATATGATATCGGGAAACAGAAACATAAAATATAAGTATGCTAAAATTTCTGCCAGTTATTTCATATTGCTTGTTAGAGAATAATTTGATAATCAGTTTTTTATTAAACTTTATAATGATTTATTTTATTTTTTATCTTTTTCAGCAAAGCTACTAGATAAATTGTTTCTTTTAATACAACTTAGACGCAATAAAAATCTGATTTCTTCTTGTTTTGCAATAAAAATCTCCAAAATTGCAAACTAGATATATCAAAAAATAGACCAATAAACATTTACAATTGCAGAGTTTTATCACTCCTAGTATACATAGAAGAAAAATTGTATTATATATTTCCAGATTTTTAATAAAAATTAACGATGTTTAAGCTGTTACGCATAAGGACTAAGTTTCTTTTTTAAAAACAAGGATAAGAATATCTATAAAAGCGAAGCTCTCAAACGATAAGACAAACGAACATTAACACTTAACTAACTTAAGTTTGAAATGATTTTAAATTGACATAGGGAAATTATGGTAACGATTATAGAGTAGCTATGCTTTCTTAATCGTACCTAACTACTACAGGAATCACCATGATAAGTTTGAAATCGATAGGACAATTCCAACATGCCTAAATTAAATAGCAATCCGTTATGGACAGACGCACGGACGGAACGACCATTGAAAAAGTTTAATTTAAAACTGTAAGTAAAGATTCTTCCTTGATTAAAACCGTTGTTAACATTGAAAAAGACCAATGACATAATTTTTGTTATTGTTTTAATTTAATTTTACATTTAATTTACATTTATGATCAGTTCTTCTCAGCTTCTTATCTAGATTCTTCACATTTTTGTCAAGGATTTTTTACTAAGGGATTGTAAAATAGAAATCTCTTAGCCTTTAGCCTTTTTTAACAGTATTAAAAAAATTATAGAAATGAAATAAAAACTAAATTTAGACAAGGTTTATAATAATAATATTTTTAGTAATTCAGGCATGCCTTATTTTAAAATCTGTTAATTTCTAATACTTTGCAATACTAACCCAATCACATCTGTGGCGCAGTTGTAGTGAAATACCAATTTCAAATGGAATTTATTTATTCCAAATTCTGGCAAAGGAAGAGAGAAAGATATGCAATAATAGTTCTTGCAAAACTGCAATTATTTCAAATAGCAAATATTAAACTTTCATTAAATGTTCATATAATTGATGAAAAAAGTTGACAAACTATCTTATTTCAATAGTTTAAACTAGAAAAAATATTTAAATTTGTTTTAGCTATTTAATAAAAATGTTTTGTGTAGTTTTGAATATAAACTCAAGTATGGCATAGTTATGTTATTGGTCCTTGCTGCTTCTTTGATCCTAGCTTGCACAATCTTATGCACGGGATGAATATTCTGTTAAACAATTATAAAAAATATCATATATACTATAGTAACCAGATGTCTGTCTGTATGTACGTAAATCTGCTAAGATTTCGAAAACGGATGGACTGAGGGTTCCACAATTTTAGGGTTCTATCGGATAAGGGAAGGTTTTAGCCTTTTGTGTCGATGGTAATACAGACCCCCACCTCCCCCACCCACCCCCAATAAATGTGGAGGGGGATTCTCTACTACCTCTTGAAGTGAAACTTCATTGACACAGCCACAGATAAAGTATTTTAGTCCCTCATACCTGGTTAATAGTTTTTCTTCTGAATACAAGTCCATTACCCCTGGGCAGAATTCTAGCTTCCTGGAGTTTAGACAATTCTTTCATTATCATCTATCATACAATTTTACATATTTTATTGAGAGGAGGGCATGCAGACCAAGTATATTGTGATATAATTTCATATATAAAAGGCTTTAAATTAGTGGGTTTAATTCTAAAAATTACAAATTGACATCGATATGTTTTTTTATGATTCTCGGATAAAGCTGATAACCTTGTAAAGATAAAAAGATTGAAATGCTTTGTCAAATCATTTTAAAAGATTCTCTTTTGGATATTTGGTTTTAAATTCACCTGTCCTATATTAAGAATAATATTTATCCCTGAAACAAAACGTAATATATTCCCTGAAAAATTCTGGCAATTCCGTTTGTCAGTAGGAAACCCAATGGAAGAGAATTAGAGAGGGGGAATGGGGGCATATTCAACTTAATTTAATAGTCATTGAAATAAGAGTTAAATCACAATTTTAAGGATATGCCGCTGTGATGAAGAATTTGCTCCCCCCCCCCCCCCCACCCCTCAAAAACTTAGTCAAACGGTGCCCTCTATCAAAATGTTAACCCCTCATTAATTCACCACATTTCTAAAAGCCATGGATAACTAATATCCCACTAATATATTTAGAGTAATATTAAGAAAAACTAAAATAAGTTGTTTATAATATTATTGTTAATTAATAAGAAAATAGCTTTAATGCGTTCAGCTATTAAAATTCATCTTCAATGTTCTTTTACAATAAAAGTTAAGACCGTATAAGATAAAAAATATAAATAATTCTTAATAGAGAAAAATTATGAAATATAAAATCTCTGGCAATATTGTGTAAAAATCGGTTTTTATGGAATATTTTCCATATGAATTATTATAACCCCACCGTTTCTACATTTCTAATGTATTCTTAATATAAGGACAGAAAAATGTATTCTTTTACTTTTTTATACTTCCAAGTCAAAGTGGAAAGAATGCTAAAGTAAAATAAGAAACAAAAATAAAGCAGCTTATAGTGCCTGTAGAAAATAGATGTCATTCCAGTACAAATGACCAATGATAGACCAGTATACATTCTACCATTAATCAATATAAATGTATGTATACTGTCCTATCATTGGTCATTTGTATTGTAGAACGTCATTCTTTTATAAGCTGCTTCTGGAAAATAGAAAGTATTTTTTACGGTAAACCTTTTTTACTCTGTATGAAAAGAGGGTGGGAAAAAATAACTTAAAATCTGCCCTGTTTCAATATTTAACTACCCTGAAAATATCACTGGACATACGTAAATATATTTAAGAATAAATGTCACATTTCCGTGTCCGTTCTTGATAATGTAATAACCATATTTTACGCTTCTTTCTTACCAATATATAATTTAATATTCATATTGGAGTTTCAGTTTTTTTTTAAATAAGTTAACATTTTAAAATGTTGACTATTGTCAAGCTTTGTTCAAAAAAATTGTGAAAAAAAGTTAACTAAAATTACTTTTAATTGAGCTTTTTAGACGAAGCCCATTTTGTTCCGAATTTGTATCACTTTTGAAAAGTGCGACTCCAGTTACGTCATATTTTTCTTTCCCGAAAAAGGGAAGGGGGGAAGAAAAGCTCTTCAAAAGAGATGGGGAAAACCCCCTTTTCTCTCATCTCTTTTTTCTTCCCCCCTTCCCTTTTTTTCTTTCCCCCTTCCCTTTTCGGGAAAGAAAAATATGACGTAACTGGAGTCGCACTTTTCAAAAGTGATACAAATTCGGAACAAAATGGGCTTCGTCAGCTTTTTATACACCAGAGATAAAAAATAAACTTACAAATATAAATCTTAAATTAATAATGGGACTTAGAGCTCTAAAGCGATTCTTGCATGAATATATAATGCTGTATAAAATATTAAGCATGGGGTTATTTATTGGCTTGTGAATGACCAAAGGACCTTGCATATCATTGTTAGACAAACCTAAAGTTGGAAATTTCTACTTGCACAACCTTTGGAAGTTCAAACTTTACATGTAATGTACGTTTGGGACACAAAATAAATACTTTTTTAATGCATACGTCTGAAACATATGAAATAGAAATTATTTTTAACTTTCAAGTAAAATAAGCCTTGATTTTATTATGGAATTATACAACTTGAAAAGGTTGTGCTTATAGGCAAGAGCAAATCCTTTCTTTACTCATGACCAATGGCACTACAGTGAAGCTTTATATAGTGCCTATGAAAATGGCGACATACTGACTTACCATTAGTCAATTTAAATAAATACTGGCCTGCCAACTGTAATTTAGTATGTGTACAAATTGGTCATTTGTATTGTGTGACGTCATTTTTATAGGTTCTATAAAAAGCTTCTACTACAGTTAATTATAGCTAAGAACGAGCCTTTCAAAATCACAATTTCGACTAGGTTTTTGACAGCCGGATATAAAAGCAAAATTTGCTTATTTTTAAATAATTTGCAATTGTTAAAGAATTGTTAAACAATTCTCATTATTTTAATATCATACATTACAATGCTGTAATAAAATTACCTCTAACCCTTTTTAAAGACAAAGCTTTTCTATAAGTAGGGTCTGTCCGTAAGTCCATTTAAAACATGTCTATTTTTAGCTTTTTTGATACTATTTTTTATGATTTTTGGATTGCTGATTTCTATTTCAACAAGGTACAGGTCCTTTGATAGTATTCTATATTTAAACTTCTCTTTTGTGGATTTTATCATCCTTGTTTTTCTATAAGTGGCCTTATTTAATACATGATGAAGAAAGAAAAATGGAAATTATGATCATAACCATAATGCATAAATGTAATTATTAATAGTTATGTATTAACACATTTTGATCATCACAATAACTTTTATAACATGAATTAGACACATTTTTTTTAATTTCAATTATTTGGTATTTGGTAAAGAGTTTATTGCTAAAACTTTGAAAAGCTGTTACAAGACGAGGATTTAAAAGGATAAGACAATGGCCGATAAAATAATGTATATCCCCAATGATAAAACACAAATTTACCCCTTCTTTAGATTACATTTAGTGGTTAAAACGTTTGGACACTCAATTTAAGGAACCAACCAAACAAAATTCAAAAAAAGTCCACAAAGTTGTTGAACCAGCGAATAAGGAACCGTTATCATAAAATTTTGGGGACTAGTTTATAAATGAACAGCCCAATTTCCCCCAACCTCCCTGAAATAAAAGGGGTTTCCTTTAATTGTGTAGATAATATCTTTACTCGCTGTGTTCTACCATTATATTCATTAACAAAATCGAAGTCGGTCCCTATGGTCAAAAATATCAACACTATAACAGTAGAAAGTTGTTATTAGATTTACTTTTTGTGGGAACAACTAACTTTAATGATCCAAAACTACATTATAGAGTGAAAACTACAACACAAATAGTGCCTAGAAATACCCTCTAATACACTCTTGTTTTGAAAAATATTGAAATAAGGCAGTTTTTTTTAGTGTTTTAGGTAAGGTTTGGTTATGTTGAGTACAGGGTGGCCCCGCAGGAATAAATCTACACATCTTCCCCCCTCCTCTTACTTATCTGAAAAAGAAGAGTTTATGCACTTTGAAAAAATCATATAGACTAAAACCTCCTATCTGTTAACTATACTTAGATATTACCCTATGTTTTTTTTATTTTCTTTATTTTTCAATTGTATCTGTTCATTGTCCAAGTTTCTTTCAATGTACAAAATACAGTTTTCAGTTTTTGTATCTCAGCAAAAATATATCTTAATAAATATAGTATAGGTAGTTTGATGTTTATTATAAGACTATAAATCTTTCTAAGTATCTTGGGGTATCACGGATATAGGTATAGTTTAATGTTTATTATAAGATAATAAATATTTTTACGTATTAGACCGTTGAAAACTAAAGGTGTAATATCTAAATATTGAATATAATATAATTAGTTTGATCTTTATTATAAAACATTAATTTTACCCGTGTCTAAGGATAAATAGATTTATTGTTAAAAAGTGAAATATAGATGCTATTGTTTAAAAAGTCGTTGGATATATCCTCATTTAACGAATAAATTGCCACAAAAAACTTCCATCTAAACTAAATAGCATCCGATAAATTGCTTTCGAATGATCAGTCAGTAGAACCTTTGGAATCATAGAGAAGTTTCGTACCTAGAAACAATTATCCAAATACAAATGAAATAAAAGAGATCCTTTATGCCTGGAGTATCCGGGTAATTCTGGAGGTTTAACTTGATTATATCCAGGTGTAATTAAACACAACAACAAAACATTTATTTTCTCACATATCTTATACAGTTTTAGAACATTATACTTTCATTTACAGAAGAACATAAATTCTACCCAAAAGGTTTTTTAAGAAAATATTTTTGAAATATTGGTTTAGAAGTTTGAATACATTTTAATCTAGGTTTTAAATATTTGTGGATATAATTTAAATATTAAGCATCTTTTCGGGAATAATCAGTGTTAGGTAATAAAAAAACATAAGTTTAACGTTTAATCAGGCTCCAGGACAAACGCAGGAGTCCCAAACGTCGGAGTGGACAAACGCAGGAGTGTTAAGATAATAATTCAATTAAGTGTTTTTATACAGGTTAGGTTAGGTTAAGATATGAATATACAAAGAAGCCCCCCGCAGGGGTTAAGCATTTAAAAAACCTAAAATATTGTTTAAAATAGGTGAGGTTAGGTTTAGTGTCCACTCCGACGTTTGGGACTCCTGCGTTTGTCCTAGAACCTTTAATAATAATTTTCAAATAACAAACTTTAGTTGTAAAGATATATATTTTCTCTCAAACTTTCAAGCCAATATGAAAATAGAAAATGTATCATCAATATAAAATAACAGGATCTATTGTAAGTCTGCTTCTCCTTTAAAGTGTAGGTTCTCATAGGTCCTGGGATTGTTTATAGCCATTTGGGAGGATACCGCCACCATCCCTTTAGAAATCGCTCCTAGGAATAAATCCCCCCGCCCCACCCAAAAAAAATAATGTTCTTTTTTAAAACTAAAAATTGTACTATAATTTCATACAAACAGGCAAAATAACTCAATATATTTTTCTTATTATGAATCATGCAGGATATAAAATAGAATACATTTAATGTTTAATCTTATCATTGATTATTTTTACGATGATAAACTCTCTTTTTTAAATAAAAAATAATCTTTATGCATTCTAATACATGCTTTATGCTTAAATTATTATTTTTTCAGCCAGTTGGTGCTGTCCCTGGCAAATTTCTAAGAAAGTATTTATTTTATTTTCTCTCTTTCATTTGTATTGAAATCCACAATAAGGTAAATCCTTCTTAATCCGCGGAATGGAGACATAAAATCTTGTAAAAAAAAATATATTTGTTTACTAGCGGCTACGCCCCTAAAGGCTTCTAGGGGCTCTTTAGGTCGGAGGGGTAAGGACGAAGTCGACCTCACTTTCAATTGTAGTTTTAAATAAAAAAAAACGTTAAAAAAATAGGGGGGGGGGGACCTATGAGAAGCAACCCTGCAAAGGAAAACCATCCTTTTTACTTTATTATAAAGAGTATTTTTTCAGAATCTTTATTCTTTTCCATTTCTAATCCACGGACTTATTGTAATACTCAATTATATATATCAGAGCTTTATACTTGTTGTTTAGATTTCTTTATACCTTTGATTATTTTTATTCTTTTATTTAATATTAAAGTAGGATTTTTGGATTATTTCAAAATAAACCAAAAGTATAAAATAATCTATGTTTTTTTTATTTTCAAGAGATTCTATAGTAATTACTTTTAAAGTAAAAGTATAACACAAAGATTATTTCAAATAGAATTAATATTTTCTTACAAGGTTTGGTTAGGCTAGGTGTTTATGTTTTTCTCAATTTTAGAATGAAAAAAAAGTATAATAAGTTTTTAAAACTAAAAAGATTGCCCTTTTTTGAAAATCGAAAAAAATTATAACTGACAAACAACTTATTACTATTTCTAAGAGGCAAAACAGAAAATACCTTTGGCAAAATGGTCCTAAAAAAAATAGATTTAATAATGAAAGAATCTTTTATGTATTTTGAACATTATTCAAATATGGCAACATCTCGAATGCACCTGCTGTCAAAAATAACCTTGTAGACGCACACAGTTAGCTACCCCACTGAGGGCCATGGTTATCCTTGGTTCCTACTGTGATTCGTCCTATCCTTGTTTCCAGCAGAGTGTTGGGGGGGCTTTCCTAACTTCCAACTGTGCATCGTACTATTCTTGTTTCATACATACTCTTACAATATTAGAGTATTTACAAATAGAGTTGTTTCTTCCTCTTTTTTGGAATTGGTTTTGAGGGCGCTAAAGAAATAGTTCTGAAAAAAATGAAAAACGTACCAGTTAGAAGAGACAACCTACATTTTGATGTGGTGCATAAAATCTATTGGTGAATACCCTCACTGTCATACTGAGAAACTATTACTCTATAATTATTATATCTATTGGTAAATACTGCACCCTTACTGTCATACTGAGAAACTATCACTCTATAATTATTATATCTATTGGTAAATACTGCACCCTTACTGTCATACTGAGAAACTATTACTCTATAATTATTATATCTATTGATAAATACTGCACCCTTACTGTCATACTGAGAAACTATTACTCTATAATTATTATATCTATTGGTAAATACTGCACCCTTACTGTCATACTGAGAAACGCACTGTGTCCCCAAAACTTTTCTTTTCATGTAAATATCAATACATATTTATGTTTAAATTCACCAAATCTTCCTTTTTATAATTTTATTTAGATAAATTAGCAGTAGACGTGCAGCTATTCTGTAAAGGGGTAGTCAGTCAGTAAGGACCCTAATATCCAATTTAAAAAATAAACTGTAAAGATTTAACAAGTTTTATAGAAAATTTCACATGACTATTTATAACCCAATAATCATGTAAGCTTGTTAATGCTGAGCCACTTATGTACAAAAGTTTCCTTGTAAGAAAGGTATATTTAAAGCATGAAAAAGAATATGTATATGGCAAGTTGAATGTACTTTTAGTATGGTTTTCTCTGCATGATATATGTGTGTATGTGTGCGTTTGTGTGTGTTTGTCTAATATGGTTGTATTTCACTATGTATATTCATAGCTATTAGAATTATTAGATTTAGACCCTTCACGATTTAAGAAAAAAATAACTTTTAAATTTATCATATATGCTAAAGTAGCTAAATGTACTACAACTTTTACTAAGATCTCAAAAACAGTAAAGTAAATCATAGGTAAGGTTTTTGCAATTTTCAATGGACTGTTGTTTATACCCCCCCCCCCCCCACCCCCGTCTTCAAGAGATCAACAAAGAAAATTATTGTTTTTTTTTATTTTGATTAAAAAATTTAATTTGTGTGTGCAAAAAAAATGTCAAAAAATATTTACTTTTACATTAGTTCAAATAATTTTCTACCTCTAATATTTGCACTCGGGTATGTATGTGTTAAAAGCAAACGGTACATATGCAACACATACATATCTACCTATCTATCTTAGAGTAAATATATAGATACGTGGTTTTCCTATCTTGAAAATAAGGAGTGGGGGATGAGTTTGTGGGGCTCAGTAGGCCAACTGGGTTTAAGATACAGTGACAAACATTGAGAAATTTAGAACATTTAGTAGTTTTTAACTAAACACCCCCTAAGTATTTTTAATGATATTGTCCTTTACCCCAGGACCCATTGGGAGGCCTAAGATCACCCCCACCAGTTTGCCCATTGTTCATAACAGTATTTTTAATTCAATTAAAACAAAAACTGTTTCATGACATACAACTACCTTTAACCAATTAAAAATAAACACATTAAATTGAATAAATAAACCATAAAAACTCCTGTTTAATTCAAAGCATAGCTTCTAAATTTAACAATCACGTAATCTAAATTTAAATATAATATACGAGGGCTTTTAATTAAATAGAAAATTAAATGGCAAGATAAAAGGGAGGGGGGATTTTCTCCAATGTATGCCAAGCCAAAAGGTAAAATTTCTCCCCATATAGCCAAGCCCTGGCTGAAGCTATTATCTAATATACACTTAACACATACATTATACATATATAATACATACATATATTTTGAACTACAAGTCCAGATGAGCAAAATGGGAAGAAATGGGGGCGTGGAGCAAAGGGAACTGCCAACTCGTAGGGGGAAATGCGGGAACAAATCTAAACTCAGTGGAAATCAGTTTCCTGCTGTGATTGGCGGAGTACCAGCCAATCAGAGCCCGTCTTTTCAACTATTGGCCAATAGAAATGCAGAAAATTGGGGAAACCGTGCAGCGCTAGGGGATTTCCCTGACTAGGTGCAGACAGAAAAACGGGTTATTCGTGAAAATCTAAAAGGGCATGGGGGGAAATCTGGGAGTAATGAAAAAGAGTGGAAGGAAAGGGAAACAAAAAGAGAGTTTTGAACTGACGACAAGACTCGCGTGGTGGGGTATAGAGCATAGGAGACACGGGTGGATAAGAATCAAGGGTTTATCTGTGTGTGTGTGTGTGTGTGTGTGTGTGTGTGTGTGTGTGTGTATGCGTATGGAAATGGCCGCCCAGCTGTGAGAAACCAGCAGTTAGTCTCGGATTCCGTGCTGAGCAGAGTTGCATTGCAGACCAACTCTAACGTTTTACAAGAATACAAAGAAAGATATTGTGTGTGTGTGTGTGTTTCTATTTTCTCCTTGAACTTGGAGAGTACCCAGTGGGACAGGACAGACAGACCAACAGATAAACTGTGTGTGTCACTATTATATTATGTGCATGTTGTTATCATGCCACGCTGATAAGAATAGTATTCATAACTGTGAAACTCACCAGGCAACGCCCACCAGACAACCAGACAGTTTGACCGGATTGGAAATGTCTGGAGGTATGAAGCTTGAAGCTGGAACAGGACTGGCACCGCCTCCCTATACAGGTACAACTACTTTTAATCAATTTTTAAACATCTTCTTGAACATGGTAATTCTATAAAAAAAAAAATAATATTGCAGTTTAGTTAAAAAAGCTGTAATTCTTAATTTTTATGGAAAAAAAATATCTATACCGATAACTTTTCCGGTTTTTTTTAGGTCTGCTAACAAATTATTTGTGTTTTCAATTATAATTTATTTTTTTGGAATTTATTTAGGAACCCATCAGCAAAGCAGCGAATACACACCCTCCGGCAGTGTTACGGCCGCCGCAGCCCCTTCCTATATGTCAGCAGCGGCTATGTCTGGCGGCTACAACCCATTTAGTAGCTACTCCAGCTACCTAGATCCTGCAGCATCCTTATTATTGTCTGACATGGGTACCTCTACTAATGGCTACTATAGCAACAACATGTATAATTCCTACCTGAACGGCATGTCATCACCTTTCTTCCCCTACATGCGTAACTGCATCCGCCAGCAGCCGGCAAGCCTGCCTCCAGGCATGCGCCACCAAGAAATGACCTGCGAATGGGTTGACTGTGTCACCAAAAAATTATGCCGTCGCGTGTTCCACTCCCTGCATGAAATTGTCACGCACCTGACAATCGATCATGTGGGTGGACCTGAAAACTCTGACCATACCTGTTACTGGCAAGAATGTCCACGGGAGGGAAAATCCTTCAAGGCCAAATACAAGCTGGTGAACCATATGAGAGTCCACACTGGCGAGAAACCGTTCCCCTGTCCGTTTCCTGGCTGCGGAAAAGTTTTTGCGAGGTCTGAAAATCTGAAGATACACAAAAGAATACATACAGGTATGTAATATTTTTTCTTATATACTTTTTGGCTCAAGTGTATTTGGATATCCATGTGGATACCCATTTATATTTGACTGCAGTTGTTGATATTCAATCATTCCGATAAATTGCTTTAAAGTATAGTAGCTGGACAAAGTGTATCAAAAAAATCAGCCATGTGACTCTTTTTTATTGGTTTTCTTTCTCACTTCTCCTCTCATCTCCCTCATTTTCATGACGTCATATGGCTGATTTTTGAGACACTTTGTCCAGCTACTAAAGTAAGTAGCGCAATTTACTTTGAAAAAACATAGAACCTAATATATCATAACATTAAGCACATAAACTCTATTTATTTAATATAATTTTTATTAGCCATCATAAGCGTGCAGAAGTGTCGATACACTTGCTTTCCCCTTTTTTCACCCAATTATGAAACACACCCAACTGGCTAAACCCTGTACACGCCACTGACTGTCATCTTTATGGGCTGTTCATTACACTAGTCCCCAAAGTCCTATATTTTCTTATTCGTTGCCCTAACAACTTTGGGGACCTGAATGAATTTTGATTCGTTAAGATGAGTGTTCAAACGTTTCAACCACTAATTTTGAACTACATATGAGAATACTTGTCCCTTGTTGTGTGTATGTTTATATAAGGAAGTAAAAGTGTGACACAATGTGATTAATTTGACATTTTCCAAGCAATTTACCAACAAAATATTCCCCCAACATTTTGTGTATATAGTTTTCAGGGATATTAAGATTAGTCTTAAGAACAAAAATTAGAAGCTCAGCTTCTCCATAATTAAGGTCGGCCAGCACGTTCACCCATCACTAGAAATTTTGTTTCTGTCAGTTTAAACTATAAAATCCACCCAAAATTTATAAGTTAAGTCTCTTACTGTATAGACACTGGGATCTAAAGGTATAAGACAATGGCATATAAATTGATAAATATCCCCAATGATGATACACAAAATTATCCTTTCCGAAGATTAAAAGTGGTTGGGACGTTCAAAAATTTAACTTAATAAAACAACCAATCAAAAACCCCAAAGTTGTAAAGCCAACAAATAAAAAAACCTTTTTATAAAAGTTTGGGGACTAGTGTAATAAGTTCCCCATTGTCCCCTCTTTCTCTGAATATTATAACTCAATGCTGACCTATATGAATATGCAAAAAATAATTGGTAAATATGATCCCTGTATCCATGCTATGTTTAGAGTATGCTCAATAAAATTCCCTCAGAGACAGAGAAAATAAACTTTGAGCAGAGTTTTCTTACAGTTTTATTTACTCTTTCATTATCTTACCCCATAGAGAAAAATAAAAGAGAGGAATCGAAGCAACTAGAAAACGAAAATAGGCAGTGGGCCTAGAGGCCTACTCAGCGCTGTTGCCGCGCTAAAATTTATTGCTATTCCACTACTTTTCAAATGGGAGGATTAAAAATTATTTTTAAAAAATATTTTTTTACTTTTTACTATTTCCATATTTAGGGCAAGAATATTAGATTAGATATTTTCGTTTTAATGTTTTAATTAAAAATTACATAGAATTTTATTTTTATTTAAAAAAATTTGTTCATAAAAGATGAATCCTTCTATTTCTAAAAAGGGAGAATTTTTTTTCATAATGAACATTCAGCTGATTCTGACCGCCCACGGCTGTTTGCTAAATATCGCTTTTCTTTTTATTCACATTATTATTTATGATTGACTTACAAAAAGCCCTGGGCGGCTTTTGATTTTCGTCTGCTTCTAAATTTAGTATTTTACCATGAAAAAGGGGTGAGTATTCAACCTCTTATCCTTTTTCCTTATGATCTTACCCGTTCTCTATTTGTCTGTTTATCCTTTCCTCTATTTAGATGTGTTTAAAATTTTTTTCTTTTCTAAGTTTATTCTTACAATACAATATTTTTTTATTCTCTGTAACTCGCTCTTTTTTGTCTTTCTCTGTGTCTTTTGATTTATTTATCCCACTTTTAAGATTTTATGGAACAGTGCCTCAATAAAAATGACGTCATACAATACAAATAACCAATGATAGGCCAGTATACATTTTAATTGACCAATGGTAAAATGTATGCTGGTCTATCATTGGTTATTTGTATTGTAGGGCGTCATTTTGTATGAGGCAGCATTATTCTTTTCTTTATTTCGTTGTTTGTATTTTTTGTATTTTGAGGGTTTTTTCGGCCATTCTGTCTTTTTTTAAATCCCTTCTCTTTTTTCTTAATAAAAATTTCTTTTTTTTTAAATAAACATTTTTATTTGTCCTGTTTGTATATATTTGAATACTTTGTAGTAATAATGTTTATTTAATTTTTGGGCCCAGACTTTTTTTATCAAGTCAATTGTATAAAATGATCACATCTTTCAAATGATGTAATTCTAATGATTTAATATTTCATGCTTAATAAATGGAATATTTGATGATTAATTGACTATACCTGCAAACAGGGGCGTGGTGTAGGATGGTAGAGGGTGTAAGGGGAATCTACCAAAAAAATACAAAAGTCTATCTTTGTCAACTTTGAAAACGTTTTTGTTACCCAATTAATCTAAAATCCAAATATATTTTTATCTATTTTTCAAAATGAAATTTTATTGCTGCGCTTTTTATGGACATAATAGTCATTGTCAAAAACATTTTCCATAATTTTGATGATTTTTTTGTAATTTGTTTATAATATAACGGCGCCATAAATAATATTTTCATATAAACAAATCTAAAAATATTATTTTATTTCTCATCTGCTTTTAATCAAAATCGGTCAATTTTAAAATTAGATTTCTTGTAACGTCATCGTTTTAAACAAATTTACTTAATATAGACTAAAGTGTCAAAAATATGTCTGTCAGTCCGTGTGTATATCAAAAATATAAAACCCCTGAACCTTATTATTTTACTTTATCTACAGGCGAAGCCTTTGGTATACATTTTCCTTCCTATGAATTCTAAATACTAAATCATAATTAATCTAGCACTCCTGTCAAATTAGAATTTTATTTGTCAGAGAGACACATTATCTTTATATACATGCCCCCCCCCCCCCCTTCAACATTTATTGTATTTTGCTCTCATAGAAGAAGCAACCCCAACCCCCCCTCCTTCCTTAAAATTAAGATATATATTGGAAAAGGAAGGAACAAGGGGTCAAATTTACTTCCCATTTCAAGCCCCCCATCCTCCCCTAAACAAATGATCATAACCTTTCACCCCCTTTCCCCGTTTCTCATATATCCCTAGTTTCCGGTCAGGTGTAAGTATAGAGTTACACCCCCCCCCCCCCTCCACCCTGTTCTAACACCTCTCGGAGTGTTAATAAATTTTAGATGCAGGGAAAAGTAAATGGGACCTAGATTGATAGTTTTAAAATCATGTTCACATATAAACGCAGCAATAAAAAGTTTAAAATATTGTCGAGTACTAGCGAGTATTACCCTACCATCCAGTGGTTCTGTATTCAAAAGGACAGAAAGGGGTTATAGCTTTAAACCATCCCAAGACTTCAATCTGAAAAAAAAAGTAAAAAGCCATCAAAGGACCTATGTGAACCCAATCGGTTCAGTAGATATTCTGAAGTCTTATGCTTCAGACATAAAAAAACTTTTTTAAAAAAAGGATAATCAAAGGACATAAAAGTCTAAATCTAAATTCTCCTTAAACCCTGTAAAAAATTATTATCATCAATTAGCAAATTTTGACCATAATACGGCTCAAAATAAGATCATACTTAAATTTTTCAATTTGACAAGAAACTTAATATATTTGAACAGGGATTACGGATAGCAATTCTTTAAAAAGAAAATAGTTGGGAAAATAGAAAAATATTTAAGCACAGAATAGTTGGAGGACAAATATGCTTCTGTAATGCAGAGAAAGAGGGGACAATTGACTGTCTATTACACTAGTCCACAAAGTTTGAAAAGAACATTTTCTTATTCGTTGGATTTACAACTTAGTGAATTTTGATTGGTTGGTTAATTAGGTTTAAAAATTTCAACCACTAATTTTAATCCTTAGCATATATGAGAAAGGGAAAAATAGGGATATATTTTAAAATAATATCGTTTAAAATCTAGTCCTACAATTTTATTTTAGAAAGCTTGTCTTTTTTTCTTGTCAGGATTTTAAAAATTAGATACTTGTAATTTAATATTTTACATATTTCCTCATGGAAGTGTCAAAATTTAATATGATTATTGAATTCAGAATTTTCAAATTTTTATTGTCTTTTTTGGCAAATTTTGCGACTAAAAGAAAAATGATTTTTTTTCCAATTTTGTAATCACTTTTCTGTGAGGAATCAGAGGAATAAGACAATGGCCTTTAAATTGATGTTCATTTCCAATGATGATACACAAAATTATCCCTTCCTTAAATTAAATTTCTTAAATGACAATTTGTGGTTAAAACGTTTGGATACACAACCTGATAAACAAACCAATCAAAATTCATAAAAAGTCCCCAAAGATGTTAAGCCAACGAATTAAAATACGGACCAGTGTTTGTCCCCCGTCCTTCTTGCCTTTCTGTAATTTTGTAATAAAGTCGTATTTTTACTTATATTATTATCTTTTCAGGTGAGAAGCCCTTTGAATGTGAAGTGGAAGGTTGCGACCGAAGATTTGCTAACAGTAGTGACCGTAAGAAACATATGCATGTCCACACTACAGATAAACCATACTACTGTACTGTCAGAGGCTGTGATAAGACATACACACATCCTTCCTCTCTCAGAAAACATCTCAAGATTCACGGAAAAGAAGCTGTGGCTGAATCAGCTGATACAACAACTACTACTGCAACAACAACAGTTGTTGGTAATAGTTATGATAGTGATGACTCAGGTACAACATCACCCAGTCTTCACTCAACATCCCTACCCTCCCCGGCTGCTTCTGTAACTTCTTCCATGGAAGCTTCTAGAAATGTGCAATTAAAGCCTGAACCAAACTATAATAAAAATGAAAATTTAAGCTATGGAAAGCTTGAAAATGTAGATTTATCCAAGCCAAATAGTTTACTACCTGATTACGCTACAAATACGCCTATCCACCAGGATTACAACAAATTTGGTCTCCATGATTACGGCAAATCAACTGATTTTCTGCTTCCTGATTATTCTAAGATTACTGACACGGCTGCGGGCAGCTACAAGCCATACGCTTGGGGGTCAGCCTATACACATCACAATTTCCCAACCAATTCTTTGTACACCCCACAAATGTATTAGATTTTAGTGATTTCTTAAAGCAAAAACCTAAAGAAATTTGTTTTAAAAAAATATTTATTGGTTAGTAAAAAATTACATTAATTTAGCAATTGAAAGTGCTTTCATATATTAAAACTGGTTATCATTAAGTAATCTTTAAAAAAAAGATACAAAATCAAATTAATTTTGTTGTTAAATTTTAATGCAGTGAATCTATGTCAACTTAATCTACTAAAAATCAATTTTGGTTATTGATTTTTTTCTTTTTTCCTATGTATTATAAATCCAGTGTTTTTATTATTAATATTTTATATTTTAATTAAATTCTGTTTTTCTTTTTATGTTATGTTTGCCATTAATATAAATCTCATTTTTGAAATTGTTGCAATAAATATAAATATAATCAATAGAGTTTTAAATGATTTTGTTTTGTTTTATTTTTCTACTTGTAAAGGGCTCGGTATCAGCGGCATTAATTTAATTCAAATTGAACAGCCGCAGAAGGATAAAAAAAGACACAACTGACTCTTTGACTGCATGACTTTTGTCTGCAAGTTACAAATTAGAAGTAGTCTAAAGCCGGGTCAGAACATATCCCCCTTCTCTCTATTAATGTCACGGGCGAACAGAGTAGCAGTAGGAACTCTTGTATAACGCGGCGAATTTCAAACAAGACAATAAACGGGCAAGTTACCATTCACGATAACGTGGAAAAATATTCTAAATATAGATGTATAATAAAAAGATAAATCTCTATCTCTTGATCAATAAATAAATCGTTGATGAAAAAAGATGAATAATGAGAAATTAACTAGGTAAAGAAATGTATGTCTGAAAAAGTACCAATATTTCATCGCTTATAGTCTACAGAAGACACACCCAAATTTTTTTATAGTCATGGGTTTCTTCCTAAAGTTAAACAATTCGCAAGAATTACAATATAATTATGATAATGACAACCTTTTAACTTTCTTTATATACAAGAAAAATTATGACTTTAGGAATTTCAAACCTTCCCATTGTGGTAATTAATGTTTTCTCTATGCAACTTCCCCCCTCAAAAAAACCTTTTAGGTTATAATTGTAGACATATAGATAGATAAGATTGAATTATGAATAGAATGTTTGAATTATTGAATTTAAGAATAGTTATTTCTCGCATCGTATTATAAACGGCTTTCCGCGGATATAGAATGTACAATTAAAAGATTAAAACTGGTTTTAATCTTTTGATTGTACATTTTTATATTCGTAGAAAGCTGGATATAATACGATGCTAGACATAGTTTTTTTTCGTATGGATGAGAACCGGTTCCTATCCACCGAATTCGAATGAATACGAGAAATTTAGATATTTTCTTTTACAAAATTTTGTAATCAATATATATAAATGATACTAAAAAAATTCTACAGAAAAAAATATGGTAACAAATGTAGTAAAGCAAATAAACTTTAGATATCCTAACATATAAAAGGGCAGATTTTTCATCTGTAGCTTAAGATTTCGATAAATACTGAACAGATCGAGTTCTCCGTGTTAAGAAGGAAGCATCTTATAAGTCCCTGGATGGTATAGACTAGATCCTAGATGCTAGGAGCGCAGCCACTAGTTCAAAATAAATTACATACCCGAAATATACATATATACTGTAACTCAAATAATTGATATGTAGAATAGATAGACCAATAATCTATTTTCTATTTTATTCATCTATTAATTTTACTATATATCTCTTTTATTTAATTTTTTTCAAACCATCTTTAAACTATAGATAAAAATCTTCTATTTAGATAGATAAAATAAAACCTAATGATATTCTGACTTATCATTAAGCAATCAAAAGATCTTTATAGTGCATATAAAAGGTTGCATCTTATTGGTTGGACTCAATTCAATGACTTTACTCTCATTGGAGGAAATCCCCCGCTGTGTTCCCCCCCAATTTTGGCTTGGTCATCTTAGTAATTAGATTATATTATACCACCACTCCCTTTAATTCCCCTTTTATTACAAATTTGATTTCCTTCCCTTTTTTTTCATTGTTTACCTTCTTTATTTAAACCCATTTATATTTTGTTTTAATATTCAGATCACAGTATGATTCTTTATATTTAAATTTTTAACTTAATTAAATTAATATTTTAATAATATTAATAGATTCTCATCTATTAGTCTTAACAAAAGGGGCAGGATGTTTTCCTGCATTTCATTAAATCTTGATTGGTTGCCACAAACTAGCAGAGTTCAAACTTTTCCACCAACAACTTTAATCTTTCAAAAAATAATCAAAATTGGGGATGTACATTAATTTATTGTCCATTGTCTTATCCTTTAAGATCCCTGGCCATACTGCTTTCTCTTTCTATGATATATGGTGTATGGATGTATGATCTTTCTTTAACCCTAACATTTCAATAGACGTACTTTAGACTATTTTTTCTATAAATAGTGTCCGTATGTCTCTAACGGTTAGATCTTTTCGTTAATTTAGACATGTTAGAACTGTCCTATCGATTTCAAACTTTGCATGATGATTCTTATAGTAGTTATGTACGATTTAGAAAGCATAGGCCAGATTGTCCGTATAAAAAATGATGATTTTATACTTTTTTGAAAAGGATTTTTTATGTAATATAATTATCTTATATATCTCATTTTTTAAAAACTGATTACTAGGATAAAGAAGTACAATATTATAAGCAAAGTATCTCTATAATCAAGTCTAAAAAATGTAAGCATTTCAATTTTGACAATCGTTAAGTGTTAATGTCGTTTGTCCTGTTCGGCATAATATATTTTTTATGTTAATTTTTGTTATTGCGCTTATATATATCTGAATTTTCAAAGAAAATACAGTCTAAAAAAAACTATACAATATCCATTAAAAGTTTTATAATCAAAAAAATTTCAATATTACATATCCTCATTTTATTTCTGCATCTGTGGTTTGCAATTCACTTAAAAGGTATAAAGTTAACTTGAACATTAATGGGTGTAATACCTGACCCCACCTTAACCCCTGTTTGCCCCAGGGGGTCTTAACCCTACCATTCCCCCACATACTCACCACATACATACACATTACACACACACACACACACACACACACACACACACAAACAAACACACACACACACACATATTGGCATATTGCATATTGCAATGTTTTTCAATGTTTTTTTCCAATGTTTCCCCAGGGATTTTTACAATGTTATCAATAACATTGTAAGAAAAAAAATCTTCGAACTGAAAACACCCAATAATGTTTACGATAATTTTCATAGTGATTCCTGTAAAATTTTATGTAAGAATTTATAAAATAGCTTGTTAACATAGTGCCTATACTCATAATCATAATGATAGTTATAGAGCTAATTTATGATCAATTTTATCTTTAACATTAGAGACTGCCTATCCCTTTTATCCCTGGCTTTTTACTAAATAATAAAAACACAAAGTATGAGTACAATAATAACTTTAACAAACATTTGAGTTTGATTTTTAAAAGTGAAGCTTTTCTATAATTAGGGTCGATACGTCCGTAATGGATAGCTTTTTTCCTTAATTTAGGCATGTTAGAATTTTCCTATCGATTTCAAATTTTGCAAGGTGATTCCTTTAATAGTTAGGTACGATTTAGAAAGTGTAGCAACTCTATAATCATCACCAAAATGTCGAACGTCCATTTTAAACATGTTGATTTTTTAACAACAAATTTTTATGTGATCTAATCATCCGATTGATCTGCTTTTTGGTATATTGATTCCTGAGACAACAAAGTAAAATGTAATAAGCGAAGCAACTCTATAATCAAGTCCTAAAATTGTAAGTATGTCCATAAACATTAACCTTAATCAAGCAGTTTTTCAACAAATTTACTTACAATTTTGCTTTGACTTTTTTAAATTTTTACATTTATATTATGATTATTTAGTTCTGACACTATAGAAGTGTTAATGTCCGTTTGTCCTACCGTTTCAGTGCTTCGCTTTTATGGATGTTGTCATCCTTGTTTTAAATGATGTATAGTAATGTGTTCATAATGAGTTTTTTTGCCATAAAGCTTAGGTTATGGTTTAACTTAATTTGTGACTCAGACTATAGAATTGAAACCCCCTTATAAAATAAATCTGTTTTTACAGCATGTTTCTAAGTCAAAATAAATTCATTTTCATGAAGTAAGATTTGTCTCGCTATTTTCAAATCACTCCCAATTTCAAAGAAGAAGAATATATAGATTGTCAAAAATGTTTATTATGTATAACAGTTAGGGAGTTGAATCCATTTTTATAGAAGCAGAACTATAATCTATGATTATGGTTTGAACCCTCTAAAACTGTAATCTACTTTTCCACTTTCCCCACTCTTGGTGAAGATATCTTCAACGCCGATACGATTTTTGAAATGTAAGATTCTACTTTCCCTTCTCTTGGTGAAGATATCTTCAACGCCGATACGATTTTTGAAATGTAAGATTCCACTTTCCCCTCTCTTGGTGAAGATATCTTCAACGCCAATACGATTTTTGAAATTTAAGATTCCACTTTTGCCTCTCTTGGTGAAGATATCTTCAACAAGAGAGACAAAAGTGGAATCTTATATTTCAAAAATCGTATCGGCGTTGAAGATATCTTCACCAATAGAGGGGAAAGTGGAAGGGTAAATTACAGTTTTAGAGGGTCCAAACCATAATCATAGATTTTATTTCTGCTTCTATAAAAATGGATTCAACTCCCTAACTGTATAATGTAAACGTATTTGTATATGGTAAACTTCGCCCCTCGTCTCTAAGGGCTTCAACCCTACAATAATTCGTTTAGTTTTGAGGTATAGATGTATTTTTCTTTTTTTTTGGGGGGGTGGGGATATATTTTTGTTTTTGTGTTTTTGGTACTGTTACATTGGATCTTGTGTTGCACCCCTCCCCCCTTCTATCTTCCATATTTTAAAAAAGCCTTCATTTGTTCAGGAATAATACCTAGCTTTCCAGAACAATGCAGAATAAAAGAGTAAGACTGCTTCTTTTTCTAACACATTAAAATTTATCTACTTTAAAAATTAAAGAATGTCAAGTCATTATTAATATAAAATTATTGTAATTTCTTTTAAGAGAAGCTTTGGACATATCATACTTGTGCTGCACTACTTTAACTGTCAATCTATATCTCAATAATCTATGTGTAACCCCCTTCGGTTTGATAACCATTGAAAAATTGTAAAATATTTCACACTTAGGATTTGGTTAAAATATATTGAAAAATTTACCACTTACCAAAATTTCTCTTTTAAAGAGATGATTAATATACAAGGATGATAACATCCATAAGTAGCGAAGCACAAAAAAAAACATTAAAATGTAACATATAGAATGGATGTTAATTTAAGAAGCATATACAATACTGCAATTGAACCTAGTAATAGTGTCAAACTTTTTATCTTTGTGACGTAACAAAAATCCATCTCTTTTTAGGGGTTTCCTTTCCCACCTCCCCTCTCATCCTTCGATTTTTGTTACGTCACAAAGATAAAAAGTTAGACACTATTACTAGGTTCCTGCAATTAAACAACCGGACAAATAAAACACCTTAGATATGTGAAAATATTTTTGAAAATGAATAAAGCTACTTGTAATTTCATCTAATAGACACAAAAATCTCGTGTGTTTGCAAATCCGAAAAAAAGAAATCTACTGTTGTTTTAGAAAAGCCTTATACAGTGAACACAGTAATAGTGTCTGACTGATTATGACGTAACAAAAAAAAATTAGCCAATGAGAGGCCGTTATTGACCAATGGTAAAATGTATAGTGGCCTCTCATTGGCTAATTTTTTTTGTTACGTCATAATCAGTCAGACACTATTACTGTGTTCTTATACAGTGATAGATATAGTGATATATCAAATAATGGAGAGAAAAAATTAGGTTCTGTAGGTATTTTTTTCAAAGTATCACAGTTAAAAGGCTGGCTCAACAAATTCAATATTGTTGTGTGATTTGTTTGTTACTTTTGACTTTAGAATGGTTCCAAAAAATTTGGCAAATTCTTGAATGACAGAAAACTTGAGGAATTTTAGCAATTTGAGTAAAAATAATGCTTTGTCTTGGTCAAGCCTTAAAGTTTGGTACATAAACAAGGATGACAACATCCATTAAAGCGAAGCACTGAAATGGTAGGACAAACGGACATCAACACTTGTATAGTGTCAGAACTGAATAATCATAATATGAATATATAAGAGTCAAAGCAAAATTGTAAGTAAATTTGTTGAAAAACTGCTTGATACAGGATAGTGTTTATGGACATACTTACATTTTCAGGACTTGATTATAGAGTTGCATCGCTTATTACATTATACTTTGTTGTCCCAGGAATCAATATACCAAAAATCAGATAAATCCGATGATTAGATCACATAAAAATTTGTTGTTAAAAAATTTAGAAATCAACATGTGTAAAATGGACGTACGGACAATTTGGTAATGATTATAGAGTTGCTACGCTTTCTAAATCGTACCTAACTACTTAAGGAATCACCATGCAAAATTTGAAATCGATAGGACAATTCTAACATGCCAAAATTAACGAAAAAAGCTATCCGTTACGGACGTACGGACGGACTGACGGACTGACCCTAATTATAGAAAAGCTTCGCTTTAAAAAAAAACAAGGGTATGAAAAAAAATTTTAACGTTAGTAGCGCAACTAATATGGCATAATTTATTCTGGTTAATTAATTAATAGCATTGTTTTAGAATTATAATTCATTTATTTCTTTCATAAGTACACATGACATGTAATTGCTTAACTTATAGCATTATAGAGCAGCTACGATACCAATAAAAAGATTGTATTGTGTAAACCAACCCTAAAAGTAGCGCGCGCCAAGTGTCACAAGAATGCCGCGTACTACGATCAGATTACATTTTTGGGACATTTTCTGAAGATGGTTTTTGAAAATTCTGTACACACTCATAATCACAGCTGATTATCAGGGTTATCAAGTTTAAAACGTGATGTGACAGGTTCTAAATTAAGGAAAAAGATGGAAGAATGAATAATATTTAACAATTCAACCAAATTTTAGAATAGGGCGAAAGATGCCCCGATATTATTATTGGGCAATAACTATTAATGTACTTTATAAAATTCTAGTACGAACAGTTATCCACGGATAGGAAATTAATTCATGGTCTTGATCTAGTATCAGCATTGACTTGACATAAACTAATTAAATTTTATGTCAGTATAATGGAAACAGCGAAAAGTGCCCCCCCCGGCCCCCCCCCCCTAAAAATGACGTCATACAATAAAATGATCAATGAGAGGCCCATATAAATTTCACCATTGGTCAATTACAATGTATACTGGCCCATCATCATTAGTCATTTTTTGTATGACGTAATTTTTTTGAAGGCACTTTACGCAGTTTCAGTATATAATGCATCACATATTGAGAGAATGTATGAATTGTGATTGACCTAACCTTGTATCAATTCAGCGATTCAAAGGGATAAGACTATGGAAGATAAATTGTTGTACATCCCCAATTAATTGGTATCAATTGGATAATAATACAGTTTATCTTTTTGAGAATTGGTGAGGTTTTAGACTTTAAAATTCAAAGGTACTAGATTGTGGAAATTCTTTTTACTTGTTTTAAGATAAGACACATTCTTAGCGGTCATACAGATACAGGAAGACAGGGATAGGTTAATAGGCAGTTCATTTTTACTTTTTTGAGAATATAACTCATTTTTAGAGGTCATAGATAAATAGGATGAAAAAGGAAATAACCTCATACTATATTATGGAGATAATTTATTTTCGAGGTTCTTACATAAAAACCTTAACTATATATCATGAAGTCACCGTAGAAATCACAAGAAACAATCAAAGAAACATCTTTTCAAATTATTGACAAATTTAAAAATCATTACTTTTAATAAATTATTTTCTCTTAACACTGTAAAAATCAGAAAGAGAGAGAGGACATTGGGCTTTTTATTACACTAGTCCCCAAAGTTTTATAATAACGTTTTCATATTCATTGGCTTAATCTCTTTGGAGACTTTAGTGAATTTTTATTGGTTAATTAAGTTGAGTAATCAAACGTTTCAACCTGTAATTTTAATCTATGAAAGGATAATTTTGTGTATCATCATTGGGGAATGGGATGTACATAAATTTATCGGCAATTGTCTTATCCCTTTAGATCCCTGTGTAAAAATCCTTTTCTATGGCATTTCTCACTTAGATTGTTTGTGTCCATATCAGAGATTAAATCTGTAGTAGCAATTGCAGGCACGTACATTTTTCTGGCTTTTTGTCTCAATTTTTCATTCTGTTTGGTTTGATATTCAGTTATGTTTTATTTACTTTAGAGATTTAATTTGAACTCGTAGCTGCGCCACTAGCATCAAGAAGGGGACAGAAAATGGCCTACAACCATTTCAAGACTTAGATTTAGAAATATATACTAAAAATGTTTTTTTATTAATAAAAATTTTCACCTCAAATGGTTTACCTAATAATTTAATTCGTAATTATTTTTTGTTTTGTTATTGTTTTGTTTATTGAATGATCATGCAAAGGGTGTTTTGTGTTTAGGCTGACAAGTGCACCCAGCGGGCTGTCCAAATTTTTCAAATATTTCTTCAGATCTAGAATATTCTACATTCCTTTTGTTTTTCAATTTGGCTAGAATCAGGAAACTATTATCTCGGGTATGCCTTTCAAGAGCACTACCATGGAGATTGTAAAGTAAAGAGAAAATCTTTGTTTCATTATTGGACCCTTACATAATATTCTCCTCTAATTATAATTGGTCGTGTAAAATTAAATTTTAAAAAGGGAATAAAGCATAATACTCCTCTTATAATCATTATTCATGTATAGATAGATTTTACAGGTAAACAACCAATAAAATATTTTTTCCTCTTATAATCATTAGTCATGCATAAATTAATTTTACTTTTAAAGAGGCAATGAAACATTGTTATCCTCTTATTGTCATTAGTCATGTATAAATAAATTTAACATGTAAACAGGTCATGAAATATTGTTCTCCTCTTATAATCATTGGTCAAGTACAAATAAAGTTACAGGTAACCAGACATTGAAGTATAATACTCCTCTTATTGCTATTGGTCATGCATAAATAAATTTTACAGATAAACAACCAATGAAATAGTATTATTAATATTAGGCATGTATAAATAAATTTTACAGGTAAAAAGTCAATGAAGCATAATACTCCTCTTATTGCTATTGTTCATGTATAAATGAATTTTACAAAGACAATGAAACATTGTTCTCCTCTTATTATCATTAGTCATGTATATATAAATTTTACAGGTAAACAGGCAAGGATTGGGTTTTAAAAAATATTTATCTATTTAGGACATATGAACTAAATGCCCGATTCTATTGCATGCTCGTGAAATATATATAGGTATCTTGAGATGGTTTAAAAATTTGGTTTCTGTAGCTGCTCGTCATTAACCAGTCGACCGGACGGAAATATATCTTTTTTACCTTCATTACATCAGTTGGACGTAACAACTTGTTTAGCACAAAAGCAGGTAGAAGGACTGATGCCTTCTTTTCTGTAACACAATTTCTAGAACCCATATAATAAACAAAACCAAATTTTCAATGATCAGATTTTATTTTTTTTGTTATTTTTAAAACTGGCCTAGGTGTTAAGGGGTTTAAGAATGATAGGAAGAAGGGGGTCTAAAATCTGTGAGTTAGGGCTCCCTAAATGTCAAGATGGAATGTGGTTAAATATCAGTTAAATATCCTCACCCACATTGTCCAGTAGATGAAACATGAAACTTTGAACTGCTAAAATGTTTGGATTCTTATATTTAGCAACAGATGCTTCGCCCCTATACTCTAAAGGAACATAAGAAATATTAGCAAAATAACCTAAAACCACCCTAATACATTACAGAATCTTTCCTTACGGACCCACTTCCGAGAAAAAAAACCTACTTTATATCATAGGATTTAAAATTAATTGAATCGTGATTTTTTTATGATATCTAGCTAACTAGAATAATTGATCCACTTTTTTGGACCCTTGCTTTTAACTTCTTTTATAAATAAGATATTTAAAAAAGACAACGATGACAACATATAGCAAAGTAAATTTCAACAGATTTTACTGTGGAACAAAATAAAACATTTCTAGTAAAGCAAAGTTTGAAAATCATAGAGCAATGCAATTAAAACATGCATAAAATATAAATCCGTTAACTTGCCTTAAATGGAACAAGGTTCGAACACATGTAAATTTTCAAACAATTCTTCTCAACAAGGCAGTTTAAACATTTCTTTTCAGTGAAGCCTTAGAAAATCTTAAGCAGGGTCCTAGGAAAAACATTAAAACAAGGATGACAACATCCTTAAAAGCGAAGCCCTTAAACGGTAGGACAACCGGACATTAACACTTATATAGTGTCTAAACTAAATAATCAGAATATAAATGTATAAGAGTCTAAGCAAAATTGTAAGTAAATTTGTTGAAAAACTGTTTATGTACATACTTACATTTTTAGGAATTGATAATAGAGTTGCTTCGCTTAGGACATTATACTTTGTTGTCCCAGGAATCAACATACCAAAAATAAGATCAATCGGATGATTAGATTACGTAAAATTTGTTGTTAAAAATTTTTAAAAATCAACATGTTTCAAATTGACGTACAGAAATTCTTGTAATGATTATAGAGTTGCTACGCTTTCTAAATCGTACCTAACTACTAAAGGAACCACCATGCAAAGTTTGAAATCAATAGGACAATTCTAACATGCCTAAATTAATGAAAAAAGCTATCCCTCTGTGACGGACGTAGCGACTCTAATTATAGAAAAGCTTCGCTTTTAAAAACACAATTGTATCTTTATAAATTTTATTTTAAAAGTTAGTTGTATGTGAAAAGTTGCAAAGATTGTAAAATAAACATGTACATAAATAACACCTTCTAAGATATGTAGCTATAAAAAAGAAAATAATGTAATAGGACAAGATCGAGAACAAGAAAATGCAGTATATATATACATATATATATATTTATGTTTAGAATAACAAAATTTATTGCTTTTTTTCCAAATCTTATTTCTAAACAGGGATAAAAGTACTGTTAATTCAGTTGGTTCATAATATATACATATGTACATTTATTTACTAAAGCAGTTGACTTTAAATACTGTTTTCTTTTTTTTTGTTCAGTAAACGATAGCATGCCAGCTTGTTGTCGGTTACATGTCAGGTACAAAACTGGACCACTCCGCGTCGTACTAGAGACGTTAAAAATAGTAAATACCGCTCCTATGTCTGGCATGTGACACTAATTGTTAGAGTATAGGAAATTCCTTGGCCTGTAAACAAGATTAAAGGATTGGTTGTTTTTTGGATGTTACCTGATCTTATATCCTATAGTAGAGTATTACATCCAATTACAAGTGGATGATGCTCTTGGTTCTCTAGATGCATGATAAAATAAAATTGTAGGAGATTTCCGCGAGGTTCTTAACTAATTAAGAGGTAATCTGTTTAGTACCTGTACCTGAAACGGTTGGACAAACGAACATGAGCACTTGTAGAGGTTTAGAACTTAAAAAGCAGAATAGCAATGCATAAGTCTAAACAAAATTGTAAGTAAATTTGTTGCAAATTTCATAAATGCATGATACAGATATGTTTCGTTCATATCATTGTACCTTGTGGTAATAGAAATCAGTATTCCAAATATCAGAAAAATAGGATAAAATACTGACCATTTTTTATAAAAAAGCTTCGCTTCTAAAAACATTTTTAAAAACTAAGTTAGATTAAAATTTTAAAATTTATGACCTATCCATACAACCCTGACAAATTTTCCAAACAATTTCACCAAGATTTAGGTGAACCTTGGAATTTTTGTAAAATTCTTAAATTTCTCGAGGGTTTTGTAAAAAGAAATATGGTGCTTTTTTGGGGTTTACAGTAGCTTAATTTTTATTTTCACTAGTCGCTAACTTTTTATTATTATTAGAGGGATAAATTCTAAAAATTGCCAAAGGGGTGCAAGAAAAATTAGGCCGTTCCTGCAACCCTCCCTTTTTCAACATACGGGGTATATCTGGATCCTTAGACCTCTAATTAGGAGGGTGTTGAGGGTAGACCAATGGGGGTGTCTAGTCTATACACCCTCTCGTAATTTTTCCAAAGGGTTGGGTCTACTCCTCTTGCACGCTTCAAAACTGAAAGTAATCTCTACATTTACTAAATGTCTAAAAAAATCTGCGAACAGAAAGTTGGGACATTAATATACTTTTGGCCTACAGACTAGGTTAGCGTAGAGTGTAATTCCTTTTTTTACGACATTGAGTTATAAAAGAAATAGTGTAAGCATTTTATTATGTTTAACATGTAACGACATTTTATGCATGTTTGTAAATAAATAGCACCAATATTTATATTTTTTAATGTTCTTTTCACAGTTAGGGAGTTGAATCCAATTTTATAGAAGCAGAAATATAATCTATGATTATGGTTTGGACCCTCTAAAACTGTAATCTACCTTTCCACTTTCCCCTCTCTTGGTAAAGATATCTTCTACGCCGATACGATTTTTGAAATGTAAGATTCTACTTTCCCTTCTCTTGGTGAAGATATCTTCAACGCCGATACGATTTTTGAAATGTAAGATTCCACTTTCCCCTCTCTTGGTGAAGCACAATGCCATCGAAGGTGATTTGACTTTTGTGTCAGAACCTGAATTGGGACATAGTGCATTTCATTACCCTAGGTTAGGTAACTTCATTTTACTTTTCAATAAAATCTAAAATGCAGCAGTTTTTGCAGGAGGTACCATTTTCTGTGAAAATTTTAGAGGAAAATTAAACAGTTTTTAGTTAATTTCTACTTCTATTTTCAACTGAAGAAAAAATCCATTTGTGTATATACAGAATCATTGTTGTTACTTAATCTTATCAAAAAAAAATTTAAAAACTAACCCATAATAGCCGATTTTTCATTTTGTTCAATATGGGTAAAATAAAAATATTACCATCTCCAAAGGGTTAAAATCAAAATTTCAAAGCTCTAAAGTGTTGTTCATCAAAAATAAATAGCAGTTTATAAGGACTTTTTGCATCCATCTTCTCATTTAACAGGGGAAAAAACCAAAAATAGAATCTATTTTTTCAGTGTTGACATAAAAAAAGCATTTGACAAAAAACTATAAAAAAAAATATTTTTTAAAAGTGCTAAAACGTAATACAGACTATTCAGTCTTTACCTCTGACATTGAAATAGATGTAAAAAAAGTCAATTTAGTATAGCAGCCAATTAAAATAAATTTTCTTATTGAAATTCTCATCAGAGCATTACTGATAAACCAAGGTCTTATTGGATAACATACTAAATGCTCCTTTAAAAATTTGTATTCTATGAGAAAATCATGTTTTGAAACGGACATTTCAAATTAAAGAGTAGCTTCAAGTGACTAGCTGTTCCCAGAGTGAGAGATACCAATGTTTATTACACTAGTCCATAAAGTTTTACAATTATGTTTCTTATTCGTTGGTTTTACAACTTTGAGGACTTTTTTAATTGGTTAGTTTATTAAGTTGACTGTTCAAACGTTTCAACCACTAATCTTAAGCTCCAAAGAAGGTAGTTCAATTTATTGGCCTTTATCTTATCCCTTTAGATCCATGAGTTGTTTTACCCTTTGACTTTAGGGCGATATTGATCTTGAAAATAGTCTAAAACCACACCAAAATAAAAGTGCAACCAAGTTGGACCAGCAATTTCCGAGAATTTTGGATACAGACAAAAAACCTTAGTACTGTATGTATATTAGAAAGACCAAATATTGCAGACTATATTGTAACATACCCTTTTTCCAACATGATCATGTTTATGGGTTGCACTTGTTTTTGAGAGAAGGCATTTCCCCTACTTTTACTATAAATACCGCTCATCTGACAGAGCAGCAGTAGGTCTTTATTTTGTCATTAGTTATGAAATTTGTTTAGGCTAAGATTTGTACCTTTCTCTACCATGTGCAGATGTTGCACCAGATTTTCGTGTACTCTAATAAAGTGATTCTCACGGCCAGCTAAAGTTACAATACCCCAATCCACCCCCTTGATGAACAAACTATAATAAACGAGGTACATATTAGCTAGCTAAATTGGCGACAAATTTTCCCTTGTTAATATATACATGTATTCTATATACATTGCTAAAGTAAACCAGTTTTAAAAAAGATAAACGGACATTGGAATTATAGAGTAGCTTCGCTACTAATAATGGATATATTATTATTTGGATTTTCATGTTCTCTGATAAGGCTAAATTAACATTTCCCCCTCTACCACATTTATATCCTCCCCTCTTTCTGGATGAACAAACTGACCAATACATGGGTTTCGTGTTAGCAAGCTTAATTGACGACAATTTCCCCCTGTCATAATATCCATGTATCATTGTATATTCTACATCCATTATTAAAATTGTGACTATTTCTAAATTATGTTTATTTGGGATTAAGTCGGACAGAAAAACATTGTTTTTAATCATATTTTGTAAAACTAGGGGATGCGCCACTAGCATCTAGAAGCTTTTAATTCAAAGGGATGGGGAAATTTATAAAATCATTCCGGGACCAGGTAAAAGCAGTTAGTGAAAGGTTAGTAGAATAAAACCTTCCATCACATTTTCTACCGAATCCAACTTTTGAATAACATAGTTTAAATTAAGCGACACTTTTCAAGTTCGAGAGTTTAAACAAGAACTATTTATAAAATAATCTACATTTCTAATTATATACTGCCATGCTAGTCATATATATGTCAATATAAATTTAAAAACTTTTTTATTCTTTATTTCAATTCTTTAAAGATTAAATAGATTCTACTTTTTAAAAGCTACTCTATAATTTTAGATGTCCATTTAAAAACATGATTTTCTTATAGAATACATTTTTTATAGAATCTTTTTACAAAGGAGCATTTAGTATGTTATCTAATAAGTCCTTGGTTTATCAGTAATTCTTTGGTGAAAATTTTGTAAACAAATTATAATAATTGTCTGCTATAATAAATAGATTTTTTTACATCTAATTAAATGTCAGAGGTAAAGTTGAATAGTCTGTATTACTTTTTAGCACTTCTTTAAAAAATTATTATTTATATTTTTAATCAAATGCTTTTTTTATGTCAACACTAAAAAAAACAGATTCTATTTTTGGGTTTTTTTCCTGTTAAATGAGAAGATGGATGCAAAAAGTCCTTATAAACTGCTATTTATTTTCGATGAACAATATTTTAGAGCTTTGAAATTTTGATTTTAACCCTTTGGAGATGGTAATATTTTTATTTTACCCATATTGAACAAAATGAAAAATCGGCTATTATGGGTTAGTTTTTAATTTTTTTTTTTGATAAGATTAAGTAACAACAATGATTCTGTATATACACAAAAGGATTTTTTCTTCAGTTGAAAATAGAAGTAGAAATTAACTAAAAACTGTTTAATTTTCCTCTAAAATTTTCACAGAAAATGGTACCTCCTGCAAAAACCGCTGCATTTTAGATTTTATTGAAAAGTGAAATGAAGTTACCTAACCTAGGGTAATGAAATGCACTATGTCCCAATTCAGGTTCTGACACAAAAGTCAAATCACCTTCGATGGCATTGTGGAAGATATCTTCAACGCCGATACGATTTTTGAAATTTAAGATTCCACTTTTGCCTCTCTTGGTGAAGATATCTTCAACAAGAGAGACAAAAGTGGAATCTTATATTTCAAAAATCGTATCGGCGTTGAAGATATCTTCAACAAGAGAGGGGAAAGTGGAAGGGTAGATTACAGTTTTAGAGGGTCCAAACCATAATCATAGATTATATTTCTGCTTCTATAAAAATGGATTCAACTCCCTAACTGTTTCAGTAAAACCAGCTTACATAAAAGATAGTGTGTTAAAAGATTGAGCATTAAATATACACAAGGACATATCAAAATACAGATAAGCTTCGCTCTTAACTATAAATGATTTCTAAAACACAGATGCTGTGCATAATACGAGAATTATTAGTATTATATGTAGTTACAATAGATGTTATAGTATAGATTATAACATTAAAATGTCTCAAAGTGTATTGAAAGTTATGTTTCTTAGGGCTCTAAATGGATAAGAAAATCACCGTTAAATTGATGTACATCCCCAATGATGATACATAAAATTAAACCTTTGAAAAACCCCAACTAAATAAATCAACAAATCAACATTCACTAAGTCCCCCAAAAATGTTAATGCCGACGAATAAGAAAACGTTATTATAAAACCTTGGGGACTGCTGTAATAAACAGCCCATTGTCCTCTCTCTCTCTCTCTCTCTCTCTCTCTCTCTCTCTCTCTCTCTCTCTCTCTCTCTCTCTCTCTCTCTCTCTCTCTCTCTCTCTCTCTCTCTCTCTCTCCCTCTCTCTCTCTCTCTCTCTCTGAATGTTTGTACCTTACTTGTAAATCAAATCAACAAAATGAAAGACAATTTAACTTAAACCGAAAAAGGACCACTTTAAACCAGTTAAGGTTAAGTGATGTAAGGGTTAAGAGAGCCCCGGGGCCGGGGGGTAAAAAAAACTTTACATTTTTAGAAGTAAAATTTACAATGACTGAATATTTTTACAGTTGTATTAAAAGCATAGTCTTTCAGGACGTCGTTTTAGCTTTAATTAATTATCTATGGGTTTAAATCTATTTTGTCTACCATCAGTTTTTCCATAGATTTACATAAAAATTTTACTTTCAATCTACATCTGTCCCATGTTCATTACTCTCTCTTTATTATCATTACCACCCTCCCCCCATCGCTCATAAGCTTAACCCCCTGTGGGGGGCTTTTTAGTAAAACTGTCCCCCGCCTCCAAGTAAATTAAATGTAGATTTTGAATTATACCCCCCCCCCCTCTCATCCTCCTCCGGGTTAATAACTGATAATATGGAAGAGATTTAAAGCGGATTGCGGATATTTTGATGGATAGATTGTTCAGAAAAACACCAAAAATAAAACAATAAAGCCTAGAATAATTGTTCATGTCTTAACGTGCTAGTTTTGTCTAAAAATCTCTAAAAGAGATAGACTGCCCTTGTCAAACTTGTAGCATTGTGATAACTTGTATTCATTGTTAATGAGTCAAGACAAAATGTTTGTAAAAGAAAAAAAGCCATGGCTATATACGCAGGCATTATGACCACTAGAAATTGCATTGTCATTTTTATGTAGTTCGCTATCAAAAATTAATCATTAGATTTATGTGGACGTCACTTGAAAGGTTTCTGGGGGTAAAAGAGGTTAAACAAGCCTCTAAAGTTTGATTTGGATGGGGAGGGGTGGGGGGTAAAGTAAGCCGTACCCCTGCTGGGGGCCCTTTATCAATATCTGGATAATTCTATTTGAATTAAAAAGATGCCTAATATTGCACATGTTAGAATTGTTCTATCCGGTTTCAAACCTTTTATGTAAATTCCTGTGAAACTACAGTTTAACTTTATAAAAAGATGAGTCCTAAGCTGATTGGGAACAAAATTTTACTAATTTTAACACCAGAATATTTTCAATCTAATTTTTTTCTGATTTGCCGAGTTTCGCTTTCATTACTGTTTTTTTTATAGCTAAAAACTATTGTCAACAATAAATTATTTATATGTTTGGAACCTAGTAATAGTGTCGGACTGATTATGACGTAAGAAAAAAAATTTGCAGTGTTTTGTCTTTTATTTCTGTACATATTTCTGAGTTGTATTGCTATGACACATAGACAGACAAGAAAGTATTCTGCAATCCTTTCATATCCTCCGCTCAAAAGCTTCCCTGAAAAATCCTCTAAAATCATGTCAATTTATTTTAAAAATAAGGAGGGTCGGGGAGGGCCAAGTTCGACAGGTTACTTAGAGATAAAACACCATCGTTTTCAATAAAAATATGGAAAAGTTATGTTTAAGGTAAAATGTTCCTGGGATTGTTTATCTCCAAAAATCTATGAACTTTAAAGACTGCTAACTGCCAGACGGCTGTATGTTACGCCCGCACATTGTTATAAGCAACAAAAGAAGGCCTATAAACAATCTGGAATAGCCAAGTTCCAATGATACGAGGAAAACATTGACAGAAGAACACACTCCTAAACAAAATAAGCATTTGTGCGTTATGAGTAATGGCTATTCCAGATTATTTGTAGGCCTTCTTTTGTAAGTTAAGATTTTGTGTGAATGTAATATACATACAAGTCATTTAAAGTTCATAGATTTTTAGAGATTATAACTTCCAGAAAAAATTACTCTTCACCGATCAAACTTTTTAGATAGATAGTCAATACCTTGTATTAATTTAGGAGGAATTATGAGTAACTGCATAATGTTAAAATTTGTATTGTTTATAAAGAAAACAAAGTGAGTCGCGCCACGAATCCTGTTATTCTTGTTTAGTCTTGTTATTATTGACACGTATGCTGACAGGTATAATAATATCCAGGAAGGGATGGGTCATGGACATTGGGCTGTTTATTACACTAGTCCCCAAAGTTTATAATTACGATTTTTATTCGTTGGATTAACAACTTTGGGGACTTTAGTGAATTTTGTTTTTAAGTGAAATTTGATCAAAAGGGTATAATTTTATGTATCATCATTGGGGATGTACATCAATTTATCGGCCATTGTCTTATTAAGAGATATAAGTTTTCCGGAATTGTAATGTAGGTAGTAGATTTGAAATCTGCATCAAATTTTAAGGATTTTTTATAAAATTCGTTTTTTGTATAATTCTTTATCTAAAAGCGGAAATACAAATTAAGTTAATTAATTTTGGCATCTGTGATTGGTGGATTTAAAAAATCTGCGCTCTGATTGGATGTCGTACATCATTCAACCAATTAGAGCGCAGGTAGTTTAAAATCCACCTATCCTATTGGTCAAAATTAATTAACTTAAAATGTATTTTCGCTTTTAGATAAAGAATTTTACAAAAAACGAATTTTATAAAAAATCCTTAAAATTTGATGCAGATTTCAAATCTACTCCCTACATTAAAATTCCGGAAAACTTATATCTCTTATTGTCTTATCCCACAGGTCACTGAATAGCAGCACTGAAATTTGTTTGAGAGGCATAATACTAGAAGCATTTATTGACAGGTATAAACATTACACACGGTGCGCCAGCTGTTCTCTGTTAAACTTAAGAGCTGGCATTATAAAAATTATTGCTATTATTTCAATGCCCAACATGCTGATTTTTAACTTTTTTACAAATTTTTTGTATCGTATAATTATCCTATTCATCTGATTTTTATAATAATGACTCTTAGGACAACAAGGTCAAGTATTATAAACGAGGCAACTCTATAACCAAATTCTAAAAATGAAAGAATGTCCTACTCTAAAAGAGTTATAGTTCGTTTGTCCTTCCTTCTGATTTTAGAGCATCGGTCATCCTTATCCTTGTTTTTATAGATTTCTTGTCTAAATTTTCAATGTCGATGTAATTTTTTTTGTATTTTTTAGGTCAATTCTATGTAGCATTTAGACATAGTGTCATTATAATGTCAATATTATGTAATCTATGTTCACCTTCAGTTTTGACATGGGTTGGGCAAGGCATGTTGTCGACGTAAATTTTAAACAAAAGAACATAGTGTTGATATTAAATAAACCCTGACCACTTCAAAAATATTTTTTAAAATGTATAACAAAGATGACAAGTACAAAATACATATCACAAAACTATTAAAAACTCGCCAAAATAGAGTTATTAATAGCTTACCCCCCCCCCCCCTCAAAAATAGAAAACATTAGATTTATATTATTACATTAACATGTTTTAAAATATAAATATGTAAATGAAATGAAAGTATAAATTATACCTGAACAAGGATGACAATATCATTTAAATATATCTTAGCAGTTGAAGGGAGGTTGCAAAAAGAATTACAAGGACCTCTAGTATATATTGTGTCTCAACCATGACACTTTGGTTGAGTGTGACTTCCGAATTAGCGGGAAGTTCTCGAGATCTTGTTGACTTACAGACAAACCCCCAATACCAGGAACCATCAAGTTTCAACAGCAGGTTTGATTATAGATTTATTGAGGCAACTATTTTAAAGTCCTGAAATTACAAAATCAATTAATTCATAATTCCAGTTTTTTATAACCACGTAATCTTAATTGCTTTTTAAAATCATTTTTCTCTACGGTTAAGAATCTTTGGAAACTTTGACTTTAAAGGAAAATTATTTGGTTTAATAAATCATTGTTAAATGCAAAAATAAAAGCACATAAAAATTTACTAAAACATAATATTAATCATAATTAAGTTTCATGCTTAGCTGGCTAAAGCCTTTTAAACTAAATATAATCGTCCTATACACCATTCCATTTAAATAAATTTAACAAATTCTACCTGAAGTTCTTATGGTTTCAAACCCCTGGTATACTAGGGTTGTTCACGCACTATGAGACCAATGATAGGCCCAATTTTGTTCTCCGAAATCTTCACACACTCATATCTCATTCAAAAGTAAGAAACGTGGGCGCATCAAAATATAAACAATCCATACCGCGTCACTTTAGAAAAGGAAAGTCAAACAAGACGACATTTGCGCTTAATTTGGGATAATGATAAGGAATTAATTTCGATCTTGATAAACACAAAGCTTCCTCGAAAAGAGGTTAAGACACACCCCCCGTTTGAAAGTCAAATTAACTTCCTTAACGAGATTCAAGGTTTTTTGCGCTGAGCACTAGCAACATTTCTCACTAAACTCAACTCACCATAATCACATGAGAATGGCCACATCCCGAAAAACATGACAATTTTTGCTCCTAACTAAATGAAACCCCGTGAAATGTATACACAATATTATACTCCTCACTAGGACTCATAATACCTCACATTTTAGGATAGAAGGATGGGGATTGGTTTGTACCATACAATATTCCAGGCACATGACACTCACAAGATCACATACACAAATCCTAAAATGGATAATCCTATTAATCATGATGTTGTAAATATAACAACTTATACTAATTAATAATCATTTCATAATCAATAGGTAATAATCATTATTAATAAATCAATAAGTACCTACGAAATCAGGTTGAAATGTAAACAAATAATGGTAATATAAAACGAAATAAATCTTAGACAAGAAAATTAAGATTTATAGGTACTTAAAACTAAATTTGTTAAGCATCAAAAAGAGTAGTAAGAAAAATATTTCAAATCCTTGGGCAGAAAGTTTTCACACTTAATGAATAAGAACTGTAACTATCTTAATCAACAATAAAACTTTTCAATACTTAGATAATAGCAAAATAATAATAATATCTTCGTTAGAGTTTTCATCGAAATTATGAAAAAAATACCAATTTTTCTTTGTAAAAAAAATATGAGACTTTAAATATGAATTTTCAATCATTCCTTGATCTGAATAAAAATGTTTTACTTGATTGAAATTCATATGCAATTTAAAAAAAATCTGCTAAAAAATACTTGATTTTTTTCTTAGAATAAATATCGAATCACGCAACCTCGACACATTTATTCTTTTTTGGTAAACTTTTCAGGTAAGTTTTATAATGAATTGTACTTTTGAAAAGAAATTAAACTCAATAAAATTAAATTTGAGCATATGAAATAGAATAAAAATTAATCGCATTTCGGTTGATTCTTATTTTAGGCATAAAATAGGCATATGAAAATGTGGCTTTTTACTAAAAAAAATGTTCTCAATTTTCATAAAATAAGAATCAATTATTGATCATAATTTTTAATAACCGCTTTTATTTTAATATCTGCGATAAAAATGAAGGAAAGGTTAATTTAAAATATGCATAGTTTATCTTAAATTAATTCTGTGATATTCATATAAATAATAATCAATATTTTAATAATATCATACATCGTGTTCATTATTAAAAATGCTTATCTCATAGAAAATAGAGTTTACATTTTTAAACATGAACGAAAATATATGTACCTAGGAAAATAATTGCTATAAAATACTTCTCAAGGTTTAAAATTGTCCGAAGTCGCTAGGTACATATATTACTACGAATCTCTGCTCTCGGAATGAAGAAAAAATCTTTACGCGTGGATTATTAGGAATCCTTGCCTCTGGAGTGAAAGAAAAACCTTTATTTGCTTAAAATTAAAACAAATATCTTGATTTTTTGCGATAATCTTTTTAAAATAATAATAAGAAATATTTTAAACATTATCATAATAATTTTACATGTTGTTTTCTTTACTTTAATGCATTATCTCATATGAGAATCTGAGAAATAACATTTTTTAAGCAAACATGAACCATGAAAAAAATACCTTGAAAAATAATTTTTAAAAAAATCTATTTTTCTCAATCTAAAAAAATCTGCAAAAATCATTTGGTAGTTAATACACACAAACTTTTGCTTTTCGAAGTCATACTTAAAGAAACGAAATCTTTTAAAATCTGCTTTAAAAGTCTAAACAATTTTGTAGAATTTTTTGTGCTTAAATATGAACAATAAAATTAGTTGAATAATGAATACTTATTCTTTACAGAACCTTTTTGGGTTCCCTTCACAAGCTTAATATATAACTTGTATTATTTTTTCTTTAAAGGATCATTTTCACACATAAATAGTTTATGTTGTAAATTAGATTTGTGGGGTTGGTAGACTTTCAATAACTTTCTGGCGGCAACACCCGCCATATTGCAGGCCCTTTACCCTGTGTCGGGCGGCCAGCTTGGCAGCAGCCAGGTTGATTCTTGATTCACAACAGCACCAACCTCATTATCAGAACCGGCTGCAACACAACCAATTTCAGCATCATCATTGTGAACGGCTACAGCCTCACCCGCCGTAGCAATGTTATCAACAGCTGCGGCAGTATCTTTAACATCAGAATTGACTGCAACACAAACAACAGCATCAACTGCAGAAATAACAGGTTTATCAACAACAGCATCACAAGCAGAACCAACAGGTTCATCATTAACAGCTATGGCAGAACTAACCGGTTCATTATCAACAGCTACGGCAGAACCAACCGGTTCATTATCAACAGCTACGGCAGAACCAACCGGTTCATTATCAACAGCTACGGCAGAACCAACCGGTTCATTATCAACAGCTACGGCAGTACCAACCGGTTCATTATCAACAGCTACGGCAGTACCAACCGATTCATTATCAACAGCTACGGCAGTACCAACCGGTTCATTATCAACAGCTACGGCAGAACCAACCGGTTCATTATCAACAGCTACGGCAGTACCAACCGGTTCATTATCAACAGCTACGGCAGTACCAACCGGTTCATTATCAACAGCTACGGCAGAACCAACCGGCCACGCACTCTCATCCTGGCGCAACCAATCTGGACCCAATCTGTACCTGGATGACTCTGAGGACAAAAATTCAGGCAAGACGCCTCCACTACCACTAACAGCTTTAAATGCAGATTTCTGCTCACCAGCTCCACAGTCAGCACTTGTACAGATAAAACCACTACCAAAAATGGTTCTCCACAACATAGACTGGCCCACTTTCTGGTAGGTTGACGGAAACACGTCAGGATGGGTATTCCCAATGATAATATCCAAGCCTCCACTAATATATGTGAATCTTTCTGGCGGCATCTTAAATATTTCGGCAGCGGTTTCCGGATGGACCGAGCGCATCTCGTTGCCACCTCCGAGGTTAGGCATAACAGCTGCCTCAAATTCTCTCAAATTACCATCCCTGTCCTTCAGATAGAACACCACATTGCGGCAGGATGATTCACTGCCGTCAGCTACAGAAATGTTTGTATATCTGCCGGTAGATTTCAGCTTCAACTTGCTGGACAACTTCTCAGACACAAGTGGTAGATTTGCACCAGAATCAAACATGACGGCGGCATGGCAGGCGCCGCCGCCAGATGCTACAACTGGAACTATTTGCAGCAGGAAGGTACATGTGCTAGGCGCAGAACTTGATTTGTAGACTGTATTCACACTAGCACTAGCCTCATGCAACATACGACTATGATAACTGTCGCAATTATTGGTGCCACAGACACCAAGCTTATCCGATTTATTACAATTGTCGGCAGCATGACCATCACACAGGCAGAGTTCACACAACTTATTCTGCTGGACAACTTTTTTTCGGTCAACAACATCCATCTTCTTAAATGTGAGACAACGGAAAATAGGATGTTTATCATTGCAATTTTCAATAGGACATGCACTATTCCACTTGGAAGTTTTGTCCTTCCCAGCCCGTCCATTCTCATTGTCACTGCGGCCAGATACTTGCGCGGCGGCAGCTCTGTCACGGTTCCTCTTGCCGGCACCAGTGTCGTAGGACATATCACCAGCCAACATTGCTCCCCTTGTCCTCTCCAGAAGTTCTACAATCTTCTTGATGTTTGGCAGGTTCATGCTGCCTAGCTCCATCATAATTTTCTCTCTCAGGCCATCTGGGCACTTGTCTTTGAAAATATGAATAAGAGTTAGGTGGTGGTAATCCTTAGCTGCAGAACCAACGATGGCTTCTACTTCCTGCATGGTACTCTTGAAGGTAGCAATTGCACTAACCATGTCCACAGGTTTATCCACAGGTTTCATCTTGTTCAGCTTAGTTAAAATCTTCATGAACCGGCGGGTGTTTGATAAAAACATCTGATCGAGAAACAACCATTGTTCATTATGATCTCTAATCGCTGACACTTGCTTGCGTAGCTCCGGGTTGGTTATCACCTTCTCCATACACAACATCAGAGTTAACCTCTGGTCAGAAAATCCGTAACCAGCGCATAGATCTTTATAGACCTGTTTAAAGTTGGAGTAATCCGTGGCAGTACCGTCAAATGACGGCAACAAACTGTTGTCCCAGCGCCCATACTGCGGGTTGGAACTCCGAATATCCACGGCAGACATACTTCTGGAGAGTATGGCAGGTGTTCCACTCTCATCCAAGTTAGATGAACGACGTTCCATCTCTCTAAGCCTTCGGTACATATCACGTACTTCTTGGCGCAACTCCATGGAAATTTTAAGCACTCCCATGTCCATCTTCACCTTCTCAATGACGTCGAGGTTCCTGGCGACAGTGCTTGACCTCGCGTCGTCTGAATCATTGTCAAGCCAGTACAGAATTTTTGTACACTGCTCCAACGACGCATAAACTTTATCTGCAACAGTTTTCTGTTCACTAGCTTCATCCAAATCACGCTTGAACTCGCGCAACTCACTAGTCTCCACGGCAGGTTTTAGACTTTTTATTAGGTCAGATTGGTCCTTGACCTCACTAAAAATGTCACGAATTGATTTTAAATTCACATTTTCACATGAACTAAAACTTTGGCAGGCTTTTAGATTGTCATAAAACACTTTTAACTGTTCGTCAAACACCTCTAGCCTTTCACTGCCAATAGCGATAGCTCGCTCAATTTTCTGCTTTTTGGTTAGTGGCATATTGATTCACTAGGTACTTATTCACAGAAAAATTGTCAATGTTTTTTGCATCAATAATCACTATATGCTATTGATCTCTTGAAGAATGCTAACGCCTATTCTTCAGATTCTTTGAAGAATGCTAATGCCTATTCTTCAGAACCATTTGACATTGCTTGTGCAGCTCCTTCAAACATCAGGTTATTTGAAATTTGCTAATGCCTAAACTTCAACCTTCACTTCTTTGAAATTGCTTGTGCAGCTCCTTCTTCAGAACGATTTGAAATTTGCTAACGCCTAAACTTCAAGTCCTTTGAAATTGTCTCAACCATGACACTTTGGTTGAGTGTGACTTCCGAATTAGCGGGAAGTTCTCAAGATCTTGTTGACTTACAGACAAACCCCCAATACCAGGAACCATCAAGTTTCAACAGCAGGTTTGATTATAGATTTATTGAGGCAACTATTTCAAAGTCCTGAAATTACAAAATCAATTAATTCATAATTCCAGTTTTTTATAACCACGTAATCTTAATTGCTTTTTAAAATCATTTTTCTCTACGGTTAAGAATCTTTGGAAACTTTGACTTTAAAGGAAAATTATTTGGTTTAATAAATCATTGTTAAATGCAAAAATAAAAGCACATAAAAATTTACTAAAACATAATATTAATCATAATTAAGTTTCATGCTTAGCTGGCTAAAGCCTTTTAAACTAAATATAATCGTCCTATACACCATTCCATTTAAATAAATTTAACAAATTCTACCTGAAGTTCTTATGGTTTCAAACCCCTGGTATACTAGGGTTGTTCACGCACTATGAGACCAATGATAGGCCCAATTTTGTTCTCCGAAATCTTCACACACTCATATCTCATTCAAAAGTAAGAAACGTGGGCGCATCAAAATATAAACAATCCATACCGCGTCACTTTAGAAAAGGAAAGTCAAACAAGACGACATTTGCGCTTAATTTGGGATAATGATAAGGAATTAATTTCGATCTTGATAAACACAAAGCTTCCTCGAAAAGAGGTTAAGACATATTGACCCCTCAAAATAGAATATATGACTTTTAACACAAATATGTAAAATAATATGTAAATGTATAATTTATTATGTATTATGACAAGAATAATATTATCCATTTAAGTGACATTAATATCATTGAAAATCATTAGTTAGTTAGTTTTTCTTATAAATTTTATTTTAATTGGTTTAAGAGTTTAATAAGTATAAATTGTTCTCAATGTAAATTTCTCCTTATCAAGGTCTTCCGGGTTTTTTTTTTGGGGGGGGGGAGGGGGAGAAGTAATCAACCCCCGAAAAAAATCTATTACCCATTTTCTTATTGTTCAAATTGTTTAGATACATACTGCAAAAATTTTAGGATGAAAACTACAATCAAAGCACTTTAATGTGTTACTGTAATTTGCTTTTAATTGCTGCGACGTTATCCTTGTTCTTTCATAATAATCACACGAATTTTATATTCTTAGTCCCTTTCCATAAGAGACGGCAAGCTTTTTCTTAAAAAGAATATTTTATGCAAATTTTTGAATAAATTCTCCAGTTTTTCTTAGAATTTAGTCTGTTAATAGTGAATACTATCATGGATCCAAAGGGATAAGACATTGGCTAATAAATTGATAAACCTCCCCAATGGTTATACACAAAATCACCCTATTTGTAGATTTCAATTTTTGGTTGAAATTTATGGACACTCAACTTAAAGAGCCAACCAATTAAAATACAATAATAGTCCAACATATAAGGAAATGCTAGAATAAAACTTTGGGGACTAGGGTAATAAACAGCCCAATGTCCCCACCCTCCCAGAACACTATAGCCAAGAATCAAAGGATTGTACAATGAAAGATGAATTCATGATTTTTTCTCAGGATTTAGTCTGTTAATATTGAATACTATGGCTAAGGATACAAAATTAACTAATTAGCGATTAGTTAATTTCTTCCATAATATTTCTTGGGAAGTTCTGCCTTTCATAGCTTACATATTGGTGATGATATATGTAAAAAAAATCCATTTCTTTAGAATTTTTATTTAGTAATATTTTAATAACTTTCATCCCCCCCACCCCTGATATGCTTAGTAGGACATCAAACAACTTTTTGTATTCATTTTCTCAGATTTTATATTCTTTATACTTATTATACTCCATGTGTCTTATATTTCTTTATTATACCAGCGGTTACGTCCCTAGAGGCCTCTAGGGGCAATTGAGTTGGAATATCTGTAAGAGAGATTTCTTTTTGGAGGGTGGTGGTACCCTCCCCCCAAATAGTTACAAACTTTCCTATGACATTAGAGAAGCTACATTGAAAAGGAGAAACATATCGGTTCTGCGGTTAGCAAGATTCTTCGGTATACACAGATAGATATACATAAGTAGGGGGCGAAGCCATTAGTACTTTGGTAAAGCACTAAAATAATAATTTTAAAATGATATGTAAAAGTTTAACTGTTTTTAAGCAATAAATCTAGGAATTCCCATTATTAAAATGAATTATTACATTAAAATCTAAATTACACTCTAATGAAACTCAATATGCTTTTACAATGAAATAAATTTTGATTTATATTAAAAGTTATATAAATTACACAAAACGAATAATAGCAAAGTTATTCATTTTATTATGTGATATAATGGAAAGGCTGTATAGATAATCAAAGTATTGTAACGTGCAGCTTGCTATAATAAATAGTTGGAGATTTAATTCAGAAATAGTAAAAATTTTTAATAACGTTTTTAAATCATTATAACGACATTTATAAAGCGAAGCTCACTTAATGAAATTAATAATGGCCGTCAAACTTAATAGAAACAGTTATAGAGTAGCTACTTGCTTTTATGTTGACAATCATAGTTTGTATAATTTTTTATGAATTGTATTGCATATACAAACGTATTGGTCCTGGTATAATAGTAAAGCTTCGCCTGGAAAAAAAATAATAAAATTTTAAACATATTATTATCTGCTTAGGTCCCCAGCTATTGTAACGTCGGTCAACTCAACCTTGGAGTTAATAAAATGGAATTCCTTCAGTCCTTTACAATAATTCATAAATAGCAAGGTTTATCTTCACGTTACCCTGCTATTATGCTGTGATATTGCAGCAACCCAGTGATATTAGGAACCACTTTTAATCTAGTGGGACAATACAAATTGGAATGTGCCTTCAAGATGATCAATACTGATCCAATGTAGTATAGTTACAGCGTACGTAATTCCTAATTGTCTTAAGAATCAACATTTAAAATAATCAGACTAAAGGAATGTTATATATAATAGTAAATTCCTTTTAAAAAAAGATCAAAATCTCTTAAATTTAAATTAAGTGTAAAATGTACAATTGTTTATTGCTTGCTATTGGTAATTGTATGCGCGCGTGGTTGATAACCTGACCGACAAACATAGCTAGTTAGAATTTATAGGGGTTAACACTTCGTTTTATATAGAGTACATTTTAACTAGCAGCCTTAGCCCTAGTCTCCGGTGACTTTACAAATTAGAATTGTGTTTTAAATAGTCTAAATCGTTGTATTGCAAATTTAAAGCTTCTCTGAAAATTGATTTTGAAGATCTTTAGCTTTATACAAAAACCTTAAAAATCCTCTCAAATGATTCCTATAGTTTATTTTTTTAACAATAATTGACCTGAATTTCACTAAAGAAAATGTTTTTTTCTTTATTCTAGCTGATAGCGATCATAATTGATTACTTTATAGAAAATTCTTCAATACTTTTTGTGTTGTTTTGACTTTAATAATCAGGGGTAAGGGGGTACTTAAAGGAGTTGTAACGTTATATCACTGAATTACAATTTCTATGGATTATTGCAATCATATGCAGAGAGAGAGGGGACAATGGGCTGTTTTACACTAGTCCCCAAAGTTTTATTATAATGTTTTCTTATTCGTTTGCTTAACAACTTTGGTGACTTTAGTGAATTTCTATCGTCTTATCCCTTTAGATCCCTGAATCACATGGCATCCATATAAAAGCCAGGACTAACATACTTAAACACAGAAATTGTAACCAATATTTAGCAATATGAAAGCTGATTAAATTTAGTTAATGCCATGTAAAGTCAAAATAAATTGCATTTTGACAAAATATATTTCAACTTTTATACAATTCCATTTTTCCTTGATGCCTACTTCAAAGTTATAATAGAAGAAAGAGATACAAAGAATAGAAAATGAAGTCTTTTTGTTGGATTATAAAAAAACTTGGAACTTGTCGGTCCTTTATGATAATAATTTGATTGGGTTATTTTTTATCTATTATTTCTTTATTCTTTGAAATAAATGATTTTGTCTTATATTTATGAATAAAATTATTTATGCAGTATCAAATTTTCTATGACAATTGAAGAAAACCATCTAAAAATCAAAATCAGAGTGATGAAATATTATCTAAAATGAAAAAAAATATGTTTATTATTCTCAAAATTAAATCTACTGAAGTAAAGTATGCATTGCTGACGTATGCAAAAGAGATATGTACTTTTTAATTTGTTGATTATGAAGGGGGTGTATCGAGCCCCCTTACAACAAAATAGCACCTCTGCTTACACTCCCTCTCACACATCCTACACCTCTTCGATTTTAGTTTAAGTGAGGTATCAAAATTTTACTGACACAACCCTATTCACGCCACTAAAATTATGCATGTCATAATTTGGACACCATGAAAACTGTCCCAATTTTGTATAACTTTTGCGGAACATGTTCCAGTTACGTCATATTTTTCTTTCCCGAAAAAGAGAAGGGGGGAAGAAAATCTCTTTTTTCCCATCTCTTTTTTCTTCCCCCCTTCCCTTTTTTTTCTTTCCCCCTTCCCTTTTTTTTCTTTCCCCCTTCCCTTTTTCGGGAAAGAAAAATATGACGTAACTGGAACATGTTCCGCAAAAGTTATACAAAATTGGGACAGTTTCCATGGTGTCCATAATGACATTGCACCTGGCCAAGAAAAGCATGCCACTGAGAAATGTCGGTTCATGAAAGAAAACGAAGTAGCGGATTTCGTCGTATTTTCACATGAGCTTTTCTTCTATTTCTAGCTCCTGCGGGGCTTCTAACCCTGTTGGGTCAATTTCCTAACCCTGCGGAGCAATCATTAACATTTAAGTAACCTAAAATAACCTAATAACCTTTCAAAAGGTGAAAATACGACGAAATCCCTCTTCATTTTCTTTCCATGATCCGAATTATATTTACAAATACCCAAATGTGTTTTATTTCTTAGATTACAAAAAATTAATAATAATTTAAGTTAGGACCATAGCCACAATTATGTCTCTCGTATTCATTCGAATCCGGTGGATAGGAACCGGTTCTCATCCATACGAAAAAACTATGTCTAGCATCGTATTATATCCATCTTTCTACGAATATAAAAATGTACAATCATAAGATTAAAACCAGTTTTTTTAGCCCGTGCCTACGGTACCTAGGGGCTAAAAAACTGGTTTTAATCATATAATTGTACATTCTATATCCGCGGAAAGCCGTTTATAATACGATGCGAGAAATAACTATTCTAATACTTGGTGAACTAATTCATTTAGCCAAAGATTTAGTGATTTTTATAGATATTATTTTAATTCAGTTTTGTATTTTTTACGGTAAGTTAATATAATTTTAAAATAATTCAAATACTAACACTTAAAGAACTATCTAAATCATCAACTAGTTGTATTAAGGATTTTATATTTTTCAAGTATGTCATATTTTCGGTATTTTATTGTATTTCCTTAATTCAATATATTATAGAATTATCATTAATGCACTGAAATTGGTTATTTTTTATTTTTTACTAAATTACTCTAAATAACTGCTCTTTGCTTTGTGATGTTTATTTTTTCAAACATTAAAAATTATACAGGCGTTTTAAAGCCAAAAACCCTAAGACTCTATTTATATCCATCTTAAATCAATGCCTCTCATTGGTCGGAACTTATTTCTATTCTTAGCGCTCATTGGTGGATTTCTAATTTTAGCGGCACGACGAAAGGTTTCGTGATTATTTTTGTTTAATTCTAAAAATAGAAAAAATCACCAAACTTTTCAATATTTTTTTATTGTAATAATATTGGATGTATTCCTATGTCGAATAAGTTGTTTAAACCATATAACGTTTTATCATCAACATTTTGTTTGGAAATATGCTAATTACATTTTAGATCAATTTATGTTGATATAATGCTAGCACCAATGTCTAACATGTTATTTTTGTAACAGTTTCTGCAAGCCACAAAATATATTTGGTTTATGATATGGCAAATATATCTGTGGTGAAAAATAAATAAATTTTGGTTGTGGGCAATATTTTACTTTTTTGCAAAGTGTATCCTTGCTTAATATTTGCCAGGGATCAAGGTTTTGGTGTTTAGATTTAGAAGATATTTAAAGTTACTATAAAAGATGACGTCGCACTGGCCTACTATTGGTCAAATGAAATGTATACTTTCCTGCCATTGGTAATTTAGTCTGTGTATTGGTCTATCACTGGTCATTTGCATTGTATGACGTCATTTTTTTTATAGGGGCTATAAAAAGCTTCTTAGATTTAACTTTGGTGTGACTAGAATTACATAAACATAAGTCATAATTCTACTAGATCATCGTTATATCAAATATTAGTCAGCTATTACCACTTTTATCTAATGTTATAAATTGGTATCATAAATTAAAGCAAATAAACTAAATTATAAGGAAAACTTGGACATTTATGGCATAAGTAGCACAGCAACAGTAAGCCAGCAACGAGAAACATTAGACTGTGTAAAGTCTGGATAAGTTATCTTGGATGGCCGTAGAGTCATTATTTAGTGATAGAACTAGAGGCTTCGCCCCTAGAGGCCTCTAGGGACACTTCAGGGAATGGGGGAAGTTGACCATTAACTTTGAATTTCAGTTTTAGGAGTAAAAGAAAAGAAAATATTTTTTGTTGTGGTGGAGGGGGGGGTTCTTAGGGGCGATTTCTCCTGGTTATGTGGAGAAACCCTTCCCCAAAATAGTTATAAACCTTCCCTTGACCCATAAGAAGCTTCGCAGTTAGCGAGAACCTTTGCTACAGACAAAGAAAGCTTACTACTTTACAGAAACCAGCTCTACAAAAATACATTGATAGAAAAAAATGGGGTCATCCAAGCTAAATAAAAATAATCCTGCAAGATATTTAGAAATTGCAAACAATATTTTTTTCGCAAGAAATAAATCTATTTAATTGCATTCTCATGATTTCAAAATAGAAAAACAAAGAGGATATTATAATGATTTATCCTTAAATAAAATTGAAACAAGGATGAGAGCTTTCACAAGAAAGAAAAAAGAGCATTGGGAAAAATTAAAGACGATTATTTCAAGATAGATTAATTTGTGAATAAGACAACGACGAAATTTTGTACAGCATTATCTTAGGAGTTACAACTATTATAGCTGACCTACTATCTATAATACAAAGTAGAAGGATATCTGTCTGTCCGTCTGTCTGTTAGTCTGGCTGAAGCTTAAGATCTCGGTTACTGCTGAACCTATTGGGCTCTACTCTTCAGGTAATATCCTAACTGGTACTGGAGAGGTTTTAAGAAAATTAAACCAGAAAAAAAGCAAAATAATTAGAATAGCTACGCTACCAAAAAATAGCACTTAACAAAGGCCCCCAAGATTTGTGCGAACTAATTTGTTGCAGTCATTGGGATATTTATTCTGATAAACAAACCAGGGAGTAAGGAAACATTGGGTTATTACACTAGTCCCCAAAGTTTTATAAAAACGTTTCTTTATGCATTGGTTTATCAATTTTGGGGACTTTTATTTAATTTTGAGTGTCCAAACATTTCAATCACTAATTGTAATCTACAGAAGGGGTAACTTTTAGTAAAAAGTTTTCTTTGCTACAGGGTAGATAAAGGATCCTAGTAGTAATATATCAATATTAGAATAACTTCATATAGGTAACTATTGTTATTCTTTATTATTATTAAGGACATAATTTTAATAAATATAAACCCATATAAGATGTCCTCTATTCAAATTAAACTCTTAAAATAAATTTAATTAAATATAAGGTTTTTTTTCTTTCTCTTAAACTTAAATCTTTTTAATACTACCTATACCCATCTCAAAGAATTTGTACCCTTTCTTCTACAATGATAAATAACAGAAAATAAAATAAATTACGGCAGCCCCCCCTTCGGCTTTAAAAACCTCATTTGCAATAAATTTTCTCCTCTCGGCTGATTTATAATTTAATTTATATGATTTATAATTACAAATATGAGAATGTGTTATACCGCAAATATACTATATTACAGGGCTTGGCAGCTGCAGTATATACTATATTACATATTTTTTTTTTTTTTTTATGACACAAATAACAAGTAAAAATAATAACAGTGTTATAATACAGGTATTAAATATTCATATACAAACAAAAAAATTGAATATGAATAAAATATTAAGGACAGATCAAATAATAATTATGTACAGTGTCAAAGGACTAAACAATCTCGTGAGAGGTAATATTACAGGGCTTGGCAGCTGCAGTATATACTATGTTACAGGGCTTGGCAGCCGCAGTATATACTATATTACAGGGCCTGGCAGCTGCAGTATATACTATATTACAGGGCCTGGCAGCTGCAGTATATACTATATTACAGGGCCTGGCAGCCGCAGTATATACTATATTACAGGGCTTGGCAGCCGCAGTAAACAACAAAGACGTTTCACAAAATATGCTGTATGTCTAAATACTGTTCCTAAACTGGCAATCTGTCTGCTAATAAAAGGGTTTTTGAGCAACCAAACGGGTTTCAATTGTCATGCCAGTTTATATACTGTTATTGTTAGAAACATATTTCTCCTTCTTAATTATATATAAATAGAGAGAGATGTAGAAAATTAAATAATCAAAATAACTGCTACTTTAACTGAGAAGCAAACTTAGGCTCCCAAAAGGATTTTTTTTCCAATTTTATATTTTTTTACTCTTATTATTTTCTTATAGTTTAAGGTTAATTTAATGCCATTAAAAAGATCAAGGGCTCGGCAGTCGATCATCAGCCACGACCAAGCCTCAATTTTAAAACCTTTTGGATGCTTTGAATTTTTTTTATTGTTTTGAATAGAGGTAATGCCATATTTGGGTCAGGTTTAGACTTGGGGGGGGGGGGGGGGGGTAGTCGACCCCTACTATATTAATTTTAGTTTTAAAAAGAAAAAAAAAATTTTGGGGGGAAGTTGGGGGTGTCCCACCCCCCAAGAAAATAGTTATAAACCTTCCGGGGACCTATGAGAAGCTACCCTGTAAAGGAGAACCCGATCGGTTCAGCGGTTAGCGAGATCCTTCGCTACAAACAAACAAACAGACAGACAAACAAACAGACAGACATCGTTCTACTTTGTATTATAGATTACTCTTAAAAATATGTAATTTAGTGGAATGGTTTCGTGATTTTTTCATGTTAAAATATTTTATGAAGTTTCTCAAAAACGTCTTAGTATTAGTAATTTGGTTTAAAGAATTGCATATGATAAAAATATATCATCATTTCTTTTAAATATCTATCTAAATTCAATCTGTTTCTGTTCAAATATTTAAGGTGCATTTTAGTATTTCAGAACTTTTTTTCATAGCTATCTAGATGAAGGAGGTATTTTCATATCAATTTAATCTTGTTTAACCCTCTGAAAAGAATCCTAACTGCTCCCTGAATTATAATGCACTAGAATAATTATAATTGCACACATGGTGGGTACTTATGCATTTATAATGTACTGCCACATACCTTTATATTAATGGATATATTATTACGCGTATGTTACACCAGATTTTCATGTCCTCTAAAAAGTGAAACTCGCAGAGGTTTTGATTGATGATAACCCCCACCCACCCACATTACCACATCCCTCCCCTCCCAACTGGATGAACAAACTAACCAATAAGTGAGTTCCATGTTAGCAACTTAAATTGACGACAATTTTTTACCTGTCATAATATCCATGTATATTCTATATCCATTTGTATATTAGATCACATCCTAGCATACGGGTAGTCACAAGAGTGCTTAAATAGTTTAGTAGACCTGCAGTACATGCATGTCCTAAAAAGAACCAAGTCAAATATAGTCATATTGATGATTTGTTGAAAAATAAAACACACTTAGAAGATCCTTAATATTTTGAAAACAAGATGGTAGAATTTCAAAGAAAAGGAGAGGGAATTGACATTGGGCTGTTTATTACACTAGTCCCCAAAGTCTTTTAGTAACGTTTTCTTATTTGTTGACTCAACAACATTGGGGACTTTATTAAATTTTGCTTGGTTGCTTCATTTAGTTGAGCGTCCAAAAGTTTCAACCAATAATTGTATTTTATAGAACGGGTAATTTTGTGTATCATCATTGGGGATGTGCATCAATTTATCGGCCATTGCCTCACTCCTCTAGGTCCCTGTGAAACTATCCTTGATAGAAAAATAATAAAAGTTGACACATTTAAATAGTTATTTCTTTCATCGTATTATAAACCGCTTTCTGTGGATATAGAATGTACAATTATAATACGATGCTAGACATAGTTTTTTCGTATGGATGAGAACCGGTTCCTATCCACCGGATTCGAATGAATAAGAGAAAAACATTTACTTTATTGGATTATGTAAATGAAATGTAAAAGAAGGACATACTTGATTTAATTCTTTAATGAAACTCTTTTAATCGCGAAACCTTTTAATTTGTAATCCTAAAATCTGTGTAGCTAACGATTTATATATAAATCTATTTCTCGTATTCATTCGAATCCGGTGGATAGGAACCGGTTCTCATGAATACGAAAAAACTATGTCTAGCACCGTATTACATCCAGCTTTCTATGAATATAAAAATGTACAATCATAAGATTAAAACCAGTTTTTTTAGCCGGTGCCTTCGGCACCTCGGAGCTAAAAAAATTAGCTTTAAGCTCATAATTGTACATTCTATATCCGCGGAAAGCTGTTTATAATACGATGCGAGAAATAACTATTCTTTTTTTCAGATCTTATAGCAAAAAATAATAAAATAATAACTTTTTTTTAATTGTAAATTTTTTTTTGGTTAAAACAAAGTTTTAATTTATAGGCTAATTTTTCTAGAGCCTTTCTCGTTCTTGTGAACTTTTACCATAAAACTTGATAAACTCAATCATTATCTGTTATACATTATGTATTTTAAAGAATTGATGTATTTTTAATTACCCAAGAGAAAATATTAATCATAATTAGTAAATTTTCATACAAGGATGACTGTACACATATTTGAATATTGTCCAGCTAATCATAAATTTATCGTTTTAATATCCCAATTTGCTGGTTGGATATGCATTGTTTATATGTAATGATGGTGCTCATTAGTACGGGTATGGCGCGCCTAAAGCTGGGAAAAAGGAATGCTTTCATATCCGCTGGATTGGAACTAGTTCTTGGCCATACTGAAAAATCATGTATAGCCTCGCATAACAAACAATATTCCACGAATATTTTTTTTAAAATCATAAAATTAATTCTAGTTTTGTTAACATGGGCTAACAAAACTGGTTTTAATCATATAATTTTTCATTTTATATATATATTAGGAAAGCTGTCTATAATACGATGCGATAAATAACTAATAAGAGGTTTTGTTTTAATTTAATCGAATATGGTGTTTTCACTCAAAATTATTTGTTATCTTCTTAATCCCCCCCTATAAAAAAACTATCACAGAGCCACTGCAGAGGGTTCTAACCTTGTGGGTATCTATTACTCTGGGGTATACAATACTTGTCGGGTTCTTATAACCTTCACTTAACCTAACCTCTCTCTTAATATGCATCAAGAATACGTTATTTCAAAAAGTTCCTTTGTTGTCCAGATACTATTTGAGAAAACCGCCAAGAGTGAATCTTTCTTGCATTTTTTCATCTTTTATTTGTAAGAAAAAAATTTACCCTACATCTCAGTCAACCCTATCTCCCAAAAAAATGAAATAGTTATTTCTCGCATCGTATTATAAACGGCTTTCCGCGGATATTGAATGTACAATTATAAGATTAAACTAGTTTTTTTAGCCCAGAGGTGCCGAAGGCACCGGCTAAAAAAATGGTTTTAATCTAATGATTGTACATTTTTATATTCGTAGAAAGCTGGATATAATACGATGCTAGACATAGTTTTTTCGTATGGATAAGAACCGGTTCCTATCCACCGGATTCGAATGAATACGAGAAAAAGTTTTAAACCTTTCCAGAATCTATGAGGAGTTACATTGTAAAGGAGAACCACATCGGTTTAGAGGTCAGGGAGATCCTCTTTATCCAAACATAAACTCGTATTCTCAATTTTTAGTTTGCTAAGTTGCTTGACTCCTCTCTAAATCCATGAATTGGTTGAACAGTAATTAACCTTATAAGGCAATGCGCACGGTTGCTCTATTCTTGTGGCTGTTCCTAAGAATTTACATACTCTAAAATCACACCTCAATTTAGACTTCTCCAATCATTTTTAAAGCGATGTCATTAATGAATAAGCCTTTTTAGAACTATCTTTCTGTGGTTCAAAATTCTTTTTCTTAACTTGGCGGAGACATGGATAAACCCAGAAGTTAATATTCTGCAAATATACAATATTAAAAACTAAAACTATTTTATAACGTAGTAAGGTTTTTATTTGTCTGAAACTTAAGGTATCAATAACTACTGAAGCGACTGAGTTCATTTTTTTAAGGTAAACTGTAAAAAAAAACTCCTGAAATGGTTTAGGCCATTCTATTTTCAGATTTAGGGCTTGGGATGGTTAAGCTTTTTTTCCAGCATTTATCTGCCATTTCAAGTACATAGCCCCTAGAGGCCATTAGACTTATCTAGAAGGGGGAGGGGGACCTAAACTAACCGAAATGTATATTATAGAGACGAGGTAGTCCCCCCCCCCCCCCACCCACACACCCTCCATAAATAGCAAACTGGAAAATCTTAACCTAGAAATAATTGCTAGAACGGTTTAACCATTTACAAGATCTTACATAACATACAAACAAACCGCCAAACATCATACTATTTTAGTACGTACATATTTTGAAATTAAAAAGAGTTCTGTAAAAAAAAATTCAAGATGGTTTTCATCCAACAATGTTTCTAATATTATAAGTTCATTGCCCGAGGTTGCTAAACTGCTATTGGTCGGATACAACATTAAAAATATGTAAAACAATCTCTTTTAACCAATAAGATTTCATCTAGATATCAAAATTATTATTTATGAGATTATTAAGAAAAGTAACGTTTGAAACTTTAAAAGAAACCAGGGATCTATAGGGATAAGCCAATCGCCGATAAATTGATGTACAAAAATTCCCCTTCTTTAGATTACAATTATTGCTTGAAACTCAACTTAATGAACCAACCAATCAAAATTTCAAGAAAAGTCACAACAGATGTGAGGCCAACGAATAAGAACGTTATTTTACAACTTTGGGGACTAGTTTACCTCAATCTCTGAAAAGAAACATGAGAAAATATTCCAGAAAATAGAAAGCTCTCAAGGGAAAATAAATGACAAGGATGAACATATTAGCGAAAGGAAACAAGTAAAACTAAAACATAAAAAAGAACATAACCTTGTGAACGTAATAATAGGTTCCTTATCTAATTGACCAAATCTAAATAAAAAATGTTACAGAATTTTTTAATAACTAAACAAAATCTATTTAGATTTTTTAACAATCTATTCAGAAGGAAAACATACTTTTCCTAGCGGGGTGACACCAAAATAAACATATATATTATACAAATAGTGTTGATTAAAAAAAAACTTACAAAAAAATATCTAAAAGTCACCAAACCTTTCTAATTGCTAAATATATTATTTAAAATCATTGCTACAATTTTATTAACGGGAAGGGGGGGGAAAGTTTGTACACTTATAGGAAATGAAATTCAGTACCAAAGTTTGGGAGGGTCGTATGGGCTTGTTTTTAAAGTTATCAACCTAATTCTTTTTGTAGGCTCTCTTATATGACTTGATATACACGGAAAACTTTGAAAATTGAATTTCGGTACTTTCCTTCTAGGGGCTTGTGGAGCAAAAGACCCCCCAAAACACTAAAAATATGAGTTCTGACCTTATTTTTAAAGATATCGACCTGATTTTTTCTTTATAATACTTTTTTAACATACCCGAATCAACGAACCGTTACAGATTTCATTTTGGGACTTTCCTTCTAGGGGCTTGTGGAGCAAGAGACCCCCAAAACACAAAAATATGAGTACTGGGCTTATGTTTGAAGATAGTGACCTGATTTTTTTTACAATACTTATTTAACTTAACCGAATTAACGAACCATTACAGATTTCATTTTGGGACTTTCCTCTTAGGGGCTTTTGGAGCAAGAGACCCCAAAAACACAAAATTATGAGTACTGGGCTTATTTTTGAAGATATCAACCTGCTTTTTTTTATATAAAAATAATATCTAAACATAACCGAATCTACGAACCATTACAGATTTCATTTTGGGACTTTCCTTCTTGGGGCTTGTGGAGCAAGAGACCCCCAAAAATCATAAAAATATGAGTTGTGGGCTTCTCTTTTAAGATTTCAATCTTATTTTTTATATAATAAAAAAATACTATTTAAACATAACCGAATCTACGAACCATTACAGATTTCATTTTGGGACTTTCCTTCTACAGGCTTGTGGAGCAAAAGACCCCAAAAACACTAAAAATATGAGTTCTGAGCTTATTTTTAAAGATGTCAACCTGATTTTTTATATAAAAATACTTTTTTAACATAACCGAATCTACGAACCATTACAGATTTCATTTTGGGACTTTCCTTCTAGGGGCTTGTGGAGCAAAAGAATCCAAAAACACTAAAAATATGAGTTATGACCTTATTTTTAAATATATCAACCTGATTTTTTTAGGAACACTTTTTTAACATAACCGAACTAAGAAACCATTACAGATTTCATTTTTAGACTTTCCTTCTAGAAGCTAGTGGGGCAAAAGACCCCCAAAAAATATTTTTAGAGATATTGAGCTGATTTTTTTCATGAAAACTTTTTTCACATGTTTGAACTAGGTAGCCACTAATAATTTCATTTTGGCACTTTCCTTTTAGGGGAAAGTAGGGTAAAACACCTCCAAAACAAAATAAATTGAGTTCTCAGGTTATCTTAAAAAATAAGCTCAGAACTCATATTTTTAGTGTTTTGGGGGTCTTTTGCTCCACAAGCCCCTAGAAGGAAAGTCCCAAAATGAAATCCTTAATGGTTTCTTAGTTCGGTTATGTTAAAAAAGTATTATTTTAAAAAGATCAGGTTGATATCTTTAAAAATAAGCTCAGAACTCATATTTTTAGTGGTTTTTAAATCTTTGCTCCACTAGCTCCTAGAAGGAAAGTCCCAAAATGAAATCTGTAATGTTTTCTTAATTTGGTTATGTTAAAACAGTATTGTTTTTTAAAAATCAGGTTGATATCTTAAAAAATAATCTCAGAACTCATATTTTTAGTGTTTTTGGGGTCTTTTGCTCCACAAGCCCGTAGAAGGAAAGTCCCAAAATGAAATCTGTAATGGTTCGTAGATTCAGTTATGTTAAAATAGTATTTTTATATAAAAAATCAGGTTGATATCTAAAAAAAGAAGCTCACAACTCATATTTTTATGATTTTTGGGGGTCTCTTGCTCCACAAGCCCCTAGAAGGAAAGTCCCAAAATGAAATCTGTAATGGTTCGTAGATTCGGTTATGTTGAAATATTATTTTTATATAAAAATAAAGTAGGTTGATATCTTCAAAAATAAGCCCAGTACTCATATTTTTGTGTTTTTGGGGTCTCTTGCTCCACAAGCCCCTAGAAGAAAAGTCCCAAAATGAAATCTGTAATGGTTCGTTGATTCGGGTATGTTAAAAAAGTATTATAAAGAAAAAATCAGGTCGATATCTTTAAAAATAAGGTCAGAACTCATATTTTTAGTGTTTTGGGGGTCTTTTGCTCCACAAGCCCCTAGAAGGAAAGTACCGAAATTCAATTTTCAAAGTTTTCCGTGTATATCAAGTCATATAAGAGAGCCTACAAAAAGAATTAGGTTGATAACTTTAAAAACAAGCCCATACGACCCTCCCAAACTTTGGTACTGAATTTAATTTCCTATAAGTGTACAAACTCCCCCCCCCCCCCTTGTAAGGCTTAAGACAAAACATAAAAGTCAATCCTACTAATTTAAAGTGATTTTATCATTTATTGTAGCTGATTAATATTTAAGATGTTTAGTAATTAGCTTGAAAGAGTAGTTTCATCCTTATAACAATAATACTTAGCTTGACGAACAGACATCATACTAAGTAATTAATTTACACATAAAATAAAAAAATATATAACATTTTGAAGTCATATTTTATTGAAAATAAAATCATAAAAAGCAACTATAACATTGCTAAATACATATAAGATTAAAAGTATATCTTTTAAAATTCTTCATTGTGATTATCAGCTGATCAATTATCCAAATTTCCTCTTCTTGAGCGGCTGAACAGAGATCTGTACCTAGTATTAGCAGCTGGCTGTTCAGGTGCAGCTTGCTGACTTGCCTCTACTCTTGGCTCAACAATATCCTAAATATGAATTATTGTATTTTTAATATCCAGAAGTGTCAGGTGTAAAACCTAAAAAAATTGTGCTGGTCAAATAACATGCAACACATTTCATAATTCATACATTGATCTTTTTTAATTAGTAACTTGGATGTAAACATCAAAATCTGTTGCATTGTATCGGTATTGACTTACAAATAGACAACAAATTCCATACAAAATGGCCTTTTTATAATTAGTAACTACCATGATATAATATATCGTAAGACTTTTTTTTGTCTAAAACTTAAAATCTTGAAGATCAATTGAGATAAAGTTTCAGGGGGGCTTAGCTAAGGTAAAGGAGTGGCTTTAAGCTATTTTTCTGATTTTCCCTTAGATGCTAGGTGCGAATCAACAAGTTATAATATACAATATAAGACGGGAATAGTTATTTGTCTTATTTTCCTTATATTGATCATACTGAAATAGATGTTCTAAATATTCTGGCAATGTGAAATCACATGGCAAAACTTGAAATATCTGCCAGGAAATAAAGCTGTAATAAATTTTGTTTGCACCTGTTCTTGGCTAAACCTGGAGTCTGTCCTTTCAACCTCCAGGTCCCTGGTGCTTCCAGATTTCCTGCCTAGGCCAGCGAATCTGTTGATAGTTGGCGCAGCTATGTTGTCCTCTTCTTTGTTCAGATCTCTGGAATAGTCAAAATAAATATGAAATCATCCTTATAATAAAGTCTGTCTGTGTATGTGTGTACCGAAAGATCTCGCTAACTACTGAACCGATATTGTTCTCCCTTACAATGTAGCTTCTCATAAGAAAGTTTATAGCTATTTTAGGGGAGGGTACCATCACCTTCCCAAGAGAAATAGATAAAAAAAAATAACAGATAGAGAGAAAAAAAAATTACGTGACCTCCAGAGGCCTCTAGGGGCGAAACCGCTAGTTTTTTTTTTAAATTACAATTTGAGTGTACGTAAAGTTTGACCTATAAGATCTTGTAAAGAAATCGACAGACTAATCAACAATTTTTTGGTTTAATAGGTTAACTCCTCGCATAATTACCCATATAGAATGCAGCCACCAAAATGGTATTTTCAGAAATGTTGGCAATTGGAACGGTTTTTAAGTAAAGAAATTAAAGATATTCCTAGACCTATATTAAAAGTAGTCTGAAAAGATAGAATGTTTTAAGTAAAAAAGGAAAGCAAACTTAATAAAAATAATTAAAGCTCACAGGTACAATAATTATTAATCAGCCACTAGTATCGTAAATATTAACATAGCCAAGTCGCTACAAAAGAGCAGAAAGCAATTTGCTAGCAGATGAAAAAGGTAGTTGTCTAGATTATACATCTATACTTATTACATTTATTAGCCCACCAAGCATCATATTTTAAGTAGGGTTGGGCCGGATACCGGATACCGGATATCCGGCTGATTTCAAATACCGGATATCCGGTAACCGGTCGGATATCCGGCCAACGCCGGATATCCGGCAAATATCCGGTTATCCGGCCAAATTACCGGATATCCGGCCGGATAACCGGCCAAATTACCAGATATTAAAGTAGTAAAAAAATTTATTCAAAAATCTTATACAAATTTACATAAAGTTAAACTTATTCAGAAAAAATGTTCTTCTAGCTTCAATAAGAAAATTATAGCCAATTAAGATTTTAAAAAGCAGAGATTTTTGGTGTAAAGTATAAAAATTATAGAGCCGGATATCCGGCCGGATAGTTTCAATATCCGGTAACCGGCCGGATATTGAAAATGGCCGGATATCCGGCCGGATATCCGGCCACACCGGATATCCGGCCCAACCCTAATTTTAAGTTATCATACCTTTCAGGTTCTTTCTCCTTTGGCTCCCTGGACTGGTTGCCAGGATCAGAGAGGCTTCCACGTCTAAATAATTTTATATGATAAGATAGCCTGCATACTTTCCGCTTTGCTTTCAGGGAAGCTTCATCATGTTAAAAAAAACGTGTAACTCATTTTTTGGTCAGTTCATTCATCCAGTACGAGGAAAGGGTATGAGTCAAGTGGGTGGAAGAGGTTATCATTATTTTAGCAACCTGCGTGTATCACTTTACTAGAGAACATTAAAATCTGTTGTAAGATCAAGTAATAATATATCCATTATTCTACGCTACTTTTGATTACGAATAATCAAATAAGGGAAATCTTATGAAATGTATAAATATAAAATGCATAGTTTTATAAATACATGTTCGGTCATTATTTACCTTAAACCATATTTAGCTTCAAGTTCTGCTCTAATCTCATCAGCAATTCTACCTCTCTCAGCCTAAATAAACATTTTAGTTTAGAATATACTTTTTTTAAATATACAGATAGCTCAGAAAGCCCCATGTAGACTAACTTAATAACAGAATAACAATAAGTTGCAGGGTTGATGTACTTATTTTACATAATTTCATGCTCATGTCTAAAGTTTAAAAAAAGACATCAATGCTTATAGAATACTCCATAAATCTGAAATTTTACTCAATTTTCCCCTCTGAAGGATCTAACCCTATTGGGCCTATAGCTTCGCTGTCCTAACCCTGCAGGGCTGTTCAGTACCTAATGTAACCTATCCTGGCCCAAAGTAATGTTGAATAAACTACACCTTCCCCTTATTTGAATTTAATTTTGTGCACGACCAAACAACTTAACAATTTTACTCCTACACAATCAATGCTTAGGATAGTTAAAATATTTTTATTTATTTTAGGGCTTTAGGACTGCTCGATATAACTTGGACAAAATTGTCCTAGTTTCATATTAAAATAAAGATACCACTTACATCAATGTCAATGTGTTCAGCAGCTTCTTTAGGATATCTGAAAACAAACAAGGGTCAATATCTTTTAATATCTTTATTAAATTAAGGAAGATTTATGCAGTAAAATTGTTTTTAGGTGAGAAATAAAATTAAATTTCTGCCTTATTATAGTTAAACACTTGCCTATGAAAACACTATCCGCTTTTAAGATATCTTGGAACAGATCAGCCAAATAAGGGAGGGGGGGAGGGGGGTTAATGCAACCATCTCGTAATCCATGTGTAAATGGCACTTAGAATTCGAATTTCGATTGGAAATTTTACATTAGTAATCCTTGGTAGGTCTATTTTCCCTAAATCGAAGAAAAGTTGAAAAGTAAATGCTAACGGCTGGTGGCTTAGCCTTTAAGCCATTTTTGGTTATTTTCGAGGCAAATCCATCACGAAACCTATCTCCACATAATACTCTTTGCCGCTCCAAAACGCTTTCAAACGGTTCAAGCCGGTAGTTACTGGTACTAGAAATCTAAAAAATGTTTTTTCTTGTATCATTTCACATGATTTAAGTATGTTTCAAAAAGTTGATTCTACTTAATTTATGACATACATATTTGCCCTAAAAATAACTAAAAAACGGCTAAACGGCTGAGCTGTTAGCAGTTACTTTTTCAACTTTTTGTTTGATTTAGGGAAAATAAACTTACCAAGGATTACTCATGCAAAATTTCAGATCGAAATTCGAATTCTAAGTGCCATTTACACATTGAAAACGAGATGGTTGCATTTAGCTTGGAAATATGACCCTAATTGATCTATTCGTTCATCCCGTAGGAGAGGGGATGGATGTGCATCACTTTATCATAGTACATGAATATCTGGTACTGCATGAAAGTTATAATGTATCGAATGTTATAGCATAAACACCTTTGTTCACAACCAGGTACCAAATGCTGGTCCTTGCAAAGTCCACTTTCAGCATCAAATACCTAAAAAAAAAACAATGACAATGTAATTATTAATAACATAAGTCAGCCAACAAGCGAAATAAATCTAAAATTATGTATGGGGGGGTTAATAGTTATTTATCATATTTTCGTAATATTGTGAATGCTAGAAAGGATATTAAAATTATTTCAACAATTTTGGTCATGTGATCAAAATTTGAATTTTCCTTCTACTATTGCCCCCTCTGGGGGCGAAGTAGGTGGAAATTTAAATTTTTGTCACTTGACCTTAATATTGGTGAAATAATTTTGAATGACCTTTCTTGTATAAGCAATATTAATAAAATACGATACTTGGTTTTGTCTCATTCTCTATCTTTTTCTTAAATTCAAAAAAGTCTATCAAAAAATTTACATCATCAAAGGGTGAACAATAAATATCTCTGTCTATTTTTCTCTATATTTCTTCCCCCTCCCCCCTCCCTCACTTTTCTGTCTATTTCCTTCTCTCTCTCCTCCTCTTTTGTACGTTCATTTATACAATAGAGATAACCTAGAGACAGCACAAGGGAATTTTGTTTACATTATGTATCAGCTATATATTGTTGAATATCTTAGATTAAAGCTTTCCTTGGGTGAAATATTTGAAGAAAATATTTCTTCCATCATATAATGTGAGGCGTATGACACAACATATAATAAGTTAGTTATAAATAATTTAATTTCTTATAATAAAGTTATCTTTCTAAAAATTATATCATTGCAAAATTTAGATGCAAATAATGTTGCCTATAGGGCTGTATTTCATATACAACAAAAAGTGAACAAAGGTTTCTTTTTAAGAAAAAAATGGGGTCAGATTGACCATCTATGTCTAATGTTTATACCCACATCAAATATTAAATTATAACAATGTACAGTAGAGTGGATCAATTTTGGACATTGAATTTGTAATCAACATCTACAGTTTAAACGTCATATAAGAAACCTAAATATAAAAAATTGATTTTGTCCTTGAGGGGAAATGGGGGGAAGGTGTTTCCATGCATTAAAAATTTTAGAAGTTTATTCTGGAGGTGCAACTTTTTTTCTTTCAAAGTATTGCTTTATGCATATTTTTGAATTTGTCTTGTTGATTAATATAAGAATATCAAATTGGTTTAAAAAAATATTAATCCAAGCATGAAAAATCTTAAATTAAATGTAAAATCTCTTGGTTTTTAAATTTATTTATGGATTTTTCTTGCTAGGATCAATAGTTTTAAAAACAGATTTTTTATTCTTATTCTACTCTTCAAGACAAAATTGGGAAGGTGCATAAAGCTATACTTTGAAAGAAAAATAATTGCCCCCCCCAAAAAAAAAAAAAAAATTCTCCCCTCAAGTGTCTTTCTAAAAGTTTACATGCATCAGCGAGCCTCCCCATTATTCAAAATATTTTCTTTTCATTTTTTGGTCTCTTATATGATGTTCAGACAGAAAGTGTATGTAGCACATTTAAAATTAGAAAATCATTGAAAATCAAGCCACTCTAATGTACAGCATTTATTTCTTCAATTCCACAGTACAAAATTATTCCTGTATTTAAATTTAACATATCATATAGGAAAAAATATTCTTGTATTCAAAATTAAAATCATGTTGGAATTTTTTTTACAATTTTTAAATTTTTTAATAATGTACAGCAAATTATTTCCTTTTTATCTCATGTTCTGAAATTTATAAGATAGTTAGAATAAATTACAGAAATAATGAAAGATTTAAAGAAGAGAGCGTCAGGGGGGGGGGTCGAGGGGGGTTTCCCCCCTCAGGAGAGGGGGGGTTGAGGGGGGTCTCCCCCCTCAGAAAAAGCTTGGGCTTAAATCTTCAACAAATAAAGAAAACAAAATTATTTTAAAAATTTCTTTTTTATGTTAAATATTATTATTTTTGTGACACTTGATTTTGAATGACAAATAATGTTGAAATAAATATTACCCACTGTATGAAATGTTAAATTAGAAATCAATAATGATGTTGGAAAATTTATTCTCATTTTATACTCTGAAAAAAGGAATTGACAAAAAATAATAATTTTTATTCCAAACTTTTAAAACAGCATGCCTATTTCTTATTGGTTGACACTCGAATTAAAATAAAATAATGAATATTATTTCAAGACCAGAAATAAATTTGAAATAAATAATTTTCTTTCCTCCATATTTTTTATTCCAAAATGCCAAGAATTAATTTTGAAATAAAATAATTTTCTTTCCAATATTTTTATTCCTTTTTCTTATTGGACGTCATTTTGTGTCCAATGAGAGACTAGTGTTTAAATATTTTAAAGCTTATTACAGCATTTATTTTGAATATGATAATAGCAACATTCTCACATTAAATGTGATAAAAAGTAATATTTACTACGGAGCGATGGCACCAAAAATCTCGATAGAAAAAGCTGAAATTACTAAAAAATTTCGAATTATTTGTTACAGCTGAACAGAAACAGATAATCTTCATTAGTTTTCTATACCTTGAAAGGTTTTTAATATTCTTACAGGAAAATTTTAATCAATTTATCTGAGTTTTGTCAAAACTCTATAGTTAAGGCTACTTGGGTAAAGATAAATTTGTAATCACCTTTCATTTTTAGAGCCATGTAATGAGAGTTATTTAAGACTAACTTTAGCTCTGATTAAATATAATAAAAACTAGAGAAAAAGTTTTCTCGTATTCATTCGAATCCGGTGGATAGGAACCGGTTCTCATCCATACGAAAAAACTATGTCTAGCATGGTATTATATCCAGCTTTCTACGAATATAAAAATGTACAATCATAACATTAAAACCAGTTTTTTTAGCCCGTGCCTTCGGTACCTCGGGGCTAAAAAAGCGGGTTTTTATCTTATAATTGTACATTCTATATCCGCGGAAAGCCGTTTATAATACGATGCGAGAAATAACTATTTAAAGGCCGGTTCTAAGAAATTTTACCATAGGTTTCTCACAACCCAAGAGTCTTGGCTGCCCAGTGCTGAGACAAGCATAGAAAAATGCGCAATCATCCGGATGGGGGAGTCTCTCATGATCACCAAACCTTATCATATTTCTAAATCATTAATAGTGTAATATATTTTTAGTACCGAAGCTACTTAATAATTCATTTTGTCTGTCTGTCCCTAACGATGGGGAAATGTAATTTTCTTGAGCCAATTTAGGTCAGCTGAAATTTTTGGCAAATATTTTGTACTAATAAGCATCCATTATATGATTTACCTTGTTACTTATTTTTGTATCCAGAGGTGAATTCTTAAAAAAAAACTATTGCCTCACTAAAACTTTAGTGGGGCAAAATTATCCCCTCTAAATTTTTTGTTTGCCTCACTGATTTTAGTGAGCAAAAGTTTTTTAAGAATTCACCTCAGTTTTTGTGAATTTATATGATTTACTATATATTCTCTTATGTCAACTGAACATCTGCTCAATAACTGCCCCTTTTGTCTATCAATTCAGGATTTTTTTGTGCTTAGCTACTAATAAATGTTGTCATCCATATTAGTATATTAGAGACTTACCTCTTATTTTCACCAAATTCAGGACATTTGAATCCAAAAACATCCTCAGCGCGACATCCCACCCTAGAAATAAATCAGAATCAAATAATGAATTTCTTTACCTATAAATAGCAACTACGCCCCTTAGAGTCCTCTAGGGCCTCTTTATGTAAATCTACAAGTTTATTTTAATTGAATTACTTCAGATGCGTTTTCTAACTCAATGAGAAATATGAAACGTTTTTATTTTTGATAAAGAAAAAATTGAAAGTTTCTATACTTCAATTGTAAACAATAAACTAGAATAAGTAAAGCCATCTTTTTTTCTTTGCTTTGTAAGATAGCTCGTTGTTGCCATCCTTGTTAATTGCAAAAGTGTTAAAAATCAGCTGTCTTTATTTTACCTCTCAATGGCAAAAAAAGTAGCCCAAAAAGCTATATAAAAGTATAAACCTAAACGATTTATTGGTTTGAAAGATCTTAACGGTCAAACAAAAATCGTACTAATGTATAAAAGCTGATCTTGTTTTAAAAATGACCTGGATGTTTCATCAGGATGGACACATCCAAGGATCTCATCAAAAACTGCTCCATGTCCACAGTTCTTAAGATAAACATAATGTAAATAAAATAAAAGCTGATCCAAGAGTTTTGGTCTTAATATTAAGAGTTATTTCTCTTGGTAAAAGACTATGCACTGCATATAGCCTTTACTAAGCTTCCCTGAAAATTGTAGAGCTGTTTAAGAGATTTCAATTGAAAATAGACACCTATGCATAATTTTAATGTATTGAAAAATCATTGATCCTTTTAGAGATCTATTAGCTACTACATGCAGCAACTTTTAAAAACTAACATTTTTGCAGGTATCTAAAGGGATAAGACAATGACCGATAAATTAATGTACATGTACAAAATTACCCCTTCTGTAGATTAAAAATAGTGGTTAAAACGTTTAGACACTCAAGTTAATGAACTAACCAATCAAAATTCAAGAAAAGTTCCCCAAGTTGTTAAGCCAACGAATAAGAAAACGTTCTTATAAAACTTGGGGACTAGTGTAATAAAATGCAATGACCCCTCCCTGGCAATTTTAGCTACACTACCGACCTGCATGAAGGCTCGTCCCTCTCTGCAATCCACATATTCTGAACAGCTGACTTCTGCAGGCACAGGAAAGTTTCCAGTAGGACGCAGGCACAAACCTGTTCCTGTTGGCTCCTAAGTAACAAATATTAGACGTTAAACTCTATAGAACTCTTAATAATAGTTATTTCTCGTATCGTATTATAAACTGCTTTCCGCGGATATAGAATGTACTAAAAAAACTAGTTTTAATCTTATAATTGTACATTTCTATATTCGTAGAAAACTGGATATAATACGATGCTAGACATAGTTTTTTTGTATGGATAAGAACCGGTTCCTATCCACCGGATTCGAATAAATACGAGAAATTTCCATTATCTTCCTAAAATGAAATTACAAAAGTACATTGAATGGACTGAAAATAAAAGCTTCCTTAGAAGAAAAACAAATTCTGACCAGCATTTTAGAGAATTTTGCTTCTTAGAAAAAAAAATTACTACTTTAAATAAAACAGAGTGATCAACACAGTTTAATTAAACATGTTATTTTTATTTGATAAGTCCAATACACAGTGTTTCATGTTAAAAACAATCTTCAGTTGGTTACAAATAAAAAGACATGATGCTTTAATGAGCATAAATTATATACTACTGTTTATTAAAACAAAAGATGAATTTTTTCTACAGTGGAGGTAAGGAATGAGTGGGGGAGGGGGGAAGAGTGATTTGATGACGGGTAATAAAAATCTGAAATAGAAATGACGCAAATGACGCAAATTCTGACGCAAATTCTGACGTTTATCTAAAAATGCAACATATAATAATAGCTATTAAAACAATTTTCACGCATAACTTTTATCTTATTAGGATAACAATTAAATAAGAAAAATATTTTTACCATATGAAATTCGTTATCAAACACCTAATTGAAAAAAAATGCAAGACATAGCTTTTATTTTAAGAAAGACTAGGGGCAACGGACGCCCCCAAGAAGCCTCTAGGTGTTCTTAAGGTGGGAGGGGGATAAGTCAACTGCCCTTCTACTTTTTAATTTGAGTTTTAATAAGAAATATTCAGAAAAAAAATTTTGGGGGGTGATTTTAAATTGGGAGGGTGGAGATACGCTCTCCCAAAATAGTTAAAAACCTTCCCTGTACCTAAAAAAAAGCTTAATTGCAAAGGAAAACCAAACAGATGTCATTTTTTAACAATTTTATAAAAAAAAACATTGGCGCACTTGTATAAACACCTTATCGCCAACAAGTTTTGAAATAGATAATCCAGATCCATCCAGTTCAAAGGGAATGGAGAAAGAGAGGGGGTGAATCTATCCGAAAATAGTTATGATCGAGATCTTCCTTCATCAGTGATTTTGCATAATAAGAAGGGAAAGGTGGTGAGCTATTCAAATTTGAGCATTTAACTCTATGACTAATGTTTTATATAAATATTTTTAACATATAAAAGGAAGAACTTAACAAACTTTAGAATTTAAAAAAAATAAAAGATACTAAACCTGTAATTTTTCTCTACCAGTACAATCAACTTTGTTGTACAGATCACAGACACCAGTTGTCAAATCAAGAGCTAAAATTTACAGATGATATTACCTTTCATAAAAATAAACATTAAACATGTGTAGTGGGATGTGTGATTTGTATTCTGTGTATAATAAGATAATAACATGATAGAATTATAGAATTTGGAGGGTAATTTTTCTATGAGCGATTTCTTTGGGGAGGGTGGAGATAAGATCCCCCAAAATATTAAAACCATCATAAGGTTTATAAGAAGCTTTATTGTAAAGGAAACCACATTGGTTAGCAAGATTCTTTGCTACAGACTAAAATAGCTTACTAATTTATTCAATTGAAACAAATATAAAGGTAAAGGAGTAGTTTCACGAAATGCATTTGAACTTAATTTAGTGAACAGCATATTCTATCCTGATTAAATGGTTAAACTATATTTATATGGCATATATTTGAAAGAATTTCAATTTTCTACCACGTAGTTTTTAAAATATCAAGACTTGAAAATCGTCTTTTTAAATTGCATATAACACAAAGATAATTTTCATGTCTTGATATTTAAAAAAATACGTGGTAGAAAATTGAATTTATTTCAAATATATGCTATATAAATGTAGTTAAACCCATTAACTAGGAAACAAATGCGGTTCACTAAATTAAGTTCAAATGCATTTCGTGAAACTACCCCTTTAAGAAAAGCAATCGCAACAAGACTTACCATATCCATCGGCGCAGAGATCAATCTTCAATTTTCCATGAGGAGAACATTCTGCAAATCTGAACAATTTTTAAAACGCAATCATAATATCAATTAAGCACAGAAAAAAGTGTAAATTTACAGATTTTTTTCTATGAACTAGGTAAACCACATTTTTTTTATTGTTTCATGAATATGAGAATATATTGAATAATAGCTAAGAAATTGTGAAAATAAAATAATGAAAAGCAGATTAAAGTATGATTTGTCAATATTTAACATAAATACAACAGTATACAACATTTATGCCATTGACAATATTAGACAAATATAAGACAGAAGTATACAGAAGTACGTAGCACTATTAATAAAGATTCAATAGTACATCAATTTACAGAGGGATAACGGGATAAGAAATAGCCGATAAATTTATTTACATTGCCAATAATTAACACAAAATTAACCCTTCTGTAGAATATATTTAGGGTTCCGAACGTATGGACGCAGAATTTAATAAACCAACCAATTAATAATAATAAAACTCCCCAAAGTTATTGAACCAACGAAAAAGAATTCGTTATTATAAAACTTTAGGGCTATGTGTAATAACATGTCCCCTTCCTCCCTGATAAATTTACCTATCACACTGATATGGATCTGGCACTAAATATCCATCATCTGACCTTTCACAAACAACCTAAAACATTAATGTAAACTGTTAAGTTCTAATACACTAAAGTATACTTGAAAAATAATATTTTAACTCATAAAAAGCTTCAAGAATGGGGATTTTTTGGAAGTTTCAGCAAGGATATGTATGAAAGTTAAAAAAAGCACCATCAGAACTGTTTATAGCAAACTTTTGATTAAAAGCTTTCTAATGCCAAAAGTCTTAGAAATACCAAATTGCTCCGTCAACTACTGATATGACGAATTTGAAAGAAAAAAACGCAACATTCCAATAATTTACTTTCATTAAATAATATTACATTAGGGAAAAGGTATTTAGGTTTGGCTTTTATCAGATGAGTGCGCCCGCATTGCCACGCAGATTATTGCTATTACAACAAGCACTGAAACGGTAGGACAAACGGACATTAACACTTGTGTAGTGTCTGAACTGAATAATTAGAATATAAAAGTATAAGAGTCGAAGCAAAAGTGTAAGTAAATTTTTTGCAAAACTGTTTGATACAGGATAATGTTTATGGACATACTTACATTTTTAGGACTTGATTATAGAGTTGCTTCGCTAAAAAAATTGTTCTTTGTTGTCCCAGGAATCAATATACCAAAAATCAGATCAAATGGATAATTAGATCACATAAAAATTTGTTGTTAAAAAAGTAGAAAAATCAACATGTTTAAAATGGACGTACGGACATTCTGGTAAGGATTATAGAGTTGCTACGCTTTCTAAATCGTACCTAACTACTACAAGAATCACCATGCAAAGTTTGAAATCGATAGGACAATTCTAACATGCTTAAACTATCCAATAAAAGCAATCTATCTCGGACGTACGGACCGACCCTAATTATAGAAAAGCTTCGCTTTTAAAAATACTAAATACTGCAATTAAAGTATTCTACCTATTTTGTATAATAATAAATAATTCACAATTTTTAGGCATAAAACTACAATTGAAGTAAATAACTTACCTCAGCTAAAGGATCACAAATAACATAACTTAAAGACAAATAAAGAAAGATAAAAGTTTGGATGCGCCACATCATGGCAGCTCACTAGTCTAAACAGAACTAAACAGTTTATAAACTTCTAGTTTGTATAACTGGTTCTATTTTCATGTTTTTTTTATTATAAAAGTTTTAGAAAATCTTTTCTTTGTAATGCAAAATATTCGAAAAACGTTTTGATGTTTTACATTTTTAATTATTTTTTAATAATATTGTAAAAACTTTATTATGTACTCTTTGTGTATTTTTCATAAAAAGAAATCTCTTTGTATTAATGTTTTATCAAACTAAAAAAAAAAAATAGAATTTCTTAAAGTAATAAAAACACATTTATTGGTCATCCTACGTTTTTGCTTGTATCTTGTATCAATAATACTTAATAAAACACACAACTCTAAGCCAGGCACATTGCATATTTATCTTTGATTTATTATTTTAACTTCAAATCCCATTATCAATGTTAATTTTAAAGTAATAAATTTATACTATAGTATAGATGTATAACCAGACAACTACCTGCCTTATTCCAAGGACCTTTTTCGTCTGGTAGCAAATTGCTTTCTGATCTTGTTGTTTCTGTGGCTGTGTTGACGTTGATTTTCAAAGACCCAATTGAAAGTCGGCACAAGGTCCTTAGGTAGGGGACATAAAGTTATTTAAGCCCTCCCCCCTCTAGAGTTTTACTATAATATTGTAGTTCAAGATCATTTCTGTTCGATTTAAAACTTTTTACACTGTAGAAGGTTGCGTGATACTTTTTGCAGTTTTTAAAAGCGAAGCTTTTCTATAATTAGGGTCGGTCCGTCCGTACGTCTGTCCGTCCGAGATAGATAGCTTTTATTAGTTAATTTAGGCATGTTAGAATTGTCCTATCGATTTCAAACTTTGCATGATGATTCCTGTAGTAGTTGGGTACGATTTATAAAACAAAACAACTCTATAATCATTACCAGAATGTCCGTACGTCAATTTTAAACATGTTGATTTTTCTACTTTTTTAACAACAAATTTTCAAGTGTTTTAATTATCCGTTTGATCTGATTTTTGGTATATTGATTCCTGGGACAACAAAGAACAATATTATAAGCGAAGCAACTCTATAATCAAGTCCAAAAATGTAAGTATGTCCATAAACATTATTCTAATTTTAAGCAGTTTTTCAACAAATTTACCTACAATTTTGATTCGACATTTATACATTTATGTTTTGATTTTTCAGTTCAGATACTATACAAGTGTTAATGTCCGTTTGTCCTACCGTTTCAGTGCTTCGCTTTTATGGATGTTGTCATCCTTGTTTATTATGAAAATATGGACAATTTTTTTGTTGACTAGTTCTTTTTGTTTTATACTAAAAACTTATTTTTGGTAATAATATGTATTACTTATTATGACAGGGACAGTGATAAGAATTATCTAAGATACTAGCGGCTTTGCCTCTAGCCTCTTGGGGCGTTGATTTGTAAGATCGAAGGGGAGAGAGATGAGCTAAAAAAACTCAAATGCACGAATATAGCTTCCCAGAAAAGCACACACTATATTCAGATTTGCCATTTCTAAAATCTTTTGAAAGTAATTTTACATGTGTTGGTAAGCACACACAGACATATTAACAACTTATTATTTAATTATCATTAAACTAGCTGTTATGCCTCTAAAGGCCACTGAAGACGACCTTCCACTTTCTATATTAATTTCAAAGAGAAAAAGTAAAAAAAGTTATTTTTTTGGGAGGGGGTAAGGTTCTGAGCCGATACCTGTTTACTCTTTACATCCAGTTAAACTACCAGGGTGCAATGTTCACCGAAATTTATTTCAATAAATTACCAAGAAGTATCAAAGACTTTTTAAAAGCGAAGCTTTTCTATAATTAGGGTCGGTCCATCCGTACGTCCGTCCGTCCGTCCGTCCGTCCGAGATAGATAGCTTTTATTCGTTAATTTAGGCATGTTAGAATTGTCCTATCGATTTTAAATTTTGCATGATAATTCCTGTAGTAGTTAGGTACGATTTAGAAAGCGTAGCAACTCTATAATCATTACCAGAATGTCCGTACGTCCATTTTAAACATGTTGATTTTTCTACTTTTTTAACAACAAATTTTTATGTGATCTAGTTATCCGTTTGATCTGATTTTTTGATTCATGGGACAACAAAGAACAATAGTATAAGCGAAGCAACTCTATAATCAAGTCCTAAAAATGTAAGTATGTCCAGAAACATTATCCCGTATCAAGCAGTTTTTGAACAAATTTACTTACAATTTTGCTTCGACTGTTTCGATTCTTTTATATTCTGATTATTCAGTTCAGACACTATTCAAGTGTTAATGTCCGTTTGTCCTGCCGTTTCAGTGCTTCGCTTTTATGGATGTTGTCATCCTTGTTTACTCAGTGAACTTATCATCTCCTGGGTGGTTCGATGTATCCTCACTAAAAATAGTTATAAACATTTATTGGACCCATAAGAAACTTCACTGTAAAAGGAGAACCATGTCAATCCATCCAGCGGTTGGCGCGATCATAAACTACAGACAGTCACACTAGACATCCTATTGCTTTTATATGAGAATGATATGGATTTGTATTTATTATTAAAAAAGCTTTGGTATGTTAGTATGTTCCCTTATAAATTTTACTTTTCAGAAATCTTGTCTATTGTCCTCGTATATTTATGGGGATCTATTAAAAATGACAATAAATAATGAACCAACAAATTTGTCCTAATATTTTGATTTTTGGCAGCGAAGATTTTCAATAGTTACAGTTTCTATTTTAAAAGTCACATATACAGTTTATATAGTAGTTCGAGTAAAATAAATTGACGTATAACATAATTAGGACCTGACTTAATAAAAAATATAATCCCATTATATAAGGGGTTGGTTTCATTGATTTTTTATAAATTTATTTGAAATAAATTTAAAGTTATTACCCCCTATTCTATCCTTGGACGTCCTTGTCAATGGCCATAAAATTTTATTTTCTAAATCCATAATAATCATTATATCATTATAAATGTAGTAATATTGGTTTTGACTTGTACTTTTTTGAAAGTTGTCATCCTTGTTTATATTTTTATATTTATCGGTTGTTGACTTGATATTCTTATTTATGGTTTGCCAATAAATATTTACGTTATTTATTTCTATTATTATTCATAATAATCACAATACAAGAATGAAAAAATCCATGAAATCGAAGCCCAAACAGAAGTAAAAGAACATAAACAGTTATGACGATGGGTTTGTCATTACTTGGATCTTACACCAGATTATCATGTACTCTAATAAAGGAAAACTTATAGCTGGCTGAAAAGATCCCTTCGATCTACCCTCTATCCCATCCCCTATCCTCCAATTGAATGAACGAACTGACCAATAAGTGAGGTCTATTTTAGTAACCTATTTTGACGACAATTTTCCCCCTGTTATAATATCCACGTAAATTCTACATCTATTGTTATGAGAGCGCTTTGATTATTGAACAAACGGAATATTATGAAGAAATCTAAATAAAATTTACATTTTGTAAAATTTCTGGATATTAATTGTCAACATACTTAGCTTATCATGTCTAATCATCTTAGAGTTCCCCATTTAAAATTCAAATTATTAGTGATAATCTAATAGGTCAAAAAAAAGATTTCATAATGAAAAAAAACAAAAATTGTATTTGATAAAGTTGCTTTTTGTTATAGGAACTCTCATGCAAGGTTTGAAAAAGATAGCATGATTCTAACAAGGCTAAATTACCAATTTATGATAAATGATGTAAGGCAAACGGACACACCCTATATGTTTAAAAGCTGCCCTTTAGAAAAATTACAAAATTCTGAAAAATTTTGCCGCCACGGGGGGGATGAACGGGGCAGGAAGTTGGGGGGGAGTGGAGAAACCAATAATTAGTGGGGTACCGGGAAGGGGAAGGGTTCAGGCACTGATAAGGTATAAATGAAAGCTGTTGAGTGGGTAGGAACAAAGGGAGGTGGGCTATGGTTCTTTTTGGCGGTGGGGAGAGGTGCATGGAAGACACAGCAGGACTATTCAGTTCACAGCATGACTACACACATACAACACATACACAACAACAAAATAACAGCAGACAACAACCTTTTTCAATAGAATATCAACAGCTTATGATAATTTTTCGCACTGCATGACTTTTGCTGTTGCATCTGAGTTTTACTTTCATTCAATTACATTTATAAAGTATTGATAAAAAAGTGACATTGAAATTTTATTAGTGACAAAAAAAAATATTAAGTGGTTGATTTGATTTGAAATTATAGAAAGCTGTTTTCACTCTACTTAATTGGAAGGTAGTTATTAGTGTTTTTCTTCCCGTGTCATTTTAGATATTATAAAAAAAAATATTTATCGCTCAAATACTTGAAAATAAATATGTCAACTATATAAAAAAAAACATAAAGTCACTTTTATCTTTGAAGTTTAAATCAAAAGTACATCATAGTATCGAATTTTGTCAAAAAGTTCTACATAGAACAATGTTTTTTTTTAATTAAGTACAGACATAAACGTTTTTTTTAAAGCAAGTAGATAATCTAATAAATTAATGTTTTACAATGTTAATTTATAATTTTACATTTTGAATTTTTAAGCTGCCATTAAAACGTTTTAAGATTATATTTTGTTTTCTTTTAAGTTTCTTTTCCTTTTATGTAATATGCACTAATTTGCATAACAATGCCATGTATTTTTCTGTTGATTCTTTTTCAAAAATTATTTATACCGGTTTCAAGTACAGAGCAATGCAGTAGATGTTGCTTTTAAAACTTTAATTTCATTAATTCATCCTATTATATAAAGTAGTAAAGTTTTTTTTCTGAAGCTTAAGATCTCAATGATTAAGAGGTTCTCTATTGTACGTAAGCTTCAAATAGGTTCTATGATGGTTTTAGTCTATTTTATCTTTAATCTTAAGTCTTGGGATGGTTTAAGTTATTTTTCTAGCCTCTTTATGTCAAACACAGAGCGCCTAGATGCTAAGGGCACAGCTGATAGTATAATATAAAAGCATGATATTTTCCATAAATAGATTAATTACTCTAGATGGCCAATTAGACACAAAAACCCTCCAAACTTAAAATAACGTCATTTCGTACTAAAATTCTACGTTTTAATGTGATCGGATCATTCCTATGCTGCGTTCTTTTTAGTCAAATTAAGGTATTGAATCATGCTTATTTTAATAGGAATCCTTAAAAAATCTTTTAATTATCCAGTTTTCTTGGCTTTCAAAGATTTACAACAAACTTGCTTTTTCTTAAGATTGTAGGTTATTTGCCTATAATAATAGTGCCTATAAAAAAGGGGATAAATTTTAAAAACTTTGTTCTTTTCTTCTAAAATGTAATTTTCCCTATAAATAAATAAAATGCATATAGTTTTTATTTCTTCCAACAATTCGAAAAATATGGTTACTCGTTATTTTGTTCTTGGAACTTCCAAAACGGTTGTCTCCAAAAAATGTTTACTTGTGTGTGTGTGTGTGTGCCTGTTACAGGGATGTCTGAGTCTCCTTGGAAAACCTTTCCACGAGAGGACAGTCATCTTTTTTACATTTCACAGACACAAAGGCATCAGTTTTCATGAGAACTGATCTTGTTTTATCTTTATTTTCAGATCCTAGAAGGGAATAGAGTGGCGAGAACTAGGGAGGACAATTAGCCACGGTGGGGAGGACACATAGACACGGTGGGGGTCTCTGACATGTGCAGGGGATACAGGATGTCCACCACGGCGTCCATGTACAACCCCTTCATGGACACACAACATTTGTCTGCTAGTCTTAAGGAAAGTACATAGCTTTTAAAACAACAGGAATAATCCCGTAAAGCTTTAGTTGACAATGCATGTGATAATTAAGGTTTTAAATACTAGCTAATTTATCTTATTTACGTCGACATTATGTCCAACAGATTTACAACAAGAAATCTAAATCTACTTGTATGATATTCTAATTATGATGACATAATAATGGCATTAAATCAGTAGGGGGACATTAGACTGTTGATTAAACTAGTCCCCAAAGTTTTCTTATGGCTCAAAAACTTTAGGTACTTTTTTTAAAATTGTGATTGATAACCAGAATAAGTATCCAAAAATTTTAACAATTTATTCTAATTTCTTCTATATGTGAAATGTTTAATCAAAGCATTAAAGTAAAGAAAAAGAGCCACTTCCTTTCATTATTAAAACGCCATCGTTTTTAATGCAATTAATTTTAAAAGTCACTAGTAGTCTTATTGATAAAAATAGCTTTGTTATATTACTAAAATGATGTCTGTTATTTTACTTAATTCACAATAAAGTTGAAAATTCTAGTGTTCTAGTCGCATGAGGCCTTGTTTCAAGAAAAAAGTTTTTTAAAAAGCAGGGCTTGACAGCCAAAATATGACAATCTTACTTTTAAAAACAAAATTTGGATCTACTGCAGTTCACGGTAAAATATTGCTGGTAAGCAATATTTCCAAAAGTCTATGAATTTTAAAGGCTGCTAGCTGCCAACGGCTGAACGTACATATCATGCCCGCACACTGTTTTAAGCGGCATAAGAAGGCCTACAAATAATCTGGAATAGCCATAAATCAATAATGCATAATTATCTCGCAGTGCAGAGAAATGCGCGAAAAAGACCTATTTTACGCGTTTTTTCTTCAGTGAAGCTTTCCCTGTGCATAATTGGATCTTGGCTATTTCAGATTATGTGTAGGCCTTTTTATGCCGCTTAAAATAGTGTGCGGGTATGATCTCTACGTTCAGCCGTTTGGCAGCTAGCAGCCTTTAAAATTCATAGATTTTTGGAAATATTGCTTACCAGCAATATTTTACCGTGAACTGCAGTAGATCCCAAAATTCAAAACATCCAAATGGGTTTAAATTTAGGGTTTAGTCGCGGCTGACGAGCCCTGATACATTGATTTGAACAATACCAACTTCATAAGCCGGTATATCATAGTTTACAGGGAGTGTTCAAGTAAAAAAAGAAGATTTTTTAAATAGATTTAGTCACTTCGCCATTAGACTTTAGGTACGTGGGAAATCCACCCTAGCATTTAATTTTCATGCAAAAAAAATTAGGTAAGGAATAGTGATTTATCGCATAGTATTATAAACAGCTTTCCACGGATATTAAAATAAAAAATTACTAGATTAAAAATTTATGATTTGTATTCTATTTTTTGTCAAAAATTCTCTGTAATACGATGCTTCACATGATTTTTCGTTATGGCTAAGAACTGACTAAAAGTCATACACGAACATTTCGTTGAATATCTTAACCAGCACCAAAATTTAAAAACACTATTTAAAATTCAGCACCTTTAACTTTTTTCTTCTAGTGCCTTATCCCTTAACTCAGTCCGGGATGAACTGAATTTAGTTTCCGAAAGTGTGCGTAGCTTCCGCGTCCTATCTCAATATTTGCTACTACCTAAAAAAGCTTCAAACTTAAAACAAAATTAAAATTTGAAAAATTAAAATTGTTGAATGTAAAATGTATAAATCGTTTATACATTAAATCGCTTTTCCATTTGACCGGAGTCGCTGAAAATAGGGTCTGCAATAATTGGGTTATCTGCTGTACACTTTAGGAAACTAGGGCTCAAATAGGAAATTTTTTTCAGCTGATCCAGTCCGGTATCATTTTCATTTTCTCTTTGCCACACCTTTCCTTTATATTCAAAGATCCCTGACGTAATACCTTCACAGATTTAAATCTTGTGTTCCCAGTTGCATCGCCCAAGCTCCTCTACTGCTCTAGGTGTGTTAGATGTTTTTTTCTACGCCCCTAGAGTCCTATAGGGGTACGTAAAATGTTTTTTTTATGCTATGTTAAGGCAAGCTGTTTACCAACAAATATTTTTCTGCCGCTAGATGGTGTTAGTTATATTTTTTGCGATTTCTCTTGAGTGGGTTTTGGTACCCTCCCCCAAAATAGCTACAAACCTCTCCAGGACATATGACAAGCTACCCTGTACAGGAGAACCTAATTGGTAAAGAGGTTAGCGAGATCCTTCGGTTTACACAGACGGACACACAAAGATCCTTTTAATTTACTCTTTTTTGGTAATATTATTGTTTTTACATACAAAATCTGCCAAAAATTAATCGTAACTATTAGCTTTTTTTAAAATAAACTTAAATTCAAATTGATGATTCATTGATAATAACTGCCAGCATATATTCTTTATTTTAATTGTTGAATAAACTATGGTAGTTATTTTAGGGTTCTGGAATATTCATTTCATACATTCTTATATTGCATAGAATAAAGATGGTTCTATAGTTATACAAATCTAAGATACTACAGTATAATTGACACATAAACTGGCCCCTTACCTTGCTGTTATTATACTGAAAACAATATCATCAGAACCCTATCAAAGTCAGGCCTAAAAAATGACTTGAAAAACTGGTTTGTAATCAGACTACAGACATTTTAATATTAACATTTTGTAGGTATTTCAATGAAACAGTTGAAATATATTTCTAATGGAAGTTTATTTCAAAAACATTATTATAATTAAAGCAACTATATGAGTAAATATTAAAAATCGGGAGGTACTGTAAAATCACTATACATGACAATGATGTGTTACGTCACATATACATTACTTTTCTTACTAGTTTATATGAACACCTTTATTAAACAGATGACAAATTAGATTACATGTTTAAAAATTAACAGAATCAGGTTTAAACCAGGGGGGAAGTGGACAATGGTAGAGAAAATCTGATGTGTTTTGTTTGCAAGACAGACAGTATTTTAAAATTATGTTGTATTTAATTAATGAAATTAAAAGCACAAAAACTGTTTGAAACCTGTTATGAAGTTCAAAAATATTTTTTGGTATGTTATGATTTATCTTAAATTTTTTTCTTACCCTAAACCACTAATCCTAAAAACACAGCCACTAAACCTGTTTCTTCCCAGAAAGTAGAGTGTAAATTAGAGGACTAGTTTTCACATAGAGTAAAGAATAGCTAAATTGTCCTTTTTACATTTTATCCTAATATATAAAGTAATAAGCTTTTTTTGTCTGTACCGAAGGATCTCGCTAACCGCTTTCCTTTATAGGTAGCTTTTCGTTTGTCCAGGGAAGGTTTATAACTATTTTTGGGGAGGGTGCCACAACCGTCCAAAGAGAAATCGCCCCTAAAAGAATTTTTTTGAAACTGTCTTTTTAATCTAAACTAAAATATTTTTAATTCAATTTCCCCCTCCTCCAAGTGCCTCTAGATGCCTCTAGGGGCGTAGCCGCTAGTTAGTAGATAAAGTAGTAGGTTTTTTGTCAGGCGCTTATGATTTCAATAACTATTAAACTGAATGCATTCTCCTTTTTGAGAATCTTCACATAGGTGGTGAATTGTTTCATTCTATAACATTTAAAAGTTAGTCCTTGGGATGTTTTAAGCTATTTTTATGTCTAGTTATTATTTCAGAGCCATTAGATGTTAAGGGCGCAACCGCTAGTAATGAATTAATAGAGATGATAATCCTTTAAAGAAATCTACTAATTTGAAATCATTTTAGCTAATAATGGTTATTAGCCTGAGAGGGGCTGTTCCATATCCTTTAAAATAGCCTAAATCCACCCTATGATCCCTAGAAAACACATCTTTTGCAAAAAAAAACAGCTTGAGTGATTTTCCCATTGTTATGAAGCTTAGTGGTCTATTCTAAAAGTCTTTTCTCCAAATAAATCTGAAAAACTAGGGGTAAAAATTAGCGCGAACAGGAAAAGCTCAGTAATGAATACGTTTTTCTGAGGTGGATTCTTAAAAAAACTAGTGAGCCAAAAAGTTTTTTAAGAATCCACCTCTGTTCTCTCATACCATAAAGGGTATTTTTATTAAATAAAAATTTATAAAAGACGAATAAAGATTGAAATAGTTAATTTAGAGAAAATAGCTATATATTTTTACTAAAAAAGTTGCCTTAAAACAAATATCAGTGGTCATATTTAAAACACAATATTTGGACCTGGCGTGTAAGTAGATCCAGCAGCCCTATTTTTCTGTTATAGAAAGCCAACCAATCTTTCGATTGTGTTAATTTTATTTGTAAGCCCTAAATTATCCTTTCAATGAATTATCACTTTTGATGAGCGAAGACATTCCTACTACACTTAGTATTAACAACAAACGTCCGACATACCAGCAAGGGGGACATTTAGAGTATTGAGCAATGACATATTTTAGGCCGAGATTCGAACCTACAACCTTCTGTTTTACATTTTTTCTAAATAAAAAAGATTTTAAACTAACAACCATTGAATCTAAACGCTTTTTTCAACCTTTGGGTAATAATTGTTAAATCAAGTCCTCTATTTATGGTAAAAATATGTATGACCAATTCTTGGATATTATAACATGTACATTTTATACAAAATCTTGCATAATAATATGTATTGTTATTTCTGCATTTCTTTTTGTGAACCCCTTTTTTACTGGTGTGATAATATTTTGTCACCAATTATATACTTAATCATTTTGATATAAAATGCTTTATTTTATTCCTAAAAATAATTGCAAATCAAAATACTGTAATTGTAAGCAACAAAGAAAAATATAAAGAAAAGAAACTTATATTTTAAAAAATCAAAATCAGCATTCAAAATTTTTTTTCTAGTATAAAGAACATTTTAAAAGCAAAAATGTTAATGGGTTATTGCTCATTTTTGATCACGAAAAAATGTGATTATTTACGACCCATTCTATGTGACATAAGAATGGCCATAAACTCAGCTTTTATCTCAGGGAGTTAATGGATAGGAATTCTAATCAAAATTAAATATACCTGCAGTTCCCCCGCGCATCAAGGGTCTTCTATCCGAATTGGATGCATATTACCCTTAAACCATCTAAACATATATTTATTAAACAAATAGCCTTTAACCATCCTTGAACCAAAACTATTTCATATTAAAGGATTGACTTTTTGCTCAGAGTTCACAACTGAAATAAAAAAGTTTATCATTACAACCTAAAACTTAAATCTACCATACTAAGTTCTAATAATTACAAGACTTTGTTTTTTTTTCATATTTCTCATATCAGCACAGAGTTTTATTGGGATGGGCCCGAATCCCTTATATTCTTGGTTTTAAGCCCTCAAGGTTATTTATGAAGAGTTTTTGCAAGCGCATTCCAACATGCAATCAAAGTTGCACCATTTAAACATGTTATTTATTATCTGATTATTTCTGTTAATCCTATAGTACAAAGTATAACAATGTCTGTTAGTCTGAAACATAAAGGCATGGCAACCCGCTGAATCATATGTTATGATTTTATTTTGGTTTTATTTGAAGGGGAGGGGGGGGGGGGGGGCGCATGTGATTCTAGGCACTACATAAATAAGACAAAAGATTTTGGATTGAAACTAAGGAGTAAGACAAACTCTTCTGCCCTTCAAATACAAGTTCATTTTTTAATATTATATTGTTTTCTATGATATTCATTAAAACATAATCTTATACATTTCATGGATTATTTTATAACTATCCAAATTTCAACAGGTATAAATTATAAATTATTAATAACTTGAAGAAAAAAATGTTATGTACTTGCTACTGTTTAGTTGGGAGATGCTCCAGGTTATGGTCAGCAGTATGCTCTTCCTTACCCTCACCATCAACACACTCATCCTTCACATCATCCTGCCTATACAAGGAATCTTATTCGAGATTTTTTTTTATGAAATAACCAAGGCTTTTGACCCTTTACCTTTTGCTATTTTTTTTACATATGAAGGTAACACACTCATCCTTCACATCATCCTGCTTACACAAGGAATCTTATTCTAGATTTTACATTTTTATCATCATGGAGGGACCGGACATTAGGCTCTTTATTACACGAGTCCCCAAACTTTTATAATAAGTTTTTCTTAGTCGTTGATTCTGCAACTTTGATGACTTTTGTTAAATTTTGATCGGTTGGTTCATTAAAGTGAGTGTCCAAACGTTTAAACCACAAACTGTAATCTATAGAAGGGGTAATTTTGTTTATAATCATTGTGAATGTACATCAATTTAATGGTCAAAAATGACACCACAGTCATGACAACAACAACAGAACTTATTGATCATTTAAGGTAAATGGAAATTTTATAGTCAGATGACAAGTTAGAATAAGATAATTTTGCAGGGATATATTGCATCATGCAGCCACTCACCACATGTTTGGTACCCATCCTCCTGATACTGCCCCGCCTTCATTACTATCTGAGTGTCCAGGTATAAATTTATATCTAAAATAAGTTAGTACTGAGATCAACTGGAAGCCTGGGAGGTCAACCTAGTACCTTGAAAGCTGGTTATACCGCTATTACAGAAGCTTAAAATGATTATATTATTTAGGTAGCTGGCGAGGTCAACCTAGTACCATGACAGCTGGTTATACAGCTAGTACAGCAGCTTATAATGATTTTATTACTTAGGTAGCTTAGGAGGTCAACCTATTACCATGACAGCTGGTTATACAGCTAGTACAGCATCTTAAAATGAATATAGGGTAGCTGGGGAGGTCAACATAGTACCCTGACAGCTGGTTATGCAGCTAGTAAAGAAGCTTATAATAAATATACTACTTAGGTAGCTGTGGAGGTCAACCTAGTACCATGACAGCTGGTTATACAGCTAGTACAGCAGCTTATAATAATTATATTATTTAGGTAGCTAGGGAGGTCAACCTTGTAACCTGAGGACTGGTTTTACAGCTAGTACAGCAGATTATAATGATTATATTACTAAAGTAGCTGGGGTGGTCAACCTAATACCCTGACAGCTGGTTATACAGCTAGTACAACAGATTTTAATAATGAAAATATTTAGGTAGCTGGGGAGGTCAACCTAGTACACTGACAGCTGGTTATACAGCTAGTACAGTAGCTTATAATGATTATATTACTTAGGTAGCTTAGGAGATCAACCTAGTACCATGACAGCTTGTCTATACAGATAGTATAGCAGCTTATAACAATTATATTACTAGGGTAGCTGGGAAGGTCAACCTAGTACATTGAAAGCTGGTTATAAAACTAATAATAATGATTAAATTATTTAGGTAGCTGGGGAGGTCAACCTAGTACCCTGACAGCTGGTTATACAGCTAGTACAGCAGCTTACATGAATCAGATGACTTCACATGGTGCATTTTTCAGGTAGCTTTAATATTTTGAAAATGCAGTTGTATGTAGGGATTTAGAAAGTTCAGATAATTAAAATGTTGATTTCCAAATGATAATATATCTAGATTAATTATGAAGATGATACAGTTATAAAAAGTTGCTTATTATAAAAGGCTTTTTTGTAAAACAATAAAATATCAATGTTTTTCTTATCTTTTAGGTACATGCGACCGCATACCGTAAAGCAAGAAATTTTGTGTGCTTGGATAGAACCAGATCAACCAAATCCTAGGCAAACATTCTTTACTTACAAATTGATTTAATTGGCTATTCCTGAATTTTAAAAGTTATTTTATAAGAACCAAAATCATAAATCATAATTTAAAACTAAAATTTAATTTAGTTAATTTAGAGTGCATATTCTAGATTTTTATAATTAAGACCTTTAGTAAAGAATCATTGAAAAAAAAATACAGGAAACCGTGCAATAAGGCATTCGCGAGCATGCACGAGATTGTGACCCACCTTACTGTTGAGCATGTGGGCGGTCCTGAGATATCTAACCATGCCTGCTTCTGGGAGGGTTGTCCTAGGATGGGACGCCCTTTCAAGGCTAAATATAAACTGGTGAATCATATAAGGTAACATAGTTAATATTTTTGTATAGATGTAAAGTTTTAATATATTTTGAGGAAGGATTCCGGTCAAAATTAAAAAGAAATCGAAATTGTTAAAATTTGTATATAAAAGTATTTCTTCCGATGAATTATCTCATGTTCCTTTGGTAACAAATATTGACGTACTACCAGGGATCGGAAGCCTCACGTAAGCCGCGCATAAGCCTCAGTTTTAAACCTGCTTGTGAGCAGAAAAAAAAAATTTAAGAAAGAAGGATTGTCTGCTAAAGAGCCGTTTTATACATCCAGCTGAATTTTATAGTGATAAAATCACGATTTCACTGAGGCTTACACGCGGCTTACGTGAGGCTTCCGATCCCTGCGTACTACCCATTTTGTTTTAATTATAAAGTAAAATCATATACATATTTTGTTATTAAAATATCCGGTTTAAAAAAAGTTTTTCCTTTATAACAAATAATTATCATCAACGCGTCAAAATGTATTGTTTTACTTTTCAGGGTGCATACCGGGGAGAAACCCTTTCCCTGTCCCTTCCCTGGCTGTGGAAAAGTTTTTGCAAGATCTGAAAACCTAAAAATTCACAAACGCACTCATACAGGTAAGAATCAGTGAGGGAAGGGACAATGGACAATGAAATTACTCTGATACCCAAAGTTTTATAAACACAAATATTATCTAATTTGTTGGATTAAAAACTTTGGGTATTTTTATTTACTTTTGATTGGTTGAATCCAAACTAGCACTGTTCAAACTTTTCTATCCGACAAAAAATTAATCCTAAAAATAACAAAAACTGTTTTAGCAAAAAAAAAGCTGTTATTTAAACCAATTAGGTCATTTAAACTTGTAATTTAATCTGTGTCCTTTAAAAATTTGTATTGTTTGTGTAATTTTATCCCTTGTAAAATACAAGCAATCTTTGACAATAGAGTTTTAGAATAGATAATATTCTTTTTTTTAAATCTTATGGTTCGATGTTACCCAATCTTTAATTTAATCCTTACTGTCATTGCAACGGAGAGTAAAAGCAAGATTCAACATAATGACATTTAAATTATTCAATTATTTGTCATAGAGAGGGGGAACAAAGGGTTCTTTATTACACTAGTCCCCAAAGTGTTATATTAAATTTTGATTGGCTGGTTAATTAAGTTAAGTTTTCAAATATTTCAACCACCACTTTTAATCTACAGAATATTTTGGGTACCATCATTGGGGATGTACATCAATTTATCGGGCATTGTCTAATCCCTTTAGATTCCTAACCATAATAAGATTTAAATTATTCAATTATAATTCAATACATTCTACATAAAGACTTTTTAGAACTGTATGTCTATTGTTTACCTTTATTGGTTTACAATGTCGACCTTGGGTGACCTTTCATTAAGACAAGGATAATTATGTCCATTTTTATACATGAAAAAAAAAGAGTATTTTTACAGTAGTTTTTGATAGGTTAGGTTAGTTTTGGTAAATGTTAATATTTTCCTCGCAAGTTAATTGGCCCCGCAGGTTTAGAGCACCTTGCAGTGGCTCGACGAAACCCGCTACTTCGTTTTCATTCCATTGTCCGAAAATTGTTATACCTACAAATGCTTAGGCTTGTCTTTTAATTTTGACGTCGGTAATACAATGAATTAGAAGTGTTTTATTAAAAATGATGCCATAATATATGTACGAATTTAAAACCATTCCTTAATCATATAGGAGCATTGCTACATAAAATACTCAGCTTATAAAGTTTAAAATTTGCCATGAAGAAATTTATACCATAATCTAGAATAAAAATAGTTGGGGATAAGGTTTCTTAAAAACAATTATAAATTAAAATAGTATGATGTATATGTGTGTTTGTCCAATAAGATCTCTCAAATGGATGGACTGATTTGTGTCTATAATTTCCAGGGAAGATTAATATTGATTCGGGTCAAGTATTATTCTCTTCTACACGAAGACATGTCAAAATTATCTCCAATGAAAAAAATTTTCTTTGCAAAAAAAGAAAATTTCACTTTTTTTGGATGTATGTGGTCTAGAAAGCTGTATTAGTTTATTAAATCGTTTTTTTTATGTAATTCTAATCTATTTCTGAATGCTTGTTCTTACTTCTAAATAAACACACACACATACATATACATACACACACACACCCATACATAGAGACACCTTAGTGAGCTTGCAAGCCAATATAGATCAATATCATACCTTCACACAATTGTATAGGAATATTTACCAACAAGATGGAAAATAGGTAAAGTTCCAGTCAACTGTATTAAAAACATTCAAAATTAAGAAAACAATTTTTCAATTGAGTACTAGTAGAGTCTTATGCACCCCTAGCCTCTAGGTGCTAATTAGAAAAATCTATTAGACCAACTATAACTTCCTTGAAAAAAGAATTCATTCTATGCAGCCACTTTGAAAACTTTGGTTAAAATTGAAGTCAATGTTAATTTTTTCAACTTGAATTAGATTAACCATGAAAATAGCAAACCTTCCCTTTTATATTCATTCATGCCCTGCCTTCCCATCAATATGTCCTGTTGTACTTCCCCATTTGTCTCATTTTAGACTGCATTGCTCTATTGGTTATATATTACTATCACAACTATGGATGGACATGTTTCCTGAAAAGCAAAGAGTAAAAAAGATTATTTAGTATTAGAATATTAAGGGATTAATTTATAAAAACAAGGATGACAATATTCTTAACTATCTAAGCAAAGAAACTGCTAAAGGTAAATAGATGCAATGTAGATGCCAATTATTCAGAATTTTTTAAAGAAATTGTTATTCAATTTTATATGGAAGCCCAGAAAACTAAATTTTCCAGCTGAATTCATATATCATCTTCAGCATTTTTGACAGGCAGTCGGACAAAGTTAGTTACCAAACGGTTATAATAATTTTCACATAGACCTATTTGGAACCAAATATTAACAACAAATAGAAATAATAAAAAATATTTTAAAACTGTGTTTATTTTCTATATAGCTTTAAATCGCTTTTTTCATGAAATGTTTATATGGAATTAATTTTCAAATTTAAATTTATAAAGGTTGAATATCTTTCTCTGCCACTACTATTGAGTACTCATCTATTGATCAGTAAAAACCATTAATATTGACCTTTATTTGAGTTCTAGAAAGCATGGATACCATTTCTACAAGAAGAAAAAATAAGCTTAAAAAATTTTCTACCTAGGCAATTTTCTATGATGTGATCAACTTCCGCTAAATTGAAACCGGTTATCAACTGTGTTGAAACACAAATACAGTATATTTTCCACGAAAAAGAAAATAGAAAAATCATAGAATTCCTCCTTTCTTAGAGCCAACAAAAAAAGAAATTTATCATCTTATTTTCCGAGGATAACTGACGGCTTTTCTTGTTACTATAACGCTAAATTTCTTATTTTCCAAACTTTTAGTAAAGAATTAAAAGAGCATACTTTTAGTGTTTGCAAACTCAATAGATAAGTTCAAAACTATTATATAAAACAACAAGGATGACAAATTTCATTACATTATTCTTATAAAAATTTACATAAAGAAAAAAATTAAAATTTTAAAAATTTTAGGACAATTTTACCAAATTTTGATTAATTTTAATGACGTATGTTAGAAGCAGACAGACACACCCTAAATGAAGATTAACGCTGCTCTCAAAAAAATCTCACACAAAATCGTCAAGTCATAGTGTTGCTTCCATGACGTCACAAAACATTTTGCCGCCAAATTTGCCGCCACCGAGTGAATTAGAACAAAAAAGGGTTGGAAATTTTTTCCATAGTTTTTAAAGTTATGTGAAAATATTTTTGTTGTGTTTGAATGCTATGAGATTGTTTAGGTGTGTGTTGTTTATTTTAAAGATTATATAACCAAGTTGGAAATAATAATTTAAGACAAAATTGGTTAAAAATACAATTTTGTAATACTTTGAAGGATAAAAGAGGTAAAACCTACTGACACAATTTTTTACAGTTAAAATCTTTTTAAAAAGAAAATTTTAGTTCTGTTTAAATAGATAATTCAGTGTTAATGTCATATCGACTGCATGGGATTTATAAAAGTGATCATAATTGATATTTTATCGATTTAGAGTTTTTATTGTTAATTTACATTATGTTTACCTCGAAAATTTTACATAATTCACAATTCACAATTACTGTTCAATGTTGATATATAAGTCCTAGCGATTGCATCCCTAGAATCTAGGGGCTCTGTACTAAAGGTTGTAAGGAAATATAGCCTAAAACCATCATAAGACTTCAATGTAAAAATGAAATAGCCTAAAACCATCCAGATCCTATGTGAAGCTGCCTTGCAATGGAGAACTCAATCCGGAACCTTGAGAAAAAACGTTAATACTTTATATGATAGGATGATAAAGTATACATTTTAAACTTTTAAATCTGCGTCTGTACTGTTTTTCTGTTTACATTTGTTTTGTGGCTTTTTGTAGTAAAGATTTAATATTTATATGTTCTATAAAGATTGGCCCAAGGGAAGTAATAAATAAATTAGGGCTGTTTTACATAATAGTTACAAAATAATTTAGCAGGAATTCCTACACATATTTTTTATCCCATCTTTTTTCTAACATTAATTGTAACTATCAATTCAATTCATTAATCCCCCATTTAATCTATTTATTGAGGTAGTATATATTGCCTATAAAAAAAACTTACAATACAAATGATCAATTATAGCCCTGTATATATTTTAATTGACCAATGGTAAAATGTAAACTGGCCTATCATTGGTCATTTGTACTGTATGACCAATGTATTTATTTGCTTCCTATTTATTTATAAATAATTACTTGGAATCCTTTCTTTTAGATTATTGTTTAAATTTTTCAACCACGTAGTATTTAGACCTTGAAGCAAACTATCTTTTTTGTAATCTCTCCATTTATTGAAGCTTAGCCACCAATAATCGTTTTTGGCATCTAGAATCAGAACCAATTGGATTTTTAATCATGGGAATATTTTACCCTTTTTTTAGATAATTTTTGTTATTAATTTAATCAAATTAACAGTTTTTTTAATACAGCATACTTAACATCACAATGTTAGAATTTATTTGTGTAGCAATTTAAAGAACTCTAATGCTTAAAATAAAATTTAAATATATGTATATCATATAATTTTTAGCCAAATAGATTTGTTTCATAGAATATTATAAATGAAATATTGATTTAAACATAAACCATGTCTAAAACATTGATCAGAAAAAAAAGAAAATTAAAATGAAAAAATGTTAAACATAGTTTTTGTAATAGAAGTGCTCTTTGTGGTTCTTTTTAAATTTTAATCATAATCTATTTCTTTACAGCCTTTTTAGAGATCTTAAAAAGCATACAAATAGACATGATTTTTATTAATAGAAAATTGCTTTAAACTTTTGATCAGGTTTAGTAACTAAAAGCTTACTTCTCGTATCAAAGTCTATAAATGTAACCTATTTTATTGATTCCTTTATTCCTGAGTTATGTTTGATAAATAATTAATTTTGATTGCCTCTAAACCTATCATATAACCAGAAATGAGAAAAATATTCAGTTATTTAAATTTTTTTTTTATTAATTCATATTTTTGAGAATTAAAATACTTCAACGAGGTCTATCCTTTTATATAAAGTAGTAAGGTTTTTTTGTGTTTTTTTTTTGTCTGAAACCTAATTTCGATTACTGAAGAACTGATTGAGTTCTTCCTTTTGGGCAAGATTCACAGATCACTTTAGATGATTTTAGACTATTTTATTTTAGATTTAAGCCTTGGGATGGCTTTAGGCTATATGTTATATTTAGATAAAAGAAGCAAAAATCTACTGTATTATATAAATATTTATAAAGATAGAAAACGCATTGTAGCGATTAAAATATTTGATTCCCGTTTATATTATGAATATTTGAATGTTACTGAACTTTAGTTGGTAAAATGAATAAACAAAATAAATGGGCTGTTTATTACACTAGTCCCCAAGGTTTTATAATGACGTTTTCATATTTTTTGGATAAACAACTTTGGGGACTTTAGTCAATTTTATTGGTTGGTTCATTGAGTTGAGTGTTCAAACGTTTCAACCACTAATTGTAATCTACAGAATTGGTAATAGTGTATCATCATTGTGGATGTACATCAATTATCTGCCATTGTCTTATCCCTTTAGATCCTTGCATATGATGCATTTTTGAAAGCGTAGATTTTTTACATAATTCATGTACGTTTTATCAACGAAGAATATTAGCTGTAATGGATATGATTTAAGCATGATGTAAGATCATAAAACGACATATATTAAATCTAATAGCCTTTGTAACAAAACGCCTAATATTTTAATGTTTAAAAAGCAAATTTAAAATTTCAGGGATAAAGGATCAGGACAGTTAAAGAAAAATGAATCTTACCCCAAAAGCTTTCTAACCTTCACTTTTCCTTTGCTCAAACATGTCTTTGTTTAATTATTCTGTTCTTGTAAAAAAAGATTTAACAGTATGATATTCAATGATAGATTAAAAAAGCTTTTTACTCTTTTTATTTTTTTAAATCGAGGCGAAATATTTTTTTTTTGGTTACCTTATCCCTGCCCCTTCATTGTTAACATGTAAATATATTTTATAAAACCTTTTAACTAGATTTAAATCTTGTAAAGTATCGGATGACAAAGAAATTTCAAGGTGAAGTTTTGTTTAAAAATCTTCCTAAGGGATATTTAAATTTGCTTCTTCAGAGGATTTGCATTTTTAAAGATCCTAAAGATTTTGTAATGTGTATTCTTTTTTGAAAGTAACAGAATGTGTTTCTATCTCTCTGTGTTTTTTGTATGATATGGTTCTCCTTTACAGTGAAGCTTCTGTTAGGTCCAGGGAGGTTATAAACTATTTTTTTTTGGGGGGGGGGGGGAGAAATATATTGGCTGTGTGCATATTACTGGTTTTGGCTGAATTTTCGGGTGCATAAGAATTTCTAATTAATATTCTAAATGCTTGGTAAGGTGTAAGAATGCTTTCATTTGGTTAGCGGATTTATTAATAATGAAGCACAGTAGAATTTAAGCTTGTTATAGCCCAATACTACATTGTGATAATAGGACTTTAAATCCTTTCACTTCAAAGCTTTGTGGAATATTGCTCATGAATTTTTATTCAAAACTTTTGATATAAAAAGTGTTTATATTCAACTGATATATTATGAGGAGAAAAAGATTTTAAAAAGAAAAAGAATTTTAATACCTATGAAAACTTTTTCTCGTATCCATTCGAATCCGGTGGATAGGAACCGGTTCTCCTCCATACGAAAAAACTATGTCTAGCATCATATTATATCCAGCTTTCTACGAATATAAAAATGTATAATCATAAGATTAAAACCAGTTTTAATCTCATAATTGTACATTCTATATCCGCGGAAAGCCGTTTATAATACGATGCGAGAAATAACTATTATTTGGAAGATAGAGGTATGATCGTTTTTCTCCACATAAAGTTTGCTTTCCTGCATTTTAATGTATCACTTTTTTTTACTTTTTTTAAATAATTGTAAAATATTACATTTTGTTTTAGTCAAAAGTTTTTGGCTTTAGATTTGAATCGTAATGTACGCTTAGGATGAGAAAAAAGGGGTAACAATATTTTGGAGATGGTTTAGAATTGGGAAGAAAAGGTTACATGAACATATTTAATATCAAACAAATGTTGCTTCACAATGGGATAGAAATCAGAAACAGAGGATTTTTTATTAAACTAGTCCCAAAAGTTTTATAATAACGTTTTCTTTTTCGTTGGCTTAACAACTTTGGGGACTTTTACTGAGGCTCATTGGTTGGTTTATTAAGATAAACGTTCAAACGTTTCAATCACTAATTTTAATCTACAGAAGGGGCAATTTTGTGTGTCATCATTAGGGACGTACATCAAATTTATCAGCTCTTTTCCCTTTGATCTCGTGATAGAAATATAATTTTTGTATATTGTTTAAAACATTTTTTACATGGTCAACTATGATCATTTTAGATATAACTTATAATTGGCTTCCTGTCCATTTGTTTATGTATTTTTATTTTTATTAAACAAAACTTCCCTCTCTATCTATTATTTTTCATTCATTCTCCTCCAATAAAAAAAAATATTATTGTCAATATTTCCCTTCTTTCTCTATCAAGAAAATCATGAAAGAAAGATCAGTGTGCTTTTCTATATTTGAATTGGTTCATGTGTCTGTGTGTTTGTGTGTGTGTGTATGTGTATGTGTGTGTGTGTGAGTGTGTGTGTGTGTGTGAGTGGCTTGAATTGACTTGGCTGCCACACCTGCCTTGCCCCAGTAAAGGGAAGTGGGGAAATAAGGGGAGATATTGAAAAGGCAGAAAAGGGGAAAGATAAAGAAATTAAAATAGGAAAAGAGTGTGAAAAAAAGGGGGGATGGGAGAAATTAGAAAGGAAATAAAAAGCTGATTTTGGCTCTCCTATTCTTGTGCATGTATGTTTGTCTGTCTGTTTGTCTATCTGTGACTATAAAGGTAGAATTGGTATTAACTACAGAGATTCACATACATTTATAGGGTATCTTTGGGCTACTTAAAAAGTATATACATATATTGAAAACCAGAAGAGTGAAAATAATAGACTACCATTATTTTGAAGTGTAAATACCTTTATTTAATAAGAATTAAATAATATAAGATAATAATAATATCTTTTGTTTAGATTAGATTTGTATATAATAATCCAACTTTTCAGTATTAAAAGATCTGTCACTCTATATTTGTCTGTCCAACTTTCTCATTTACTAGCGGATACGCCCCTAGAGGCCTCCAGGGGCACTTTGGTAGGAGATGTTGAGTTGAGTTCAATAACCCAAATTTTTATTTTATTTTCAAGAAATTTTTTTTAAATTGGGATGGGAGTAATTTATTTCTAGGGGCGAAGGGGTTGTGGTACCTTCCCCCTCTATAGTTATAAACCTTCCAAGTACCTATGAGAAGCTACCCTGTAAAGAAGAACCATATCGGTTTAGCGGTTAGAGAGATCCTTCAATACAGACACACACACACACACACACATCCTATTACTTTATTATAAGGATTGACCTTTGCTTTTTACTTGTTCATATTATAATTGGCCATTTAATTGAAAATCATCCAACATTTTTAATGCAAAAGTTATTTTGTTTAATATTTGTTTGCTTTTAAAGATATCCCCCGGATACCCTAGGAACTTTATGGAATGATATTTCTATTGTTAGAATGAAGAGATATTACACACATAAAATCTTTATAACAGTTTCACTTCTACAAAATAAACTTTTAATATTTTTATAATAACCAGAGGATACGCCTCTAGTGGTACTTGAAGGGGGGGGGGGGGGAAGGGAAGTCAACGTTCAATTTTAATTTTAAAAAGTAAAAGTATAGAAAGTTAGGGGGTTAATTTTTTTTAGGGGCGATTTCCCTTGAAAGGGACGTGGTACCCTCCCCCAAAATAGATGAAAACATTCCGAGGACCCTCCTGACAATTGTTTTTGCACTTTCCCCCTAAAGTTCAGACCCCTCGATTTGGGTAAACTTATATATATAAACGCAAGTTATTTTTAGTAGCGAAGCTACTCTATATTTTGAAATGTCTGTCTGTCCGTATGTCCGTCTGTCCGTCTTAGTTTGGGGGAAATGTGATTTTCTCGGCTCCTATAAAAGATAAAAGGCTGAAATTTTTTTGACAACATTCCCATTATCAAGGAGCACAATAAACTATAAAACATCAATGGCGATAGGACCGCTTTTTAGCAGGTTTTAGGCTATTTTTGTATTTTTCACATTTTTTCCATATCTTTTGTGTTTATGGTCCGATTTCCAAAATTTTTTCAGTTATAGAATCAAAATTAAATTTCCCGTCGTTTCAAAAAAAAACTATGACGGTCAGACTGCCTTTAAGCAGGTTTTAGGCTATTTTTGTATTTTTCACATTTTTCTTCATACCTTTGGTGTTTATGGCCCAATTTCCAAAGTTTTTCAGTTATAGATATTAAAATTAAATTTCCTTTCGTTTCAAGAACACATCAATGGCGGTCAGACTGCCTTTTTGCAGGTTTTTGGCTATTTTTATATTTTTCACATTTTTCTTTATATCTTTGGTGTTTATGGTCCGTTTTTTTTAAAATTTTTGTAGTTAAAAATATCAAAATTAAATTTCCCGTTGTTCTGAGCATCCAGTATGTAATTTACTTTGACCGTCAGTCTGTTAGTCATAGTACTGAAATATAAACAAATATTAAGAAATTAAAAACAAATGTTGAAAAGGTTTCGTGATTTTTTCCTAATATATATGCTTTTGTCAACTAATATCTAAACTCTTATTTAATTGTTTATGCTTCGCTACTTATGGATGTTGTCATCCTTGTTTTAACATTCACTAATGTTTCACAAATGTTTCACTAATAAATAGATCTTCAGTTCCAATTGAGATGTACAAAATAAGAGTTAAAAAATATATGTCTTTGAATTCTGAATCCTTTAAAGAAATAAAAGATGGGGGTTGTCAAACTGCTCCTCAAGCCCCCCCTCCAATATTGCACAACCCATGGCACGCCACTGTTTAATAATTTGAATAATATAAATCTTATGATTTTAACGTTACATAAAAAGGCGTTGCTTCTTAAAGATAAATTTCTAGGTAAATGTTATTGTTAAGAAAAGTGGTCTTCTAAGTTTAAAAAGTGGCTAAGCACAATTTCTTTAGAAGCTTCAAATTGACCATAAGAAGGTTTTAGGCTATTTATAAATGTAGGGAATAATATTATCCCACCTAATTGAGATTATGTTTGAAATAAGGTTAATAAAGAAAGGTTCTTCATCCACCTCCCCCTCCCACACATCTCCCTTATCCTTCTTCCCTATCCATGAGCTGATTTAAAAAAGACTTTGTGCAAAAAAAATTGGCCTGCAAAAAATCCGCAACTCATCACCTTTTCGCATAGTTTACAAATTGAGTCGTTAGGATAGGGACATGCTTCTGATAGATATGATGATTGCCATTTTTTTTCCCATCAAAATAGCAGGAACCCAGCCTAGGACAAAATAAAGTTTTTTAGTTGATAACGAGATCTTAAAGACTTACAGAAATATCATCACATAGGTCTCCGGATGGTTTAGGCTATTTTATCCTTATACTAAAGTAACAGGATGTTTGTCTGTCTGTGTGTCTGTCTGTGTGTACCGAAGGATCTCGCTAACCGCTGAACCGATCGGGTTCTCCTTAACAGGGTAGCTTCTCATAAGTCCCGGGAAGGTTTATAACTATTTTGGGGGAGGGTACCACCACCCTCCCAAGAGAAATGACAAAAAAATCGAATTTTTTAATAATTTAGGGGAGACTTCAACGTCAAATAAGGTGGTATCGTACATAAAAAATTAACTTTAACAAACAAAAACATTTAAAGTGTCACTAGAGGCCTCTAGGGGCGTAGCCGCTAGTTTTTAGATAAAGTCTTAAGATAATTTTATATTACAGAGCTACATTGTCTTTGCCCTCCTATTTAATTTTGAGAATTCATCTTATTATCCATGCATTTTCTGCCAATTTGTACAATGGCAACAAAAAGTGTCCAAAGGAACTTACAAATTTCATGCTCGTAAACATAAACTTTAAACTTTTTTTATAATAGTAAAGGAAAAGGTAAAAAAATTTCCAGTTTGGCCTCAAAAAAATTAATATCCGCTGGATTAGAACCGGTTCTTGGCTATACTAAAGAAGCATTGTATTACAGACAAGTTTCCACGAATATTAAAATAATAATCATAACTTGTTACCCCTGAAGGTTTAATCTTATTTAATTTAATTTAGTATCTGCGGAAAGCTGTCTATATACGATGCGATAAATAACTAAAAGCCAAGGTGGTTGGATAGTAAGAAAACCAAATTTCATTTATTATTATCATTGTCCCATACCTTTATCTCTGATTCTATATAACTCTTTTCAAGTGTATTGATAGACAAATAGATAGATAGATAGATAGATGAACGGATGGTTGAATTAAGGCAGTAAATACCTCTCATTATATTCTGTATCATGTCATAACACTTTTTATACAACTTAGAGAATACTTTTTTGTGGAGGGTGTAATAAGGGACAGGGATGAGTATAATTAAGAAATAATTCTTGCCGTTATTTTATCAATAAAACTCATAGTAGATTAATGGTAGTAATTTGTAAAGATGGTAATTAAAGAAAAAGAATAGAGGGGGCATGAGCTATATGTAAACCCTGTCCCGTTTTTGTATTTGGTCTTTGAAATCTTTCATTCCTCTAAGCAGACATTTTATGATTATAAAATTAAAGAATGTAAATCACTGATATAAGTCTCTGTTCATTTTTTCTTATTAGAATTATTGTATGTGTTCATTTATAAAGTTTATAGGCTTTGTCACTAACAAGTTTTTCCCCTTTCGAATGAATGCTTTTATTGACAAGGATGACAACGTAAAAAAAGCGAAGCTCAACAAATCAACAAAAAAAAGTCAGAGAAAAGTGTTTTGATCATTGCAAAATAATTCAATGAACAAAATCTGTATGTTGGTGTAAAAAAAGATAAAAAAAATTAACATGCCAAAATTACCAAACAGAAAAACTGACGGCCGTACGGACAATAACTGTAGAAATTCCTAGCTTTTTAAATGTTTAAAGTAAAATATAAGAATTAAAACAGCATATTTTCAGTTTCTTTTTAAATAACAACTAAAATCTGTTTTAATTATTTAAGATAAAATGGAGTATTTTTTTCGAAAATAAATTACATTTTTAAGGCCAGACCAAGATTGTTTAAAAAACAAAATTGGTATTCAGTCTACAATCGTAGTAATTTCCAAAGTTTTTTTTGCTTTCTAATCTTTCTCATAAAAATGTTTGCTCTGTTCTACTTTAGTTTTAAAATTTACCAGTTTTTAAAAGCGAAGCTTTTCTATAATAAGGGTCGGTCCGTCCGTACGTCCGTCCGTCCGTCCGTCCGAGATGGATAGCTTTTATTCGTTAATTTAGGCATGTTAGAATTGTCCTATCGATTTCAAACTTTGCATGATGATTCCTGTAGTAGTTAGGTACGATTTACAAAGCGTAGCAACTCTATAATCATTACCAGAATGTCCGTATGTCCATTTGAAACATGTTGATTTTTCTACTTTTTTAACAACGAATTCTTATGTGATCTAATTATCCGTTTGATCTGATTTTTGGTATATTGATTCCTGGAACAACAAAGTACAATATTATAAGCAAAGCAACTCTATAATCAAGTCCTAAAAATGTAAGTATGTCCATAAACATAATCCTGTATCAAGCAGTTTTTCAACAAATTTACTTACAATTTTGTTTCGACTCTTATACTTTTATATTCTAATTATTCAGTTTAAGACACGATACAAGTGTTAATGTCCGTTTGTCCTACCGTTTCAGTGCTTCGTTTTTATGGATGTTGTCATCCTTGTTTTACATGGTATTGAGTGAACATGGTTATTTCATAGACATGACATAATAGTATGTGGCTATAATGTCATTCATCTGTCGATTTATTATATACCTACAATACATATCCTTATACTAAAGTAACAGGATGTTTGTCTGTTTGTTTGTCTGTGTGTACCGAATGATCTCGCTAACCGCTCAACTGATCGGGTTCTCCTTAACAGGGTAGGTTCTCATATGTCCCGAGAAGGTTTTTACCTATTTTGGGGGAGGGTACCAACACCCTCCTAAGAGAATTTTAAAAAAATTGTTTTTACTTCCTCGACTTTAAAAGAGAGTTCAACGCAAACATAAACGTCAAACGCAACATAGACATATTTTAAATATAAAAAAAAACATTTAAAGTGCCACTAGAGGCTTCTAGGGGCGTAGCCGCTAGTATATAAATATCATGTCAGTTATAACCATTTTATAATTTCGACGAGTATATTTTAAAATAAATTATTATATAAAAAGCATGTTGTGTTGATATTAGGTCAGCAATAACCACTTGTAATCATTACAATAAAGTAACAGGATATTTGTATGTCTGTCTGTTTATCTGTACCGAAGGATCTCGCTAACCACTTCACCGATATGGTTCTCCTTTAAAGGGTAGCTTCTCATAGGCCCTTATTATATCTACAATTGATAAGAGAACACGGTCTTTCCAAAAAGTCTTAACAATCGTCGGTTGAATAAATCTTTTACTGAAAACAAATGAATGTAAATTTAAATACTGAAATTCCAGTCAAATAGAATTTGTCTCATTTATTTAAAAATAAATTAGAACATTTTTTTGCAAAATAGATCGTTTTGAAGATAAGATTTTTAAAACCGTTTTTTATTTTTTTTATACAATATCTTACCAGAAATTTATAACTTTTTCTCAAGACAAAAATTATTGTTATAATATGAGAATTCTTATATATGTAATTATACAATCTCAGAAATAAAAACCGATTTTTTTCAGGTATGTTTTGAAGTTAATACAAGAGGGATATCATGAAGTTATCCTTTTAATTAAGTAACATGATGTCTATCTGTACCAAAGACTCTTTTATCAGAGGTAAAGGAGGTATGATGTAAAATCTATTCAGATTTTTATTCCAAAAATTATATCTTTCATGGTTGTTCTGTTCTTTAACGAAAGCTAATCGTTTACATAAACCAAGGATTATAACATCCAAAAGTAGCGAAGTACCAAAAATATCATGGTTGGAATAATAACAAAGTGAGTTATTGAACATGTGTTCAGTGGTCATAAAAAGAAGGGTAGAGAAAAAACCTGAGAAGGATTAGATAAATAGTAAAAAATGACAAATATTTTACAAATCTTGTAGCTTTCCGACAAGCTAACGGTCAAACTAAAGTGTCTACTTTGTTCTTTCGCGAGAAGTATATTTAAACACAAAAACCACCATTCTATCTCAATTAGTATCCAAGAAAATAACATTTATCCATAGCACTACGGACAGGCGGATATACAAAGTGAAAAATTGAGTAGCTTCGCTACTAAAAATTGAAGAGAAATGTGTCAAAAAGGAATTTAAGAATGATTCTACTGCATGCCTGCAACATGCGGATAATTATTTGAGGTTGGTAAAATTTATACATACATTTTAAGTAGTGATGCTACTCCATAACTAACTCCAATATTGGTAGATTTAATATAATTTAAATTTTTGCTTTCTCAAAATTGAATGATTTTCTCAACAAAAATGACATATTCAAAGATTTATTTACAGTGCCGAAAGAAATAAAGCTTGTATCATATTTTTTTCTAAATGACTATTGCTTCAATACTTAAGAATGTACTTTTTTTACCTTTATTGAATGTTCATTGAATAATGAATTAAATGAAGATATTTCACTAAAATTACCAAAGATATACATTACGGAAATGTACTATTATTTTTAACTTTTTATTTCAAAAACTTTATCTATAAAATATTTTTTATGTTTACTTTAACAAATGCCTTAAAACAAATTGTTTTCTGTATTTTTTATTCGAAAGTTTATGATTCTATGGTTTTTAAAGAATTTTGAATATGTAAAATGTAGGTTTTATTAGTACAAACCATTGGTCATCATATCAAAGAAAGTTTAATACATATATGGAAAGGATTTTTGAACATATAATTTTTTGTAAAGGATTTTTTAGAACGGTATGTATAGTATTTTTATAAAGGGTAGTAGGAACCGAAAAAATTTAAAATGTGAATTGAAATTTATATACTTAATTTTTAGGCTTGAAAATTAATCATTCAGAAAATTAAGATTACTTTTCTTGTACAAATAGATTTAAAATTGATTTTAAAATCCTTATCTGCAAAATTTTGTAAATCAGTTCAAGATAAAACCTCCAAAAAGCAGTTCGACTGCTATGGATGAAATGGATGTTTCATAGTTTATTTTTCTTCCATACGTTTCACACTGACATTTCAAATTATAGAGTAGCTTCGCTACGTACTAAAAAAAATGTTGGGTTGTGTTGGTCACCCTTTTTGAAGTGGTATTGTTTTACAAAATAAAATCTATGGCCACTTGAATTTTGCATGGCTTTATGGGGAATGAAAGGTATCTTATTCCAAAGTATCAGTAATCTTAAAAACAAATTGTCAATAGAAAGAATAAAGAAAAAAAGAATCAGAAAATTTGATGGAATTTTTACGATGAATATTAGATTGAAAATAGCAATCTTTAACAGATATTCTTTTATTACAAGATAATTTAAGTAGGCAATATAGTTTTACATATTTGCCAAATGGATATTTATGAATTACAAGTAGATTACCAGTATTAATTCCTATCATCTAGGATTCTAAAAATAGCTTAAACCATCCCAGAACTTAGAAACTATAATAGCCTTAAACCATTACAGGACTTATATGAGCCTACCTAAATAGAAAACCTAATCGGTATAGTAGACATATCCAAATAGGATATCTTCCCGAATTTTTAGAATATTTTTTTCAGATTTTATGTCTACCTCGCTGTCTCGTGGTCAATATATGTTAATGTGAAGTTAGGAATTTCAAAAATTCTTATTAGAATTCAAAGTATCATGTCAGACGCGTGTCAGAACAGGGAATATTTACTTAAAGTCGGCAATAATACACAGATTTAGATCAATAGACAATTACTACAACTCAGATATCAACTCAGATCAACCTTTTTTAATTATAAAAATCAGCTGGAAGTCAAAACCTGACCAAAATATTACAATCGTTCTTAAAAAAAGAATTAAGCATCCAAACGGGTTTTAATTTGGGGTTTAGCCGTGGCTGACGCATGGCTACCGAGTCATGAAAAATATCCTTAGAGTTAATATTCGTTTCCTTAAATAATTGTAATAGTTGTATAGATTATCGAATTAATATACTATTCCATAAAAAGCAGAAAATCAATATATTTTGTCGTAATTGTGATAATGTTAAACTTGGACCAAAAGATAAAACAGATATCACTAAAGAAATATATTGGGAATTTTTCTAACATACTAAAAACGTTATTTCTAGACCTTTATTGTAAATTCTTTACATAAAAGTTACTGATATGTTAACCATACTGTATATTCAATTAAAATAAAATTTCAAGAGTCTAAACCCATTTTTGAACATGTCTTTATTTTACGCAAAATATTGTTGAGCAATTTTTAAAGTATAACTTTACTAATTTTTCATTTGATAATAAAGTCTTTTTAATGATTTTTTTTTTAAAGGATGAAAATTTTTTTAACTGCCCTTTTACCGCTGTTGACGATGCTAAACTGTCATACACCTATTATAGTTTTTAAATTGTGGGAGGGGGGGGGGGGGGTGAACAAAATCAACCCCTTCCCCCCACCCCCCTGAATAGTGATATCCGAAATATAGATGTCTGTCGGTTTTTGTGGAGTATTTTTGCTCCAGCATTGACAATGAAATACCGATACCAATATTTTTTCTATCAAAGTTTGGTCAGGGGTGCAGGAGTTTCACAATGGCCAGAAAATCTGTATTGTTATTTAGATATTCTCCCTATGGAAGCTTTTAATTTTTTTGGGGTTCTTGAGAACAATTTCATTTGGCACTTCAGTATGATATCATGGAAACAAAGATGACAACATCCATAAAAGCGAAGCATTGAAACGGTAGGACAAACGGACATTAACACTTGTATAGTATCTGAACTGAATAATCAGAATTTAAAAGTATAAGAGTCGAAGCAAAATTGTAAGTAAATATGTTGAAAAACTGCTTGAAGCAGGATAATATTTATGGACATACTTACATTTTTGGACTTGATTATAGAGTTGCTTCGCTTATAATATTGTTCTTTGTTGTCCCAGGAATCAATATACCAAAAATCAGATCAAACGGATAATTTGTTGTTAAAAAAGTAGAAAAATCAACATGTTTAAAATGGACGTACGGACATTCTGGTAATGATTATAGAGTTGCTACGCTTTCTAAATCGTACCCAACTACTACAGGAATCATCATGCAAAGTTTGAAATCGATAGGACAATTCTAACATGCCTAAATTAACGAATAAAAGCTATCTATCTCGGACGGACGGACGGACGGACGGACCGACCCTAATTATAGAAAAGCTTCGCTTTTAAAAATGTTGTATCTTGCAAACTTTCCTAGGTGGCAAAAATATTTATGCTGTACTCTTTTATCTTGGAATAGTTATTTATCGCATCGTATTATAGACAGCTTTCCGCTGATATTAAAATGAAAAATAATTAGATTAAAACCAGATTCGTTAGTAACAAGAGGTCAAAGGTCTGGACCAACAAAACTGTTGTTAATTTAATGATTTTTATTTTATTTTTCGTGGAAATTTCAAGGAATACAATGCTATACATGATTTTTCAGTTTAGCCGAGTACCGGTTTTAATCCAGCTGATATTAATCAGTTTCTAAGCCATTATTGAAAATTAACCAATCTTTTATTTATATATTTTCCCAATGTACAGTTTAAAAGTCGCCATGAAAAAAAAAAATATTCTAAATTCTTTTCGGCCTAACCTAGAAAAAGAGATTATTGATTTTAATCTGACCTCCTTATAATTATTCATAGACGAAAATAAAAAAAAAAACAAATATCGAAGCTTTTTATAGTTCCTATAAAAAATGGCGCCATACTGGCCTAGTACCTTGGTCAATTAAAATGTATACTGGTGATTTAGTCGATTTAATTGGCCTATCATTGATCAATTGTATCGCAGACGTCATTTTTTAATAGGAACTATATAAAGCATAATAATTGCTTTTAGCAATTTAAAGTAGAACTATCCTATTCTTGCGGTTGCAAGATTTTAATCGACAGACGGACAGACTAACATTGTATTGCAACGAATGAATTTTACATATTCCAACTTTGCTATGTGTAAAATTTCTGGTTTTGTCTGTGATGTAAAAATGTAAAAGTTTTGATACTGCCTATTGAAAATAAATCAATTTTCTACCACTCAATGATATCAAGATCTAAATTTTCCAAAAACCAAATATATAATATTTTCAACTATCATTTTGGACTTCTGTATAGTGTGTACATTAATTTTCATTATCTAAGCTTAGAAATTAAATGTTTGTAAATAGGAAATATTTTTTCTAGAATTTATGAAAAGTAAAAACACACAAAAAAAATATAAAAAAAAAACTATTAGCTTTCCCAAAAGATACATCTAACGGTTTAGATATTTTGAAAACTTTATGTTGCAACATACGTACAAATATTTGAATTAACAATAGACAATCATTATTTTTACATTTTCACATCACAAAAAAATTCTAAAATTTTACGGGTTTTAAAGAATAGTCGAATATAAAAGATTAAAATAACCAAAAAATATACATATACAAATATCTTTTATTTCTGTTAGAGCATTGGCTATTTTTATGAGGGCCAGTTTTTAAAAAATAAACAATTATTCAAACGAATAACGAAAAATAATACTTTATCTTTAATTAAAATTGGTAATGTACAAAAACCTGTTTTACTGCCAAATTTAGTTTAAAGTCTAACCGTTATGCAGTCTACAGTATTCGTGCAGTTACCAGTTTTTACGCAGTTTCTCTTAATAAAGGTTATATCTTTAAAATAAATAGAAGAAAAATTATTTTAAAATTTGCATAAGTTTTCAGTGTATTACATTTACTGTTCATTCTAATTTTTAAAAAGTTTCAACTTTTTGTTGATCTGATCTACTTTTAGACAACTGTCCTGAAAACACAAATATATTACTTACCCTTTTTTAAAATACCTGGAAATAATTGTTTAAAACCTGAGGCTTGGCAATGGCTTTGCTATTTGTTGAAATATATGTTTCCTCTTTCCTTTATTTTCTCACCTCAAGTCAAATTTCAAACTTTTATTGTTATGTTCTAAACATTTTAACTTGCATTTCTTTTTTTATGTATCTTCAGTTCTGCAATTCGCTTTCTACATATTAAGTAGTCCCCAACTTTTTCTTTATTTTGTCAACTAAAGTTGGCACGCAAAGTATGTTCTAAATGCGTAATATTTCCAAGCTTTCCCTTTACTTTATTTTTTACTAGCGGCTACGCCCCCTAGATGCCTCTAGGGGCACTTGAGGAGGAGAGGGTCGAATTTAATAATTCAATCTCTTAGTTTAGATTTAAAATTTTTTTTTTTAGGTAGTTTAGTTAAAAAAAAAATTTTAATTTTGGGGGGGGGGATTTTTCATTTTTTGGGGGGTTTGGGGTTGTCCCATCCCCCAAGAAAATAGTCATAAACCTTCCCGGGACCTATGAGAAGCTACCCTGTTAAGGAGAACCCGATCGGTTCAGCGGTTAGCGAGATCCTTTGGTACAAACATACAAACATCCTGTTACTTTATTATAAGGATGTTCTATTAACTTGTAATGTAATTTTTGTCCTTCATAACTAAAATCTTTTAATTTTTTCTTCATATGGTCACGCAAAATTTAACTTACATTAATTTTGAAAGTACTTAGCCCTTTGGATTAATATGAACCAAAAAATGTTCCTACTACCCCTGGTGGTAGAAAGTGCAATTGTTATTGGCATAATGTGTCAAAACATGGATATTTACAGTATAATGAACGCACTTTTACCATTTGAAATGACCTCTATACATTTATACAACATACCCTGCCCAATTCTATACAATCAAAATAACGTTGGCATCTCTTTTCTTAGGTAAATCTGTTCATTTATTATTGTTATTTTTATCGTATTGTATAAGGTCACAATATTTATTTTTGTCTGAACTTCTGAAGCTTAAGATATATATAAATACTGAGCTGATTGAGTTCTCTTTTTAAAGCAAGCTTTACATTGATACCAGTAATTATTTAGGCTGTTTAATTGGTAGATTTAAACCTCATGATAGTTTAAGCTATTTTTATACAGAGCCCCTAGCTGCTAGGTGCGCAGACACTATTTTATATTTAAAGTAAGACTTGCTACCCAAACCTTTTTTTAAAAACAATAATGGGAGGGGGGGATAGGTCAGATGCCAAAAACAGGAAGCTGCCAAATAATAGTTTGAATAGACGCGTGTGCTGAGGGAATATAAAGAGAATAGGAAACTGAAAAGAAAAGAATAATGTGTAAAAAGGGGGAAAAGTTATTTAGGTAGAAAATCAATACTATTTGAAATAGGGCAAATTAAATTTATTATTTTTGGTCAATAATAGCGCCGTGAAAACAAAACAGAATAATAATTTTAAAATTTAACTAAAATCTTTTTATGCCCTGTTAGAATATTTATTTTTAAATGCTTCTTATTCGTGGTGCAGCAACTCGAAACCTTAAGAATGTACGTATGTACGTTAGTAAGTGTTTATTCCTTCAAAAAACATAGATGCGTAATTTAATAGTTATTTCTCGTATTGTATTATAAACGGCTTTCCTTCGGATATAGAATGTACAATTATAAGATTAAAACTAGTTTTTTTAGCCCCGTGGTGCCGAAGGCACCGGCTAAAAAAAACTAGTTTTAATCTTATGATTGTACATTTCTATATTCGTGGAAAACTGGATATAATACGAAGCTAGACATAGTTTTTTCGTATTCATGAGAACCGGTTCCTATCCACCGGATTCGAATGAATACGAGAATAGTTATTTCTCGTATCGTATTATAAACGGCTTTCCGCGGATATAGAATGTACAGTTATAAGATTAAAACTAGTTTTTTTAGCCCCGAGGTGCCGGAGGCACCGGCTAAAAAAACTGGTTTTAATCTTATGAGTGTACATTTCTATATTCGTAGAAAACTGGATATAATACGATGCTAGACATAGTTTTTTCGTATTGCTGAGAACTGGTTCCTGTCCACCGGATTCGAATGAATACGAGAAAAATAATTATAGAAATTGTTCCTTACTTTTTATAAATGATTTGCTGCAGCACATAGTAGACAGGGATGGAGGGGACATTAGGCCATTTATTACACTTGCCAAAAGTTGCATTATCATGATTTCTTTTTGGTTAACTCAACAACTTTATGGACTTATGTTGAATTTTAATTGATTGATTCATTTAGTTGATTGTCGAAACGTTTCAACCAATAATTGTAATAAACAGAAGGGGTAATTTGTGTATCATCATTGAGGATGTACATCAATTAATCGTCCATTGTCTTATCCCTATAGATACCTGCACAGTAGATGGCATTGTATGATTAAATAAATAATAAGTGTTACAGGGTTTGTGAAGCTATATTTATTTTTTCTTATTTATTATTTATTTAAAGAATAGTTATTTATCGCATCGTATTATAGACAGCTTTCCCCGGATATTAGAAGGAAAAATTAAAAGATTAAGACGAGTTTTTTAAGGCCCGGACTAACAAAACTAATATCAATTTTCTGATTTTATTTTAATATTCATGGAAAATTATCTGTAATAAGATGATATACATTAATTTTCTGTATGGCTGAGAACCGGTTCTTATCCATTAAACAGTTTATTATATTTTCGTGACCAAAAATATTTACTGAACAATTTTTATATTCATTATTTTCTTCGATAGATTTGCTGTAATCTATAAATTATGATGATTAAGTATAAAGCATTATATATTATGTTCGTATGTCAGCCTGTCCGACCGACCGTAAGGTAAAAAAATAAAGATATTTTTTTTCTTTTTGTATTGGTTCTTTCAAAGCCTGAAAGCATAACTTTCTTTCACAGATAAATTTTTTTATCTCACTTAAGATGACATTAATTACCAAAAAAACATTTTTTTAGTTTAGACGATCGAAAAGTAAATTATTTTACCTTTTACCTTTTTTTATCTTGTTTTTATCTTTACTTTCCCAACCTAGTAAAAATGTAATTGGTCTAGTAACAAAATACCAGACACTTACACATAAGACAGGGCCGTTTATAATAATAAAAATATTGTGGCAAACGGAAGCAAAAGATTATATTTATATTTTCTAATTAAAATACACAGGAAAAATTATAAGTATATTCGAGAATCGAAATAATTCTAATTTATTTGTCTCACGCTTAAGATTTCGATAACTGCTGAATTGATCCTTTTACAGGAAGCTTTACATATGTCCTGGTATGGTTTTAAGCATATTTTTTAGATTTAAGCCTTGGGATGGTTTTAGGCTATTTTTGCACTCCGTAAGAGTCCCTAGATGCTAGTAAATATGAAAGCAAGATAGAAAAAAAACATTAATTAGTATTCTTATTTACGAATGGTCGGACAAAAAAAGACATGAGTGTTTTTTTTCGAGTTTTTCCTATCTGAGCATCTTTTTAGGGTAGTTTATGCCTTTTTCTCTCCTTTTTTAACAATCTACAATATAGTAAACTATTCCTTATTTTCTACAAGCTATGTTTACTACAATGCTGAGAAATAAGAATTTTAAAAAATTAGATATGTAAATTCTGTCTAAAAATATCGATTCGGTAAAAAAAAGGAAGGATAAAATTCAAAATTTTGGAAGATGAAACTTTTGTTTGTGAAATTCGTGACTTATTCTAGTCATAATTAACCTTAACCTTAATTTCTTGTATATCTTTGAAAAAACATTTAACAGATACTGTAAAAAAACATCACCTATTTTGTCAACCAACACTAACTTTTTTTTATTTTTCCTCTGTGAGGAAAAAATTTACATCAATTGCCGGATCATGGAAAGAAAACGAAGTTGCCGGTTTCATCGTATTTTCACAGTAGCTTTTGAAGGGTTATTTTAGGTTAGGTTAGGTTAAGTAAATGTTAATGATTGCCCCGCAGGGTTAGAAAATATGCCCCGCAGGGCTAGAGCCCCCCGCAGGGGCTAGAAATAGGAGAAAAGCTACTGTGAAAAAACGACGAAACCGGAAACTTCGTTTTCTTTCCATGATCCCAATTGCCTTCCATTAAAAACGGCCTTACATACAACCTTTCCCCCAATTGTGTCTATTCAAGGGTCATTTAATGCAGGTTAGGAAAAAGATGAAGATTTCCTACTGCTTCTAAATTTCAAGCGATTTGGAAATATTTTGTCGTCTTAAAGTAAACATCAAATACAAATTAAAGTTTACTTGGATTTTTACTAAAAAAGTTCAATTAACACAAATATTACTGGATACATCCTATTGCGTTTATATTGCAACTTTTGATAAAATCATCTTGAAGCAATGCAATGGAACAATTTGTTACTACTCTTCTTTTCTCTTAATCGACTTTCCCCAACTTTTCTACAATACCTCCTTTTTCGGGGGAGGTGAGGAGAGGGGGGAGAAGTATTCGGAAAGTAAATTAGTATAACTCAGAGTCAAACAAGGCAAAAAACATTTTTACCTTATATTTAACTGGTAGAAAATTTTCTCTAAGAAAAGTTTTATGGAATTGATAATGATATAAGAATGATTGATACGAAAAGGGGTTTCTAAATATATTTTTACTATTATTATAATCAAGTTGTTACCTATCATGTTCAAGAATTTAATGTTTAGAATGCCTAAACCAATCCCTGAAGAAAATCAAGAATTTAGACCGTTTCTAACTTTTCTTGAAATACAATTGTATTTTGACTTTTACTCAATTCAAGTTTTTTTTGGAATTTTTCTATACTAAGAAAATAATGAGAGAAGTATTGTTCCTTTGCAGAACCAATTTCCTTAGCTTTAAAAGGACCGAGAGCGAGATTTTTAATCCAAATCAATTTATTTCTTTGAGTATAGAAAATACTCTACAAGTTAATCTTCATCAGTCTAAGTAAATGTGGGCTTAAATGCATAATAATAAAATAATAATTACATTGAGTATGAAATATTATAATTGTCCGCCAGTTTACAAGTAAAATATTTTTTATTTATAACACAAAAGATAGATAGATATGTATTAAAACATAAGCAATAAGCATGCATAAAAATGATATTATTACACATATTCACATAATATTATACATGGTTTGGTACTTTCATAGCCTGAGTTGGCTGTTGCAAAAGCTTAAAATACCAATTAGACATGAAAATTAAACTTTAAATGCAGAAATATCCTTGCGGGGAAAATTATGTTCTCAGTGACATTAAGAAGATTCTTAGTTAAATCAGGTGCTATTCAAATTTCTTTCTTGATGGACTTTTTTGTATTTGGAAAGTGTATCTCATTTTATACGGTTTTTAGATTTTTTCACCTAAAATAGTTAATTTTTTTGTTTAAAAGGTAAATTTTAAAAAGTTTCAACCTATTGTAGGATTATGGTATCTTACTGTATACAGTTATCATGGATAAATCCAATAGTTTTATTTTCTTTTTCATAGACAACTGGGTTTCGGTACGAACCGTAACTTGATTTGACTTCAAATTATTCAGATTTAGAGTTATACTTTTTTTATAATTTTTTTTATTATTTAACTACTTACTCATATCTTTACTAGCATCTCAAATATTTAATTAAAAATGATGAAAACTCTTTATAAAACCATAAAAAATTATAAAACATTAAACAGATACTTTAAAATCATGAAAATCTAGTTAAAACATTTTTTATTAATCTTGTAATATTTCTTTTACAACCAATTATAACAAAATTTGGTTTACTGCATTTTTATCAAAAATTAACTATATTTCAATTTCTTGAAGATATGCAATATGTATAAGTGAAAGTATTGTAGATTGGTTGGTCTAATTTCTTGACAGATAACAAATAGGATAACCTCTGTCAAGACATTCTTCCCTTTATATTTCATGTTTAAGTTCTTAAAGAGAATAAAAGTTATTTCTTTCATCGTATTATAAACGGCTTTCCGCGGATATAGAATGTTCAATTATAAGATTAAAACCAGTTTTTTAGCCCCGAGGTGCCGAAGTCACGGGCTAAAAAAACTGGTTTTAATCTTAAGATTGTACATGTTTATATTCGTAGAAAGCCGTTTATAATACGATGCTAGACATAGTTTTTGTGTATGGATGAGAACCGGTTCCTATCCACCGGATTCGAATGAATACGAGAAAAATGTTCCAAAAAGAAATTCTAAACAAAATCAAAATTAAACTTTTCAATTTTAGTTAACAATTATCTAAGTGAATAAACTGAAAATTGCAATTCACTTATGCAAAATATAAATGAATGATATGTGTAGTTTTACCTAAAGGAATATTAATAAAATGTAATTATAACAAGGTCGATTTTAGAGTTTAAAAACCAAGCTCATAATAATTTTTATTAAAGTTTATTAATGCACTTTTTTTTAAAGCGAAGCTTTTCTATAATTAGGGTCGGTCCGTCCGTCCGTAACGGATAGCTTTTTTCGTTAATTTAGGCATGTTAGAATTGTCCTATCGATTTCAAATTTTGTATGGTGATTCCTTTAATAGTTAGGTACGATTTAGAAAGCGTAGCAACTCTATAATCATTACCAAAATGTCCGTACGTCCATTTTAAACATGTTGATTTTTTACTTTTTTAACAACAAATTTTTATGTGTGCTAATCATCCGATTGATCTGATTTTTGGTATATTGATTCCTGGGACAACAAAGTATAATGTTATAAGCAAAGCAACTCTATAATCAAGTCCTAAAAATGTAAGTATGTCCATAAACATTATCCTGTATAAAGCAGTTTTGCAATAAATTTACTTACAATTTTGCTTCGACTCTTATACATTTATATTCTGATTATTCAGTTCTGACACTATATAAGTGTTAATGTCCATTTGTCCTACCGTTTCAGTGCTTCGCTTTTATGGATGTAGTCATCCTTGTTTAAAGACAGATAGACACACGAACATCATCTAAGATAAGGTATTTGATAAAGCATATGCGGAATGTATAACTGCCTAACTTTTTGAAATAAAGATATTTCGTGTCTAGAAGTTTTACATCATTTCATACCATACTTTCAGTAAGCACTAAAAATGCGCCCAAATTGTTTGAATACTAGTAAATATATATTTTTATAAATTTTTAGCAGATTTTAGAGAACAAGAGGCTTTTTATTATAGATGCCAATAAATCAGTGAAATATACACGGCAAAATTTAGCCAATTGTCTAACCTGTAATAATCTTCACTGAAAAGAAAGGCATATATATATCTTTTGTTGCTAAAACACAAAACTTTTTTATATAAGGGTATTAATAGCAAAATGAAACAAAACGTCCAAGCTTTTTATTGTGGAACGGATTAAATAAGGGGTTTCAAAGAAATGGGTTTTTGAGGGAAGGAGGTAAACAACCCTTTACCCACTCCCTTGGACATTCTTGAAAATTAAGATATGGTTTCTTATATCCATTACATTACACAAAGTCTTTTTCTTAGGTATAAATAATAAGGTAATCTATATACATAAAGTAAAGGCTAAAAGCTTGGAGCTATATTATATTTACATCATAGATATATGACCATATAAAAATACATTCAATGATAGGCTGGGCATTTTAGGATTCTTTCTTTATTTAAAACTAGCTGCGCGGTTTTAATACTGTTCATTTAAAAAAAAACAAGGAAGAAAATATATTATGAGCGAAGCTTAACAAATAGGACGGTTCAACGAATATTATCAAAATAGAGTGACAGTGCTTTTATTATATAAAAAAAAAATTCACATACTTAACAAAAAATCGATTTAGATATGTTGCGAAATACCTTAAACTGTTTTTAACCTATTTTTGAATGGGGGGTCAAAAATATACTAGGACACCTATAGAATCAGACTGCAGAGCCCAAATTTGAATTAAGTCCCCAATAAACTTTTTTTGGGGGATTTAAAAATTAATTTTTAGTGTTGCTGTAATCATATTGACCGGAGCAAAAGCTCTTTTTTTACTTCGGGTAATATTGTGGCTTACAGAACATTTTTATATAATTTAATTTATATTGATACAATAAAAAAAACATTACTCTGTTCATTGGAAATAATTTTTTTTTCCAAAACAATTAATTTCATTGAAAAATCTAACATTTACAATAAAACAAATAATTCTGAAATCTAACCAATAAGAAGTCTTGTTTTATTTCAATTCCTAACAATTCAAAAAAAGAGTGTTTTCACAAAGTGACTTATTTCCAATGTAGTTAAATAATTTTTATTTAATTAAGATGAAAAGAATGAAAACCATACACATAAAAGATACATTCTTTTTAAAATTATTTTAAAAAATAAGTTTGAATGATCTTATTTTATAACGCATTTGTATATGTGACAAAAATAAAATTGTTGTATTGCATAAACATTTGTTGTCATTTAACCCTTTACAGCCATTTTTTATGTTTTTAAAAAAAGTGAGAGAACACAAACATGTTAATGTTAATTCGTTGATATATTATAAAGAATTAACTTTTTAGTGAATTTTTATAGTAAAATCATAAGGCCTAATTTTACTCTATACCAGAATACAATATTTATGAAGCAAAACACTCTAAAAGCTACAAATTTTACCCAAATAAAAAAAAACCTTTTGCTTCGGTCAAAATGATCACGGCAACAGTAAAAATTAATATTTAAATCCCCCCAAAAAAGTTTTTTGGGGATTTTATTCAAATTTAGGCTCTGCAGTCTGATTCTACTGGTGTCATAGTATATTTTCTATATACGTTTTAAAAATAGGTTAAAAACAGTTTAAACTCAGAGTGTTTAGTGTCGACGCATTTGCGTTTAAAAACTTGATTATGGGGGTCATGATAATTGAGATGCTACATTGACTAAATTATCTTTTTAGTTTAATAATCGATATGCCAATTCTAGCATAATCTAAATTACGTAAAGTGCTAACACTGGAAGAAGAAAAGTTTACTTTAAAATTTCTAAACTAAGAAGATTTGTTTTCGAGAAATAAAGATTTTTATAAACTTCTGTAGTATAAAAAGTGATTTAACCGGGTTTTTTTTTAAATCATCTAAAACAACCCACCCTATTCTGCCCTTATGTTAAAATGCATGCAGACCCAAAGTTCTTGATATCATGTTTATGTTTAATACAAGTAGGGAAAGGGATGGGTCTTCTGAAAAAACAAATAATGAAACTGATCAGCTGATTGTTTTAGTAGAGATTTAAGTTTAAGAGGTGTTCCCCTCTCTCTATTTTTTCTTAGTATTAAATAAAACAAGGATGACAACATCCATAAAAGCGAAGCTCTGAAACGATATGACAGACGAACATTAACTTTTGTTGAGTGTCAGAACTGAATATACAAAATATGAAAATATGAGGTTTGACAAAATTATACGTAAATTTGTTGCAAAACTTCTTAAATACAGAATTCTGTTTAAGGACATACGGACATTTTAAATACTTGATTATAGAGATGCTTCGCTCATAATATTGTACCTTATTGTAATAGGAATCAGTAATAAAAAAATCAGATCAATCTGATGATTTTATCACATAAAATATTGTTATTAAAAAAGTAAAAAAAATCATCATGTTTAAAATGGACGTACGGAAATTCTGGTAACGATTATAGAGTTGCTACGCTTTCTAAATCGTATCCAACTACTACAGGAATCACCATGCAAAGTTTGAAATCGATATGACAATTCTAACATGCCTAAATTAACGAATAAAAGCTAACTATCTCGGACGGACGGACGTACGGACGGACGTACGGACCGACCCTAATTATAGAAAAGCTTCGCTTTTAAAAACAATGAAAAGATTACAGTGGGTGGAATTTTTATAAAATGGTTAAACAACCGGTTGAGCCCCTTCAGGAGAACTTACTAAAGTATTAGAAGGATATCAATTATCCTATTTCCTTGATTTTTAGAATGGTCATTCCAAGAAAGATTAGGCACCTTGTAATCATCTCTTAGCTATGCTCACATTAATTTTGTCATCCTTGATATAATTTTATCTGTATTATATCTCTATCTTTGAATTGTTTAATATGAATTTTTTTGACCGGCCAGTTATTGCCTTAAAGTGCTTATTTAAAGGGTTATCATATAAACAATAATGGATAAGATCATGTTTGTGGTATATGCTTCATTTTAGAATATTAGCAGCTAACATCTAGAAGCTCTGTATTCAAGGGAGTGAGGAATGTAGGTAAATAGCTTGAAACCAAACTTAGATATAAAAAAATAAATAGCTTAATACCACACAGTAACATATAAGTAGATTCCATAAAATGGTTAACTTAGTAGTTTAGAAGTTATCGAAATATTAAGCTACAGACAAAAATCTTACTACTTTATATAACTAGCGGCTTCGCCCCTAACCTCTAGGGGCTTTGCCCCAAGAGGTATAATTTCACCTTTTATTACCTGAAGATCCCCCACTCCACCACTATTTTAGATAATTTAAAAAAATGGCGGGGGGATTTGTAATTTTTTGGGGGGTTTGGGGTGTCCCACCCCCCAAGAAAATAGCCTAAAACCACCACAGTACTAGTAGGTATATTCCCTGAAGAGTATAATTCGATCGGTTCAGTGGTTACCGAGATCTTAAGGGACAGACGGACAGACATCATTCTACTTTGTATTAGAGATAGGATACTCAAACTTTTTTTCTTTTATAATTGAGGCTTATTTTCAAACAGGGATGGAGGGGGCATATGAATATGAACTTTATTGGACATCCAATTTGATAAAGACATTATATCACTTATTAGTTATTGGCATTCAAACTTTGGGGAAATTTGATTGGGTTGTACAAACTAGGAGTGTCAAAACTTTTCCCCCAATAATTTAATCTACAGATGGTGTAATTCTGTTTATTTTAATTATAGGATGGCATAATTCATCGTCCATTATCTTATCCATTTTAAATCTTACTTCCATAACACAGTATAAACATTATACTTGTTCAGAACTAAACTTACACTGAAGCTATTTACTTTTGAATTCCTCATTAAAATATTAATTTGTTTTTTTAAATCAATATAACTCTACTAAAGGATGTGAATCTTCCCTATATTGAAAATTTAATTGGTTCGATCAGTGTTAAGCAAAGGGACCATCAAAAACCTTACTACTTTCTATAATAACTCTATATATAAAACATTGAAAATAGAATAAAAAATTTTGCCAAAACTGCTAAAAGTAAAATCTGTTTTAGATTAAGATAATATCTTCATATCATTGGGACACGAATAATCATTCTAAAAACAGAATACCTGTTTATTTGACTGGCTACAAACTTTACTCTAAAAAGTAAAAAAATGGCAAATTCTGAATATTAATATACACGTCCACGCTCTTTTTGTTTTTGATGAACATAAGAAATACGAAAATATTTGTTATCTAAGTTCTACTATTAGTTAATCAGAATGCGCGTTCCTATTTGTGTATGAGTATGATTAATACTAATTTCAAAGGGTGCATTTTTCTCCATTATTCTGCATGAATACCATACTTTTTATATATAAAACCATGGCTGCCATAAATATTAACCATTTAAAATTATATTTTTTTATTATCTTGATATAATTTGCTCTCTGACTGCAAGTGATCTGTCAGAGTTTTGCTATTAAGAAAAGCTCCTAGGAAGAATTCTATAATAGTTTTAAATTTCAAAGGAATGAGATCTCAATAAACTCATAAAAACTGTTGACAAAATCTAAGTTAACATGTTAAAATATAGTAGTTCAAAAATCTTTAAGAAGAAATTCATAAGGTAACCCTTAATAGCACAAAGTCCAAGTTGGTTTTCAAAGTTGTTTATTTACAGGATCATAACAACACATTAATAGCCTTTAAAGGCTTCAATGTATACTGTGATTTGTTAGTGTTAAAGGACACTAAAATCTAGCTGTGTATGATAAAGCACTGGTAATTAGACGCTTGAAAATCGGTGAAAAATTGCGGATTCATCGAGCGTAAACATATAACATTAAAAACTTGGATAGGGATGAGTTCTTTTAAATTATAAATTATTACCTGATCTAACTCTAGTAGAGGCCTCTAGGGGCCTTTAAAATATCTTCTTTTCAATCTATGTTAAGATCAGCTGTTTACCAAAATAGCATTTTTGCGCTGGATGGGGTAAGTGTTTTTTTTTGCTATTTCTCTTTGGAGGGTACTGGTACCCTCTTCAAAAATTAATATTAACCTAGGACCTATCAGATGCTAACCTGTAAAGGAGAATCATATCGGTTCAGCGATAAGCGAGAATTTTCTGTACAAACAGATATATAGACAGAGATCCTGTTACTTTATTATAGGGATTACTATATAGTACAGGGCTAGGCTGTTATTAGGTTTAATCAACAACCAAAATTTTTTGTTCAAACAACCAACAGAAAACCAATATGTTGTTTATACTATCTTTGTTTATAAAAATAGTGTATGTCAGATAATTGACTACATATTTCTGTTATTTTCATAATTATACTGACTTTTTTTATAAATTATCTTTCTCTATCCCTGCTTTAAAAAATGATTAGAGGACAAACGACTACACTTTTCAGGTCATAATCATTTTGTATAAATTAGTCGCGCGCCATTTTTCAGGCCCTAACTTAAAGGTTAATCAAATAGTAATATGCTTTCTTTTTACTTTGTAAAGTTAATTAAAGACTAATAAACAAAAACATTGATAATGTCAAACTCAAGGGTAAAAAAACGTATCCACGTTCGTATGATAGTAGAAACATTTACATTTTTACAAGCACTTGAAAGTTTTAGCGATTCCCATGAGGATCAGGTCTTTGATGTTTTATTAATGTCTTTAGTTTTTAATGTTTACACGGACTAAAAAGTTTTATCGGTATCCACGAAGATTAGGTTTTCAATGTAATTTTTTCGAAATTTTCCAATATTTACAACAAAAAAAAACTTTGTGAAAAAATCCTCCAATGAAAACATCCAATAATTGCTTCTTTCATCTTATTGTACAATATCATGCTATAATCCAAAAAAATAACACAACATTTAAATATTTTTCTCGTATTCATTCGAATTGTACATTCTATATCCGCGGAAAGCTGTTTATAATACGATGCGAGAAATAACTATTCTCTTATTCATTCGAATCCGGTGGATAGGAACCGGTTATCATCCATACGAGAAAACTATGTCATTGTCTAGCATCGTATTATAAACGGCTTTCTACAAATATAAAATTGTACAATCATAAGATTAAAACCAGTTTTTTTAGCCCGTGCCTTTGGCATCTCGGGGCTAAAAAACTGGTTTTAATCTTATAATTGTACATTCTATATCCGCGGAAAGCCGTTTATAATTCGATGAAAGTAATAAATATTCTTTCTTTATATTTTCTATTTCTAATGTTGTAAGTAAATTATTGTTAAAACTGGTCATTAAATCTCATTCCAATGTTTTTTAAATTCCCTAAACACAAAAAGATCACTAATTTTTCTCGGACAAGGATAAATATTTTCTAAAAATCAATGTTTAAAAATTAAATTTAAAGAGCATCAACTGGAGCTGCATGGTAATAAGCTGCGCCTGTTTATGGTCATATGCATTCCCAATAATCTTGCTTTTGATTTCTCCACCTTTACAGAGCATTCTGTTGATGCCATTTTTTAAAGTCTTTAAAGTAAAAGTGGCCCAGATTTCAGAAAAAAACTTACTTTCAAAAGCAAGTTGGTCATTATTTATGCTATTTTTTAATGTTTATGGTGCGTTCGAAGCTTTTTTATAGTGCCTTTAACAAAATTGATGTCATACTGGCCTACCATTGGTCAATTAAAATGTATACTGGCCTGTCATTGGTAATCTATTCTGTGTATTGCTTATTATTGGTCATTTGTATTGCATTGCGTTATTTTTTATAGGTTTTATAAATAGCTTCGGTGCGTTCTACTAATATTTTACTATATTTCAGTTCCCTTATCCTAGGCTAATTTTCAGGAATGGGTAAATTACAGTGTTTAAGTCCTAAAATAAGTATCCTTAAATTAGATAATTAGTAGGTACAGATAGGTAATAGATTTTACTTACACAGGCATTACTTACCTACCCCTAGTATTAGACGTTTAGTGGCGTTGGTAGAATCACTGCCAATCTAAAAATATGGTCTGTCCGTCTCTCCGTTATTAATGGCATATTTATTAAAGGATGCTAAAATTTAAAAGAAGAATGGCTTTTATAATTTTCATAATCAGTATTTATATACAATATCTATTAAACGTTAATTTGATTAATTTTTTTCATACTTTTATTTCTGATTCTTAATTTTTCTGAAAAATGAATAACTTTTTTTTCATTATGGGTCACTTTTTACAACATGTCGACTTGCGCCATTAAAATTGCTTTCAAATCATAAAAGTAGTTTTTGTGACTGAAATATTCTTTTTAAATAAAGCCTATCCCAAGTATTGATTAGAATTTGGCTGCTAACCAGAATTTCTTCTGAAAATTCATGATAAAACTGTTATTAATCTGTCAAGAGCAATCACCATATTTTAGTTTTTGTCTTTAAGAGAAATCGTTCAGACGTTAAATAAATATAAAAAAATTTCAGGTAAGGAATACAGTGATTTGTTTACAATGCCTGTCATAAAAACAGTAAGTATTAGAACAACAAGGACAAATATGATTAGAAACATTTCAGCTATAATTTACTAAAACAAAATTTTTTTTAAAAATGAAGGGTATAAATTATAATTTAGTTTTAGAGAAAATAAAACTTGTATTAACTTTATATTACTAGCGAATGCACGCCTAGCATAAAACCACCCAATATGATGGTTCTCTGAAAGAAAGATCTCAATCGGTTCAGAGGTGAACGATATTTTAAAGAATAGAAAAATAAAAATCAAACATTTTTATTTCATATGAAAGGATGTGAAAAAGGGTTAAAGTATTCCAAAAAGGTGATAAAACGCCATTTTTTGTTGTTTTATTGTATTTTTAACGCCACTACTTCTACATGTTTGTCTAATTGCTTTTACTATTGTTCTTAAAATGTGCCGTTATTTTTTGTTTTGTTTTGTTTTAAGTTGCAATACAGATTTTTTAGAAAATGATATTTTTAATGAATAATGACATGGGAAAAGTTTCTAATTGCTAAAATTAAGGTTTTTAATGACAAAGAATAAAATATTCTAATTCTGTGAAAGGTTTTCTCGGTACAATCCATCGAAATAATGATTTGATCAACACACTAGCTATGTAAGAATTGTATCTCATTGCTTCAAGAATCCTCATGTAAGGTTTGAAATTAATAAGACGCTCTAACATGCATGAATCGGCTATCCGTTACGGACAGACCGACACACCCTAAATTTAGTTGTTCAAGGTTGGAAAAAAAACTGCATTTTACAACATTAAACCAAATGTTTAAACATAATGATTTCTAGAAATTTTTCATGGTTTTATATGAAAATGTTGGCTTTCGACCTCAATGGCGCGGTTTTAAAATTATATAATATATTTTTTCAACTTAAGGCCGTGGTAATACTGTTTTGAATTACAAGTTAGATTTCTCTATTTTTTTAGATAGGTATTATATATTACACCTTATGAGCGGGGGTTGTCTGATGCTTAAAATCCAATAACTACTGAACAGATTGGATTCTCTGTTTTAGGGAAGCTTTCCACCTATGGGTCCTGTGATGCTTTTAGGCTAATTTATTTTCAGATTTATGTCTTGGGATTGTTTTGAGCTATTTTTCTATTCTATTGGAAAACAAAATATTTTTTCCAATGAGAAATGTTTAAAAACCCTGTTTGAATGAAATGTTGCCCTTTATTCTGTCATACTTTAATAATTGAATTCCTGGACGCATATTATTATCACAGTGGTTCCTAATACATTTAGAATCATAGCATCACAGCTTATCATGACACTTAATTTAATTGAAACCGTTATGTGATTTGATGCTTTATTGGTCTCAGGAACCAATTTTGTTTTCAATCAAATTCACATTGAATGTGTGAGGTACTCTTATCATTAACAGGGAAACAAGGCTTGGATATTATATTATTATTAAATCTTCCATCCGATTCTTATGTTTAACATTATTTCTTTGGGGACAAAATAGAGTGGAAAATAATATTTTTTTCCTTGTGTAATATTATTGATCTTATATAAAAAAAGCTAATCTATAGCCAATTAAGTCAGTACTTCTATACATCTCTAAAATTTGGTATTGTTACTTTAAGAAATTAAGTGTTGAACAAGTATAATGTCATCCTTAAAAGCAAAGCTTAATTAATTATTACATATAAAAATCATGTATTGTACAGTGTGGTTTCGCTTTCTTCATGAAGAAACATATTTCTAAACTAAATTTTATACTAGTCTGTTGAAAATATATCAAGATCTAGGATGCTTAATATGTATTTTAAGAAGTTATTTTCACGATGCTTCGCTTATAATATTGTGCCTATTTTTCATGGTAATTACTATATTTGTTAAGGTCCTTACTATTATCTGTTAATAAAGACAGAACCAAAATAAGTTTCTAAATTAAAAAGAAATTTCTTTGCTTACATAGATTAATTAGTCAAAACTAAATTGGTTAATTGTTTAATTACAATGGCCAGTAAAAATGGGTAGTTTGGGGAGGGGGGGGATTAAATTAAGGGTTAGGTAATTGGAGGATAAAATTACAGGTTGTCGACAATTGTAAATTAGGTGGGCGGGTGTAGCCCATTGATTTAATTAATAGATTAAAAATAATTAGATTGCTGAAAGGAGAGATAAGTGGAAAAAGTTAATGTAACGAGAAGTTACGTAAAGACAAATTGCGACTATCAAAATTTTAAGTATCTTATGTCTTTTTTATATAGTCATTCTTTTTCGTGTTTGTTTACCTACTTTAAATAAATCCTTAATGAAGAGTACCCAAAAACTTTGAAGCAGAACATTTTATTATTGGGATTTTAATATTCTATGGAAATCTCTATTATCTTAATATATCTTAGGAATTTTTTTCACATAGTTTTAAACCTAATTGTATAATTTAGGTGAAACATTTTATGTTTTACATCTCTATTAATTTGATTTAATTTTTAACATTTTAATTTTAATTTTTTTTTATTTTTTAAAGAACAGACAATTCAAAGAAGATATTTTTTTAATGTGGCTATTGTAAACTAGTGGCTACGCCCCTAGAGGCTTGAATTCAATTGTAGTATCAAAAAGAAAATGTTTTAGTATTTTTGGCAATTTCTTTTAGGAGGGTGGTGGTTCCCTCTTCCAAAATAGCTATTACCTTCACTGTAAAGGAGAACCGTATCAGTTCAGCGGTTAGCGAGATCCTTCAGTACAATTAGACAAACAAACACGCAGTCAGAGGTCCTTTTACTTTATTGTATAGATTAAAATAAATATGTCTTCCAAACTCCCATATTTTTCAATTTTTATGATTATTTTATCCATCATTCATTTCATTGCCTGGTTTGTTAATCCATAGTAAATTGTAAGCATTGAAATTTCCATAGTTATATGGCTCAAACTTTTGCGTAATAAAAAAAACATTTTTAAGTAAAACATTAAAATAGTTGCAGAAAACATTTTAGGGCAATTTGACCATTTTTAGGCATACTTGATAGATTTATTGAATTATATTATACGGTTTACTAAGAATTATTTACAAAATTTGTACAGCTTTAATGTTATTTTTGTGTTTTTAGTTGTATCTTAGGTTTTTAAGGGTGGCTATAAAAGTTTTATTCTAATTTCTTAATTTCTAAAATAAGTCAAAATCAAGCTTTAAATTAAATGAAAATTAACTCTCATAATATACAGGAACAAAAATACAAACATAATAAAGGTAAAAAATATCTCATAATAAAAGTAAGATATTTACATTAATTTTTTTTCTTACATATTTATCAATAATCATGGTTTAATATTCTCCGCCTTCTTTCTAACATAGTTTTCCTTCAATTGTTTATTTGTGAAAAAGTACATCTTACACAATGTACAAAAATAAGAGATAAATTTAGTTGGTCGATTATACAACACGAAAGCTTTAACTAAATTCAAGGCGAATTATTTTGGGGACGTCTGGTTTACAGTTCCCTGATAAAAAATTAAGATATACTAGAGTTCCCTATTTCAAATCTGTAAAAGATCAAAGTTCTCTGTAAAAAATTTATTAAATAGATATATTAAAATTCCGAATTAAAAGTTTAAAATAAATAAGATTGATTTATAAAATATATAAGTTATTTCTATTATGTCAGTATCGGCTTCGAGTTTGGATATCATCTTTTAATGAAGACCTCACCCTTTGAAGTGATTAAATTAAAAATCAAGTTGGATGATATCCTTAATAATGAGATAGTTTGGTTGTAATTCCTTACAGCTGTAATAGGATTATGGTGGATTATACAGAACATTTTTATCCAAAAATATCACATTTTGGAACCTTGGAGAGAAGTACCTTTGAAAAAGAGAAATATAGGAGGGAGGGGACATTGTGCTGTTTATTACATTAGTCCCCAAAGTTTTATAATAAAGTTTTTCTTATTCGTTGGCTTAACAACTTTGGGGACATTTATTGATTTTATATTAATTGGTTCATTAAGCGATGTGTACAAACGTTTCAACCGCTAATTGTAATCTACAGAAGGGGTAATTTTGTGGAACATCATGTGATGTACATCAATTTAACCCCTCAAAACCTTTATATTATACTACTTTAGTATTGTAATCATTCATATGACATATTCAGCAAATGTAATAGAAGGATATGTTGAATGAGGAATGAAAGTGAGTTAGTATATTACAGAAGACCATAAAACAAGGTACCAAAAAGTTTATGTAACTTGAAAAATATAGGTGTATCGAATGTGTCTAGCCTTAAAAGTTAAAGAGTATAGCACAATATAATACTTGAAGTTAGTTTTAAAGTCTTTATTTTTTATTAAGATCCAATTGTACTGATTTATAGCTAAGGGCTTGATTATACTGTGATTGTAGTATGAAAACTAACCAACTTTACAACATTAGAAAGAGAGCCAGTAAAATTTTACTTTTTAACAGTTTTTAAGTCATTTAGTCACATATACAAAAGGCTAATTTAAACTAATATTCTGTTGTGACAACGAGAATAAAAATTTCCTTAGAAATAGCATTAGGTTCGTGGGTGGTGCCCAATAAAATAGATTGTAAATACATAGATCTATTAAAACCACCATACTTATATAATGCTGGTATGTAATAATTATTTCTAACTTACAGGTTTCTTAGTTTTGGGGTAAGATTGGGTCGATATTTTTAGTTAGGTCTTTTATTCATCTTTTTCACTATTGTCAAAGCTTCTTAAAAATAATATTTAGAAAAACTGCTATTTATTTTTGAGGAAAAGATGGAGGCAAAACCTTTTTCCTGAAATGCTGAATCAACTATAAAATGTTTCAACAAAATACAATTGTTCAAAAAGGATGTATTAGAATATGTTGGTGTTTTGCCACTTTAAAAATCTCTATAGCCTCATAGAAATATTATAGACATATAAACAGGGATAATACCAACCATAACTCTCAGCTTTTCAACAAATTATAAAAGCTTTTTAATTAGTGTACATGATACATCTGATAAAACAGTAATATGTTATCCTTTCCCCGAATTAAAAGGTGTACTGTTGTGTATTTATTTCTTTAATTGAATTTAAATATAAAACCTATTAAAGTTAATATTTGGACCTTTGGAATGTGTATGGTATAACTTAATTGATAATGTGTATAAATGTTTTAACTGTTAGTAGTGAAGCTTTTCTATATTATTCAGTTTGGCCTTTGAATTGGCATATATAAAGTTCTTATTTTTGTATATTGGATAAAGCTTTAAAATATCACCATAGGTGATTTGCTTACAATACTTGCCAAATTTAAAAATAAAAATGTTTTACTATTAAACCGCTAATCTTAATAAAAATTATTTGCTCAAATAAATTTCTGTTTTTGCTCCATCATTTGCAATGGACATTATTGTTCTTGTATAAATGTCTCCCAAATAATAATTAATCATGAAACTGTTCAATAAAGCTCGCATTATTCAATTTTCTTATTATTTAGAAATCTTAAATGATTTTATTGTTGTAAGAGGCAAATATGTAAGTTTCGAGAGAAAAAAATTACGAGTTATGGCAAATGTATGATATATCAAAAAAATTATTTCCTTAATTATAAAAGTAACTGGATGTTTGTGAGTCTATCTGTACCGAAGGATAAACCGCTGAACCGATATGGTTCTCCTTTACATTGTAGTTTCTAATTGTTATCTTCTAAAACTCTTTTTTTTTATTTTGGGGGAGGGTACTATAACCCACCTGTTATTTTATTTAAGGATAATTTTAATAATATAATCCTGTTTTAATATCAAATTGTCTGTTTTATTTTAAAAATACTTGTCACTGTCTTGGTTTAAAATTAAAATAAAAAGTTAATTGTTATATTACTTTTTGTGCCTGTAAATTTTCATAATTTATTGCATACTTGACAAAAAAGTGTTTTGGAAGGAAGGGGAATTTTAGTTTGAATGGGATTCACTTGAAAAAAAAATTCAGATAAAAATATTCAAAAAACGAATAAAATTATAATAGTTATTTCTCGCATCGTATTATAAACAACTTTCTGCGGATATAAAATGTACAGTTATAAGATTAAAAGCAGCTTTTTTAAAAACTGTTTTTAATCTTATGATTGTACATTTCTGTATTCGTAGAAAGCTGGATATAATACGATGCTAGAAATAGTTTTTTCGTATGCATGAGAACCGGATTCGAATGAATACGAGAATAGTTATTTCTCGTATCGTATTATAAACGGCTTTCCGCGGATATAGAATGTACAATTATGAGATTAAAACTAGTTTTTTTAGCCCCGAGGTGCCGAAGGCACCGGCTAAAAAAACTGGTATTCGTAGAAAGCTGGATATAATACGATGATAGACATAGTTTTTCGAATGAACACGAGAAAAAGTATTCTCCAAGGTAAATAATATAGAAAGGCACGTAGAGGTTTATCAATAAAGTAATAGTTATTTATCGCATTATAGAAAATTTTCCGTGGATGGTAAAATTGAAATTTTTAGAATTTTCAATAAAAAAGCAGGTATTATGATTTTTATATATTTTTCGTAGAAAACGGTATGATACATGGTATTTCAGTATGGCTCAAAACTTGTTTTAATCAGCGAATATGAAAAGAATCCAAGTCCATTTTAAAATAAAATACTTTCAACAATAATTTTACACAAGACATTAAGGCTATTAAAATTTTAGGTAAGATTAATTTATATTCTTTTGACAAAAAGATTTTATCAAATTTTAATATCAAAATGTTTTTTTAAAGAGAATTTCCCCTCTAAAGTAAAGATTTAAACAAAAATTTGCGTTGGTTTTTTGGTTAATGGTTCGTTAGAGTTCAAACTTTTTTATCTTCAAATAAATGAAAAAAGGGAGATTGTTTGAGGGGGTTTAAAATTGCTGTAGGGAAAAAGAGAGATTTTTTCTTTTTGAATTAGGGCAAAAAGGGGAGAGAGAGAGTTTTATATACTTGTTATTGTGTCGAGGAAAGCCTTAAAAGAACTGTTCGTAATAAAACAAGGATGACAACATCCATAAAAGCGAAGCACTGAAACGGTAGGACAAACGGACATTAACAATTGTATAGTATCTGAACTGAAAAATCGGAACATAAATGTATAAATCGTACCCAACTACGACAGGAATCATCATGCAAAGTTTGAAATCGATAGGACAATTCTAACATGCCTAAATTAACGAATAAAAGCTATCTCTCTCGGACGGACGGACGGAAGGACGGACCGACCCTAATTATAGAAAAGCTTCGCTTTTAAAAAGAACTTTTTTTAAAGCAGCGCTTTTCTTCTTTTAGGGTTGGTCCGTATATGATTGATGTATGGCTTTAGTCGTTAATATAGGCCTGTAAGAATTGTCCTTCCGATTTCAAACTTTAGATGATGATTCTTGTATAAATAAATAACAATGGCATAAAAGAAAGCATAGTAGATTTTTAAATCATTACGAGAACCTTTTTTGCACAAGTAAATTTTAGCTTTTTGAGCTTTGTTATTATATTTTTTATCGTGCGTTTGTAAAGTTATTAAATTTTTCAAATATTTATCCCCACCCCAGTGTTTTATTTTGATGAGTAAGTTTAAAATTGTAGTTGACAGTACGCAATTTGTACGCAAAATAATCACTCGCCCATCTCTTTACGCAATTTCCAAAGTCTTTTGATTACGCTTGATGTACGTAGCGTAAAAAGGATAACTTAGACTCAAAATCTCATGTGACACTAAGATTTTTTTTTATGGACCCAACTCTTACATGGTCAGTTTTAGAATAATAGTTATTTTTCACATCGTGTTATAGACAGCTTTCTGCGGATAGCAAAATGAAAAATTATAAGATTATAAATTGCTGGCCCCGAGGGGCTCTAAACCAGATTAATTACTACTGTATTAGAACCAGTTCTCAGTCATGCTAAAAAATCATGTATTAAAGACAATTTTCCACGAATATTAAAATAAAAATATATTTAACAAAAAGAAATATTTTTATGCTTCAATATTTAAACATGTAATAGCCTATAAGGATAACTATGAGGAAGTAAAGTGTGTCTACTATGATCTCGTAAAGGTCTGGGGGTCGATCAATTCAAAAATCATCTGGAAATTTTAATAGGGTAAATTTGTAGCTAAATAGGTGGAGGGTTTTCCCTCCCAGAAATAAATATACCCACAAAAAATACTGTTTTCAAGCGGCCTACTCCCCGTATAAAAAGATATTTAGGGTAGGGGCGAAGCTACTAGTTTGCAAAATAGTAGAGAGAAGAAGATTTATATATTAATTAGTATAAGTTAATTGTTTAAGTTAAAATGACCTAACAAAGTCACCCTAAGAAACACATTTTTAAAAAAAAATCCTTCTTTCGCTCACAAATGATGAAAGAAATATATCTATAATACAAAGTAGAACGATGTCTGTCTGTCTGTCTGTCTGTCTGTCTGTCCGTCTGTCTGTCCGTCCCTTAAGATCTCGGTAACCACTGAACCGATTGGATTCTACTCTTCAGGGAATATACCTACTGGTCCTGTGGTGGTTTTAGGCTATTTTCTTGGCAACCCCCCCAAAAACAAAAAAATCCCCCCCCCATTTTTTTTTTTGAAGATTTCCTTGGTCCTTTTACGAATTTCGCTAAAAAAAAATTTTATCACCTCTTGGGTCAAAGCCCCTAGAGGCTAGGGGCAAAGCCGCTAGTATTATAAAAAGGGTAAGAGTTATGATAAAGAGGAACATTATTTTTGGAACTTTTTTGTTGAAATTATTTGATTCAAAGCCATTGTTTCAGGGATGAATATTCAAAGGGGTAGAGAAAAGTAGAAAAATAACCTAAAACCATTACCGATTTCCTTAAATTATTCGGTTCAGTAATCATGAAATCTTAAGATTCAGACATAAAAACCTTTCTGCTTTATATGATAGTATATCAATAAAGTATTGACATGAATTTTTTGGGATGTAATATTTTATTGACATCATTGGAAAGAGGGTGATTGCTGATATGATATCAACATAATGATATTTTAATGACATGATAGCTACATATTTATTGATATGATAAATATTAAATACACAAAATTTTATTGGGATCTTAATTATCAAAATGACAAAAACACATAAATAGATGAGGGAGGTAGGTTGTGCTAAAATTCGGTATAGGTGTGAGTTTTAAGGCTTATAAACTATAGTAGAATGATAAAATTCATGTTAACTTTAAAAAAATTTGTCTACAGTTCTTTTCAATAAAGAATACACATATTTAGTGAATATTATCGATCTACTACTGTTTTTAAGCCTTAGAATTCACACCTTTACGGAATTTTAGCACAACCTATCTCCCCCTTAATAATAATTTAACAAGTTTAGAAGTATATTTTTCCCTGTAAAAACCGTCTAGATTACCGACACCGATACTGAACTTTAGTTTTCCACAGGGATAAATTGGACACAATAGAATACAAAATTTGAGTGAACATTAATCTGAAAACGCGACGAGGACACCTCCTATAAAAAGATTTCTTAAAGCTTGCTAAATTTACATCAACACTTACATCTGTATATGTTACTTTAAATGAAATACATAATTTGAAAAACAAAAAAAAATATCTATAACTGCAAGTAATCTATGTATACTGTATAAATAGTTCTAAACAATGGCACTATACACTTGTGTTGTCCAAAATTCTTATTTCCAAATATGGAGCAAATATTTTGGTTACCCCCAATCATTAATCAAATTTGAGACTTTGAAGTTTTATTCTAGAAAGAGAAAACAAATAGTTTTATTGGCAATACATGCCAAGAATTTATTAAGTTATTAATTAACTGTTAACATATAAGCATAATAAAATTAACTTTTCTTTTAGATTCAACAAAAGAAAAAAAAATTATTATACAAAGAGCTTTGATGTCTAATTATTTGTAGCAAAAGATCTGAGAAACTTTTGAACTGAAAGACTTCTGCTTTATGTTAAAAATACTTCAGAAATATTAGATTATTTTGGTGTGATGTTGGCAAACCTAAAATATTTCCTAACTTTTGGTAGATTATCCTAGCTATGCCCTTAAAAATTTATGCTTCAAATCGCACACACAAATATGAGTTGAATTTAATAATAAAAGAAAGCTAATGTAACCATAAAATCATGATAAAAAAAAATTATCGAAATTATCATAAGTTTGCAGAATTATAGAAGTAAAAAATTTAGCAATTTGTATAAGAAAGTTTTGAATTAGGTTTGCCTGTATAACATAGAGGAAGTTAGGTTTACCTCTCATACATAACGTACAGTTTTGTTCATATCAAACGTTGCAACAGGGTTCCTGAAGTAATCTAAGCGTAACAACTTTCATTAGAAATATTTTAAAGTTAGTAATTTTAGGTTTTAAAGAAAATATTCTATTAACTTGACTTTTAAAATGGTGATACCTTGAACCATAAGGTACAATGTTATAAGACGAAGCCCAATCTGCACCACTTTTGATTCCTGTGACGTCATAAAAATGAGGGATTCTTCATCTCTTTTTTAGGGTTTTTTTCCCACTTCTCCTTTCATCTCCCTCGTTTTTATGACGTCACAGGAATCAAAAGTGGTACAAAAGTTGCGCAGATTGGGCTTCGTCATGTTATAAGAGTGTTATCAACTTTATCCAAATGCATAATTGATTAAGCTTTGTTTTCATGGATGTTTCAATCTTTTTCTTATATATGTCTTGAGTGGATTTTAGGCCATTTTTCTGCCACGTTCTTGCCTCTTTGAATACAGAGACCCTAGATAATAGTGGCGCAACCGCTAGTGTAGTATATAATGCTAACAGTTTACATAGTATATAAAAAGAAAGGGGCTTACAATGCTACAGCAGTGTATCGGGGCGGGTTGGGGGAGGGAGTGTACACACCCCAGGCAAACAGCAGGGGGTGTCTGTATTTTCTCGGCTTAACATTGACCCTGAAAAAAAGCTGCAGGTCCCCTAGGGTTAGGTTTCATTCATCGGGAAACTTAGAGGTTAGAAAACAAATAGTTTTATTGACAATACCAACATTTGAAGTAAATATTAGGATTTCATTTTTATTTCTCAAAAAACTACAATTTTTACGAATTTTAATCTTTTGATGGAAGGTTTTGTGGACAGCTTTTAAATAATTATCCTTTGACTACACAATATGCATTTTTTTGCATTTAAAAACGGTTTTTAAATAATTGTTAATAGTATATCTTCTTCTTCATATAAACTATATTCTTTCAAACTTTATATGTCTCATGTCTTTGTTATTGGTATGGTAACAGTCTGTTAATTAGAGCAAAACGCCATTAATTCTAACTTTTTTATTAAATACATCCATTTTTATAATTCTGTATGTTTTCTAAATAAAAGATAAAATTACCAGAGATCTTAAGTGACAAGACAATGGACGAAAAATTAATGCATAAATCTAGTTTTGATAAACAAAATTACCCTTTTTGTGATTTATTGGTGGAAAACTATGCAACAAGTTTATATGCAATTATGTTTATTTAAAATCAATATTCTGCTTATTAGTTTTGACACTCTATAACTGTTAATATTCGTTTGTTCTACCGGTTTCTTTCAGTTCTTCGCTTTTATGGATGTTGTCATCCTTGTTTTTTTTGTGTGTGTAAAAACAAATGCAAATTTTTGTTTATCTTGTAAATGTTTTTTTTTTAATTTTTAATGTTGCAACAGTTTCAACCGTTTTAAAGTATCCTAAAAACAAAAGATAATTTTTTGGGGCTCTTATTAGGTCAATAATTATGCTTCCCAAACGATTGATTTCGGGGGTTTACAGTTTTCTTTTTTAGGTGATAACCTATCCCTACAACAATAGCTTAAAACCCGCCCATTACTAATAGTAAACTTTCCAAAAAAAAAACATGTTTAGGCTATCAGATAAAAATAGAGCCCCCCACAGGGTTAGAGTTCCCTGCAGGGGCTAAAAAATGTTTTTTTTTTAAATTAGAAATAAGAGGGAGATTTTAGTTGGTACAAAACCAATATTGTTTTCTATTCTTACATAAAACCATCAATATTAAAGATAATCTGAGTATTGCATTTATAAAATAATTTATCACATTTTTATAAACGTTTTTTGGATATAGAATAATTATTTTTTTTAGAATAAATGGTTTTCTTTTAAAACAGATGTTTTATTTTGATTGTTTATATATTAAACATTAGGTAATCTGAACAACGTTTAAATAAAGTATTTTTTCTGCTAAAAGCTTGTTTGCAAGTACATGTATTTATTATTTAGTCTCATATAACTTTATTACCTCTGTTTTGGGAATACAAACAAATAAATAATAAGTTAGGTTGTCTTTTTGTTTTTATACAATACATTTTGATTTATGCTTATATTTGTTTATCCTAAATTCAATTAACAGTTATTAATATAACCATGGAAAACCTTGACATTAAGAAAAAGATTACAATGGTTTGGAAAAAAAGCCAAATTTCTGTCTATTTATTTGTTCTTTTATCCCTGTACTTCTGTCTATTTATTTGTCTTTTTATCCCTGTAAATTTATTGGGTGACAAATTTAGTTTAAAATATATATTAGAGATAAAATCAACCTTATTCGACGTTCACTCAAAGCCCAAAAATAATGGACTTAAAAGTGTATTAAACTGTATATAAGACATTTGCGAATATATTGATACCATTAATTTGCCTCTTAGATAGAAAAAAGTATGTTTTTTTAATATTTTTCTCTTGCTACAAATCAAATTTCAAATTTGAGTCACCAAAAATGCTAAACTAATTTTTGCTCTATAAGAATCAATTTTTGGAGTTAGAAAGTGCTTAATACCTCATTTTAATCGCCTGGCATTGCTTTATAATATACAGGTAATGACTTGGTTTTTTATGGAACAGCTGACTAAAAAATCGAGGTTTTGTGATAAACCCACTTTTGTTGTTGCTCCATAAATGATATTTTTTTTCCCAATTTTTTTGGCTGTAAAGAAGCTTTATATATTCATATAACATCCACCTAAATTTGACTTTTGATATTTTATTTATAACATCACCAGAGGGAATTGAATTTTGGAAAAAAAATATCAATTTATATTTTACACTGCTATGCATTGTTCTTGTTCTTGTTTCTAGAAAAAATTTATATTATAAAAAAGAGAATTATTTAACGCTTCTATAGGTATGTTTATCATTTTTCTAGGCTAAATATAACTATAATTACACCATTTTAAAGTTAGACATCTTAACATATTAACACAATTATTGAATCGGTCTGTATTATTAGGCTGGCAACCCTTAAAACAGCTGCATTTCATTATCCTATTATATATAGTAATTATTAAATGTATAAACACACCTAATTTTTTAACTTTTTATTGATGGAATACATATGTTTCTCTATAAAAATAGATCATCAGTTCCAATTAAGATGTATAAAATAAGAGTTAAAAAAAAATGTATATATATGTCAATGCATTTTGAATCCTTTTAAAAGACTAAATAAGAAAGAAGTGTTAAAAAATTGTGCCCCCTGTGGGGTTTTTTACTGCTTATATCCTCTTAGGGTTGGGGGGGAATTATCATCTTTATATAAAAAGGGGGAGGTGTTTGAAGAGAATCTTTAAAGAGAAAAAAATAGGTCATATTTTATCATTTGCAGTTTTACAAATTGATACATATTATATAAAGCTTTTTTGTCTGTAGCTTAAGATTTCGGTAAAGTATAAGGCTATTTTACTAATTTCCTTACTCCTTTAATTACAGAGCTCCTAGATGCTTGGAGTGCAGCTGCTAGTAAATTTAAAACAAAGTAAAATGATTCCTGAATAATTGATTTACAATTTTAAAAAGCAAAACATTTTTACAATTAGGATGTGTATATCCACGCCATGGTTAGCTCTTTTTGTTAATTCAGGCGTGTTAGAATTAATCTTAAATGTTGGAAGATGATTTTTGTAGCAGTAAGGTACTTAGCAACTTTATAATCATTACTTTATGTAAAGGGATGTCCCGGTGGGGGGGGGGGGGTTAGGGGGTTAAGGGTTATTAATTAATTTGGGGCGACCCCATAATTTTTAATCTTCCCCTTCCCCCCCCCCAAAAAAAAAAAATATAAAAAGCTTTGACGTCCTTACCTCTAATATATAAAGATTACCCCACAAAATGAACATGGGGATGCCCAAATTTAGATATTTCAATCCCCCCCCTTCCCCCCAAATCAAAAAGCTTGGATGTCCTTGATTAAGTAAGCTCATTTAAAACATACTGAAATCAATTTGTGTACAACAATTATCCTATTTAGTTTTTTAGTAGTGAAGCTACTCTATAATTCAAAATATTTGTCCGTCCATTGTCTGTCCATTCATCTGTATGTCTGTTCATTGGTATGTCTGTCTGTCTGAGACAGAAAGGGGAAAACGATATTTTCTTGGCTTCTATAAAAGATAGAAGGCTGAAATTTTCATGGATTGAATATTCTCCCTCTCTATCAATACTCCATATTTTCATCAAGTTTCATTAGGATTTGCCAAAAAACTGGGGTGGGCTATATCGATTCCTACATTTCAAGTTTTCATGATTTTCTCTACTCCTATTCATGTTAGATGGTTGAAATTCAGGGATTGAATACTTTGATATTTTGCATAATTTTATCAAGTTTTATTGAGATTTACTTATTGGGGTTCTACCTCAAACATAGGAGTCCCAAATGTTGGAGTGGACAAATGCAGACATCAAGGTGGACAAACGTTGGAGTGGAAAACATTGGAGTGGACATTGCTTAAATAAAACCTAGGAGTGTCTACTATTTTAATAATATTACAATTTTGAAATTTTTTATACCCTTGTCTACAAAATAATGACTATGGCTGCAGCGCTCAGCCCCCTAGCCTATATCCTAACCTAACCTAACTAAGAAAAGTAACAGGATGAAGGTAGGGGGGGGGGGGCTGTGTTTGTATAAAAAAAATTCAAAATTGAAAAAAAAGTTTGGGACTCCTGTGTTTGTCCACTCCGATGTTTGTCCCAAAAATCCTGTGTTTGTCCACTCCAACAATTGTCCCACTCCTGCGTTTGTTCCACTCTGACGTTTGGGACTCAAGCATTTGTCCCTCCAATGTTTTTCCACTCCTACATTTGGCATGGAACCGATTATTGGTTGGGGTGCTAGTTTGATTCCTAGATTTGTAAGTTTTAAGGATTTTCTTTACTCCTATTAAAAAAAATTTTAAAAGGCTGGTTTTATACCCCCCATAATATATTTCGGGGGGTGATAACCCCCATCCCTAAAAAAAATTACCCTTTTACAAGCACCTCCCCCTGGATACTCCTGCACTCCCCCTTGTAGTGACTAGGCCAACTTTATGGTCTCTGGTTTTAGGAAGCCCATTCAATTATGAGAAGTTCACATTATAAGAGCACTCTTATAGCATCCTCTCTATTAGCATTACATGTGTAATGCATTATAGACTGACAGATAGATATTGTGAGGGATCCTACACTTTATAACACCTTGTTTTGCATGGTAAAAATTGTTCCAATAGTTCTTGATATTGATATTTATTTAAAAATTTTAATAACTTGAATATAATGATGTTTATAAAATGCTGAAATTATAGTTATATTTAGACTAGAAAAATGATTAACATACCTATAGAAGTATTAAATAATTATCTTTTTAATTATAAAAATATTTTTTAGAAACAAGAACGAGAACAATGCATAGCAGTGTAAAATATAAATTGATATTTTTTTCAAAATTCCAAAACTATCCAGGGTCCTATAAGAAGCATCCATAAAACACAGAACTCAATAGATACTGTATGGTCAAAATCTTAAGCTAAAGACAAAAAAGATTACTACTTTATATAATAGGATAATGAAATGCAGCTGTTTTAAGAGTTGCCAGCTTAATAATACAGACCGATTCAATAATTGTGTTAATATGTTATGATGTCTAACTTTAAAATGGTGTAATTATAGTTATATTTAGCCTAGAAAAATGATAAACATACCTATAGAAGCGTTAAATAATTCTCTTTTTTATAATATAAATTTTTTTTAGAAACAAGAACAAGAACAATGCATAGCAGTGTAAAATATAAATTGATATTTTTTTTCCAAAATTCAATTCCCTCTGGTGATGTTATAAATAAAATATCAAAAGTCAAATTTAGGTGGATGTTATATGAATATATAAAGCTCCTTTACAGCCAAAAAAATTGGGGAAAAAAATATCATTTATGGAGCAACAACAAAAGTGGGTTTATCACAAAACCTCGATTTTTTAGTCAGCTGTTGCATAAAAAACCAAGTCATTACCTGTATATTATAAAGCAATGCCAGGCGATTAAAATGAGGTATTAAGCACTTTCTAACTCCAAAAATTGATTCTTATAGAGCAAAAATTAGTTTAGCATTTTTGGTGACTCAAATTTGAAATTTGATTTGTAGCAAGAGAAAAATATTAAAAAAACATACTTTTTTCTATCTAAGAGGCAAATTAATGGTATCAATATATTCGCAAATGTCTTATATACAGTTTAATACACTTTTAAGTCCATTATTTTTGGGCTTTGAGTGAACGTCGAATAAGGTTGATTTTTTCTCATTAGTTAACATATACAACACACGACACCTTGACCGGAAAAAGGCCCCAAGGGGGGTCTACAATGTCCCCAGGGGGGCTAAAAAGCCACAGCTGACTAAAATAGTTCCTCATGTTTTAAATTTTGGCGCAAAATAGATTGTTTTCCTTTTTTTTATCTAAGAATGTCATTTATTTGTTTCATTGAAATAAATTTTAAAAACTAACTAATCTAGTTATGAAATAGTTATTTCTCGTATCGTATTATAAACGGCTTTCCGCTGATATAGAATGTACAATTATAAGATTAAAACTAGTTTTTTTAGCCACGAGGTGCCGGAAGCACCAGCTAAAAAAACTGGTTTTAATCTTATGATTGTACATTTCTATATTCGTAGAAAACTGGATATAATACGATGCTAGACATAGTTTTTTCGTATGGATGAGAACCGGTTCCTATCCACCGGATTCGAATGAATACGAGAAATGAATTTAAAATTCTTGTAGAAAAGCTTAAAACAAGAATGACAACATCTAAAAAAGTGAATATTAGCGAAAGTATATTATGAAGCATTAAAATGTGTTGACTTTTAAACAAACTTCACTGTTTATTTTAAAGAAGATAATGAAAATATATGAAAAATTCTATTATGAATATACTATACTTTTTAATTATTACAGGAGAAAAGTTAAAATATTATCTAATCGCCCTCGAAATGATATTTGAAAAATCAAAACAACATGAAATCAGATTGTCTAAGTTTTTTTTTAAAGCTGCATGTAAGTTTAAAACTTTTAACTGATCCTAAGTGGCATATTTATACGATGATTCATGACAGCTATTCATAGTAAACAGAAAAAAAATAAATTTTTAATACTAAAAGTTCTTACATGCACTACTTAAAAAATCTACGAAAAAATGACATTCAAAATTTCTCTAATTTAGTTTGTTAAAAGACTATAAACGTCGCGTCGTTTTGTTTTATAGTGTCCAATGAATTATTTGTTCTATTATGTTACACTAGCGGCTTCGCCCCTAGCCTCTAGGGGCTTTGCCCCTAGAGGTGATCAAAAAAAAATTAAGGTGAAATTCGTAAAGGACCAAGGAAATCTTCTGCAAAAAAACAATAAAGGACCTAGGAAATCTTCTGCAAAAAAAAATAAAGGACCTAGGAAATCTTCTGCAAAAAAAAATAAAGGACCTAGGAAATCTTCTGCAAAAAAAAGAAAAAAAAAAAAAAAATAGGGGGGGATTTTTTGTTTTTTGGGAGGGTTGGGAGTGTCCTACCCCCCCCCCCCCCAAGAAAATAGCCTAAAACCACCACAGGACCAGTAGGTATATACCCTGAAGAGTAGAATCCAATCAGTTCAGTGGTTACCGAGATCTTAAGCTTCAGACGGACGGACGGACAGACGGACGGACAGACATCATTCTACTTTGTATTATAGATACCCATCTTATATTGACTTTTTTGCTTCCCTCAACCCCCCCCCCCCCCCAATAGACGCGTATTTTTGGAAGGGTTAGAGGAAGTTGCAAGAAAGAACAGTAATTTCCAAAGACTGGTTTTCTTGGTAATATTTTTTTTAAATATCAAATTAAAATTCTACTAAACCGATTGAATTCTTCCTTTTATGGTAGCTTCACAAGGGGCTCTGGGTGGTTTTAGGCTATCTAATTTTTATATCTAAGTTTGGTTTTAGGCTATTTTCCTACTTTTCTTACTCCTTCGAATACAAAATCATAAATGCTAGGAGCGAAACCGCTAGTTAAAGTTAAAGGAACCTTAGTTTATGTTATACTTAGCTGTTTACACATAAATAAGGAAAACCTTAAAAGCTTAGTAGAAACTTATTATTGAGTAGCTGCATTACAGACTCATGATGGTAACTGCGAGGGACAAGTCAATAAAAAATAAAACAATTGTATTGTATTACTGTGTGACAGAGTAGTATAAATCTGGTAGTTTGACAACATACATATATGTGTCTTCTAAAACACATTCAGATGCTTCTCAGGGCTGAAGGAATTAGGTTTTCTGCAAAGACCTAGTCGATCACAATCCTACCCTCTTATTTTATTTTGAATTTAATCAATTATGGCGGGAAGGGTAGTTTTTCAACTGTTTGTTTATTTGTGTCAGGTTAGGTAATGTGTAGCCAGTAGTAGGCACAGGGGGAAAACTATACCCCCCCCCCCTTAAATTCCTTAATTTCAATTTATTTTCAAAATAAGAGAGGCGAGTTTCAGTGCCATCTTATTTACATTTAATATGCTAGCAAGCTAGCTATGCATAATATGTAGCAAGTAAAATAAAATAGTTTCTATACCTCTAAATTCCTGTACACTTTGCAAGGTACCTTTAAGTTCAAAGTTCTTTAAAAAGACTGTGTCTGTATATCCCAATATTCCTGACAACTTGGCAAGCTAGATCTATATAAGTTGTAAGTTGTAAAACTGACACAGTGATCGTGTGTGTCCATTCTACTCACCCTCTATACAGGATATGCACATACTATGGGCCAAAATTCAACTAATTGGAGAAAAATTTCCAAAAATATTAGTTTGAATTACTTAAGATACTAATAATATATTTCTTAACATAAAATATAATTTTCTAACACTAACTTTAACTTATTAGATAAGTATAACTAACAGTTATTAGAAAAATATATTCTTAAATAAATGAATGAACAAATCTAGTCCAATGTTCAAAATATTGGCTACTTTTTCTCGCCCTTACAAAACTTACTAAAATTTAGTATGGGTAAAAAGGGGTTTAATGAGAACAAGAGAGAGGGAGACAAATAACGATGTAGTATGGATGGAATAGGTTTAAGGGGGAGTTGTTGTTTTGTTGTTTTTTTTTTGGGGGGGGGGGCAATTTCCTGACTGTTTGTATCTTAGACACGAGAACTGTAAATCCTTGTCAAAACTAAATGCTGTTTTTTAAGTTAGAAAAAAAAGAAATATTACATTTCAATTCGAGTCACAAAAAGACTTCTACAATGTTGTTAATGTATCATCTTATAATGTTTGAAGAAACCCTTTGAAAAGTGTAATATTTTCACTCAAAATTGTGGAGATTTTGTTTGCCAAAAAATTTTAAGTGACATGCAATTTAAATTAGTACGTTTAGAAACCCTTTTTACAACTTAAACAAAACAAAAAAAATCCACAGAATTGATGAGTCTTGCCAGTAATATAATATCTTATCATAATCTACAATTAAACAAATTATAGAGTAGCTTCGCTACTAAAAAATATGAAGCCTTCTTTTTATATTTATGTAACTAAAAATATATCTAAACCTGGCCCTAACGGAAGAAATTTTCTTTACTCTGTAAAAGAGGAAAGTGTCAATTTTTAAACTAAATAAATCCTGAATGTCTAATTTATAAAGCAAAAACTATTTTTCTGCTTTTCGTGAAAGCCAGACATTCTGACTGACCATTTCTCAATTAATAGAAGCATATTCTCTATTTTAAGGAATTTTATACATTAATGTATTTAAGTTATTACACGAACCCTTTACTGACTTGGAAGTTACGTCTTATTTTTGAATATTTTTCTTAGAAGGATGGTTGTACCCTCCCCCAATATAGCCAGACCTATGAGAAGCTACACTGTAAAGAAGAACTTTATCGGTTCAACGGTCAGAAAAAAACACACCCAAATCCTTTTAGTTTTACTATGTAGGGCAATCAAAAATAGAGACTGTCATTGTTTTTGCATAATAAGAAACTCCCATAAATAATTTTCTTGGGGGGGAGGGGGGTGTTGGTGTGAGCCTATTGAAAACAAGGATGACAACATCCATAAAAGCGAAGCACAGAAACGGTAGGACAAACGCTTGTATAGTGTCAGAACTGAATAATCAGAATATAAATGTGTAAGAGTCAAAGCAAAATTGTAAGTAAATTTATTGAAAAACAGCTTGATTCAGGATAATGTATATGGACATACTTACATTTTTAGGACTTGATTATAGAGTTGCTTTGCTTATTAAATTATACTTTGTTGTCCCAGGAATCAATATACCAAAAATCAGATCAATCGGATGATTAGATCACATAAAAAATTTTTGCTAAAAAAATTAAAAAAATCAACATGTTTAAAATGGACGTACGGACATTTTGGTGATGATTATAGAGTTGCTACGCTTTCTAAATCGTACCTAACTACTAAAGGAATCACCATGCAAAAGCTATCCGTTTCGGACGTACGGACGGACCGACCCTAATTATAGAAAAGCTTCGCTTTTAAAAATGAATTAAAGAGGAAAACACAAATACATACATACATATAACACAGTATGAATGTACATAAAAGTAATAATCTACGGGTTGTTGTTGAAATTCCTATGTTGAAATTTCAATTTTCAAAATATTTAAAAATTCCCACAAAACCAAGAAGAATATGTCAGATTTATTTACTAAGTATATTTGCGATTACTTTTATTTAATGAAATCTTCCAATTTTTAACATGTACAAAACGGCCTGCTTAATTGCTTCAAGATCCATGTCAGATCTATATAGGAAATAAATGTCTATAAACGAGCTCAAGTTTTCCAAGGAATATATGATTAAAACTCATAGTGCTCCAATAATCCATAATAAACTCTCATTGCCCAGAACGATAAGACCCATTATTTTACTTTATTAAAAATAAATTCATTTTTTTCATTTCATGTTGCTATTTACCTTATATTGATGTATTTAATTTCTAATCATAAAAAAGAAAATTTAAATTTATAATATGATAAATTTAAGAAAACTATATTTTAAAAGAATTCGATTGTGGCGACATTTTGTGTGTTCAAATATTAAACTAAAATTGTAATCATCATCATTAACCCTTTGGTGATGGTAATGTAAAGAAAAAAATATAATTTTAAAAAATCTTTTAAAAATCATTTAAATTATTAAATATTTACTTTCTTTTAGATAGTAATGCCGGGTGAGGAAAATAGATTTATTGAGAAATAGATATGCATATAGAAAACTAGCCAATAGGGAGATAATTATATCGAGCCAACTCTAGTTATTAAATATAAGTTTAATTCAATTTAAAATGAATTTAAACGTGTGCGTTTTTGTTGCATGCTAAATTTAGAATTGAATTACAAAATTTTACTTTTTTAGTTAGAAAAAAGTTTTTCTTTTTATTTCTGATTTACGTTTTTACTTAAGTAACAATTATTTACTTATGGACATAATTGACATAAAAATGTATTTGATAAAAACCTAAGATTCAAATTCTTTTGATTTTAAGAAAGTTTTAAAAATCTGATTTATTTATCACAATTTTATAATTTTATCGTTATGATACTTTTCATATTTCTTGTTATTAAACAAGAATTTTGTTATATAAGGTTAAAAAATAGAGGTTTTACTTTTATGACAACTAGCCCCTCCATTGGAGTGTATAGAAGCTGCCCATCCGAACCTCCGTTAAACATTATTCATTATTCAAGTTCTAGAATAGTTATTTCTCGCATCGTATTATAAACGGCTTTCCGCGGATATAGAGTGTACAATTTTAAGATTTTTTTAGCCCCGAGGTGCCGAAGGCACCGGCTAAAAAAACTGGTTTTAATCTTATGATTGCACATTTTTATATTCGCAGAAAGCTGGATATAATACGATGCTAGACATAGTTTTTTCGTATGGATGAGAACCGGTTCCTATCCACCGGATTCGAATGAATACGAGAAAGCTTTTTATTAGTTTTACACAGGTAGAAGAATAGTGTTAGGGTGTAGGTCAGCCCCTCTAGAGGAAATCATTGTGAATTAAAATACAGTACCCCTAGCAAATGTCATTAATAAAAAATGAAACTATTCTAATTTCTCCTTATTACCAAACTTTAAAGTAACAAATTTAGCTATTTTAATGTGCGTGTCGCTTGATAATGTTTAGTCCCATTTAAGGTAATCAAGGTAATAGTTGAAAATTGCACAAATTTTTTCTTGCTAGATGGCTATTTTTCAGGGTTAAAGAATAGTTATTTATCGCATCGTGTTATAGACAGCTTTCGGCGAACATCGTAATGAAAAATTATAAGATTATAACCAGTTTTGTTAGCCACGAGGAACCGAAACTGGTATTGATTTTTTGTTTTTTTAGTAATCATAGGAAAATGTCTATAATACGATATGATACATGATTTTTCAGTATGTCTGAGAACCGGTTCTAACACAGCGGATTTTCATCGGTTACTGGAATAGTACAAACGATGAAAAGACTCCATAAATCAAATTTTAATTTAAATTGTATGCCAATGTGCAAAACTGGTGAAGGCTGACATAAAGCTATCTTAATGATATAATGATTAGATATCTTACTTTGAAAAATAAAATAAAAATTGTTTGCTAGAACAGATCTATAGAACACAGTAATAGTGTCTGACTGATTATGACGTAACAAAAAAAATTAGCCAATGAGAGGCCACTATAAATTTTACCATTGGTCAATAACGGCCTCTCATTGGCTAATTTTTTTTGTTACGTCATAATCAGTCAGAAACTTAAAATTAAAATTGTTTGCTAAAACAGATCTATAGTATAATAGATGTATATACAGACAACATTTTTCAAAGACCTCTTTCGTCTGCTTCTAAATTATTTTTTGCTACTTGGCTGCGTTAATATAAACGACACCATTGGTTGATTTTCAATGACCCAATAGAAAGGTTGCGCAAGGTGGTTGCGATGGGGAGATACAGTTATTTCTTTCTCCCTAATTTTACTCTAATTTTGCTAGTATAGCATCGAAACCGATTGATATCAGCTGTAATAGAACAGATTTAGAACAGCCATACTGAAAAAAAAACATGTATAGCATCATATACAGAAAATTTTCATAGAAAATTACATAAATATCACTAAATTAATACCAGATTTGTTAGACCGGGCCTTTGTACCCTCGGGGCTAAAAAAAACTGGTTTAAATCTTATAAATTTTTTTTCATTTTAATATACATGAAGGCTGCCTGTAATAAATGCGATAAATGACTAATACTTACTTTTCATAAATTTACTTATTCCTTTCTTCCTGGTACATTGTTTGTAAGAAATAGCGTGAAATTTTCTAGAAAAAATGACATCAACTCTTAAAGGTTTTAAATCTAGTGGTTATTTAGATTACACGTCTTAAACCTTGGTAATACTCAAAAAAAGAGAGGACAATGGGCCCCAAAGTTTAATAATAACAGTTTCTTATGCGTTGGCTTAACAACTCTGGGGACTTGAGTGAATTTTAATCGGTTTGCTCATTAAGATGAGGGTTCAAACGTTTCAACCACTAATTTTAATCCATAGAATAGATAATTTTGGTGATTTACATTAATTTATCGGCCATTGTCTTATCTCTTTAAAATCCTGATATCACTGCTTGCATTATGTCTATATCTAAAAAGACTGTTGAACCGAGCTTACTTAAAGAGCAGATACGCTTAAATTTTAAAATCTAATGATATATTTTAATTTTCAGGTGAGAAGCCCTTCCAATGCGAGTTTAGCGGCTGTGACCGGCGGTTCGCCAACTCTAGCGATCGCAAGAAGCACTCGCACGTGCACACGTCTGACAAACCGTATGTGTGTAAGGTGCGCGGCTGCGACAAGTCCTACACCCATCCTTCATCACTGAGAAAACACATGAAGGTAAGTAGACTTTTTATTTTTATACAAAAAATAAAAATTGGTTTTATCTCAAATGCTTTCCCTTAAAGAACCTATCGAGCTCTGATCCCTAATAAACAAACAATTCAAAAAACTCACTCCTAACCCCCCCCCCCCTTACTTTATTTTCATTTTTTTAAAAATATATTTGCGGTTTCTGTGTTGCTTAACAAGGCACTTTGAGGGAAATGGCCGAAAATATAAAGTCGCCTATTAGCAAGAGCTTGTTCCAAGTATATAAAAAAGATCGGTTTTTCATAATTATAATGACTTAGTCTGTTTTTCTGTTAACAAATTGAAATAGTCTAGGTAGTCAAAGTCTTGTTTTTTCTTCTGTGAATAAGTATTAAGTATGTAACTTTTATTGCTGTAGGTACATGGAAAGAATTCCGCTGCAAATCAGGCGTGTTCCTCCGTTGATAGCGAGGGTGAGGGGGAGAGTGATGAAGAGGTTGGGGCCACCTCCTCCTCTCCCACATCTTCGCTCCCTGGGAGCAGCAGTAGTGGCCCCCACACCCAGTATTCTCACGGAGGAGAGGAGAACCCTCACCTTACCCCTTCTGAGGATCATGGCAATAATGGCAATCCTAATCACCAAAATCAACATAATCAACATTTGACTGAATGGTACCCGCATATACATCAAGGTAACCTTTCATTACACGACCTTTGTCTAAGTCCACAACATAGCATTTTCATAATATACATACAAATATTTTTAAAAGCGAAGCTTTTCTATAATTAGGGTCGGTCCGTCCGTCCGTCCGTCCGTCCGTCCGTACGTCCGTAACGGATAGCTTTTTTCGTTAATTTTGGCATGTTAGAATTATCCTATCGATTTCAAATTTTGCATGGTGATTCCTTTAGTAGTTAGGTAAGATTTAGAAAGCGTAGCAACTCTATAATCATCACCAAAATGTCCGTACGTCCATTTTAAACATGTTGATTTTTTTACTTTTTTAACAACAAATTTTTATGTGATCTAATCATCCGATTGATCTGATTTTTGGTATATTAATTCCTGGGACAACAAAGTATAATTTAATAAGCGAAGCAACTCTATAATCAAGTCCTAAAAATGTAAGTATGTCCATAAATTATTATTTTGAATCAAGCAGTTTTTCAACAAATATACTTACAATTTTGCTTTGACTCTTATACATTTATATTCTGATTATTCAGTTTAGACACTATACAAGTGTAAATGTCCGTTTGTCCTACCGTTTCAGTGCTTCACTTTTAAGGATGTTGTCATCCTTGTTTCGGAAGAATTTACAAAATCACTGATCTTATATGTTATAGGGTATCTTATAGTTAAAACAATTAATGAAGATATCCAATATAACCAAAATTACCCTTTATGCTGATTGAATTATTGATTAAATTGTGGACTCTGCTAGTTTGACCAAACCAATCAAGATCTAGTAAACATTGCCCAAAATTATTTTAAATGTCTATAATTATTGCAAATGGCACAAAAAAAATCTGCATTAAATTTGTATGAGAAGAACGATGACACTTTTCTAAATTAGAAAAATGTTACGCCTTGGTTTTTTTTATTTTATATAAAAACGTTATTCTATTTTTTTTAAATATTTGTATATTTAGGTCTACCAACACCACCTCCGTCCGCCGACCTTCAACCGCCCCTGACCTCCACAATCGGCGGCGGTAGCCTTCCATCCCTATCACACCTGACAACAGGCGGCGGTGGCAGCTACCTTCACCCGTCTGTCCACAACCCGCACTTGTCTCATCTGAGCCTGTCACCGGCAGGAGCTATGCAGGGACATCATCACCAAAGTTTAGAACAGCCGCAAGTCAAGTATGAAAGCCCGGTCAACGGGCATTCCTACTAGATCAACACGTTCATCGGTAATACACAGGATCAATGATGTTCAGCCGTTCAAAGTGGACAAACGTTTATTTATGCAATTAATAAGGTTGCTTTTATCATAGACAATTTGCAATAACCGTGTTTTATTTTTGAGTGACTTTGTTTTATTTTAATGTGGAAAATAGTGATTTTTTTTTGTGCTTTTTAATGATATTTAAAAACTTTTTTGTATATGTATTATGTAATGTATACCGGTGCTTAAGAAAAATAATTTAAAACAAAGTAAAATTCATTTTGAATTAATTAACGTGTCTTCTGAAATAAAATTAATAGACCAATCAAAAGGCTTTTATATTGACAATCAAAGTACTTTTCAAAGTATTGTAACGTTTATTTAAAGATCAAATTAAAAATTATAACAGTACAAAATTTTTGAAAATCTGTAATTTTGGGCAATAATAAGGACATAAATTTGGCGATTTGAATCAGTCTTAACCATGATGTTCTGTGTTTGGATATATTTTGGACATTTTTCTTTGACAAATTACTTTTCAAGTAGCTATGATTGATTAAAATCGCTTATATCATGTCCCAGAATTAAATAAAAGTATTTAAAAGTGTGATTTAAGAAACCAAAATAAAAAGATATGTATTTACTTAAAGGAAAGGTGACATGTAACTTAGATTTATTTAAATTTTATGGTTAAAAAATCATCTTCCGCCTACTTATTATGGAAAAAAATTTGTTTAAAACTATTTTTGGTAAAGGGTGTGAGAATCATTTTATCTATACTATCTCACTGGCAAATTCGAAAAAAAAATTAAAGTTTACTTGTCCTCTCCCTGATTTTTTTATATTGTGATGAATCAAATTTATATGATTATGATATTTTATGTAATAAAGAGTGTAAATTAATATTGTTAATTAACATTAGGTAGGCCAAAAGTATATAGTATTTGATCAAAGGTTTCGTGAATGAGAGATATTTATTTCATATTATTGATCTAGGTTGCGTGAATTTGTAAAAATTCCTTATTATGAATAGAGTTAAACTAGAGACACATTCTCTAAACCAGCCAATAGGATAACAGTGGAAGAACAACCGGGTCACGGCATTGGTTGAAATTGTGTACAGATTTTGAAAGGAAGGGGCATCATTTTTTCATTTCGTTCGTGTAATGAGTCAGCTATGAAAAATCAGGTTTCAGATAAGTTTCAGTAGTTTTCTCTGATATCATATTTGAACCACAATTTGTTGAAAAAACAAGGATGACAACATCCATAAAATCGAAGCTCTGAAACGGTAGGGCAAACGGACATTAACACTTGAATAGTATCAGAACTGAATAATCAGAATATAAATTAATAAGAGTCAAAGCAAAATTGTGAGTAAATTTTTTATAAAACTTCTTGACACAGGATAATGATTATGGACATACTTAAATTGTTAGGACTTAATTATAGAGATGCTTTGCTTATGATATTGTACTTTGTTGTTCCAGGAATCAGAATACCACAAATCCGAACAATCGGATAATTAGATCACATAAAAATTTGTTGTTAAAGTAAAGTAAAAAATCAACATGTTTAAAATGGACGTACGGACATTCTGGTAATGATTATAGAGTTGCTACGCTTTCTAAATCGTACCTAACTACTACAGGAATCACCATGCAAAGTTTAAAATCGATAGGATAATTCTAACATGCTTAAATTAACGAAAAAAGCTATCCATATCAGACGTACGGACGGACGGACCGACCCTAATTATAGAAAAGCTTTGCTTTTAAAAATTACTTTTTATGCTTAATTCAGATAAGTCTAGGTTAAATAAAAATTAGGGTAGTATCATAGACGTCCAAGGGGGGGTAAAGGGGTGATTCCCGTAGGCACCCCAAAAATTTTGGATTTTCAAATTTTACCCCCCCCCCCCCCCAAATAAAAAAGCTTCCCTCTATGATATAAAGATTACCCCCCCCCCCTAAATTTTTATTTTCAAATTTTTACCCCCTCCCAAATGAAAAAGCTTGGACGCCCCTGGGTAGTATCCAGTAGTTATAGAGTCCCACAGGGTTAGATCCCTCTGCAGGGGCTAGAAACATGTTTAAAATAGGGGGAGGGGGGTTCGTGTGTCAATTTACAGGTAGGAATAAAAACACTGAAATTCCTTCCAACACAATCTTAGCTTTAATTTTATATTTTTTGTGTTTTATACTCCAAACCTGAAAGTATAACACCCTTGAGAGAGAAAAAACAAGGATGACAACATCCATAAAAGCGAAGCTCTGAAACGATATGACAGACGAACATTAACTTTTGTTGAGTGTCAGAACTGAATATACAAAATATGAAAATAAAAGGTTTGACAAAATTATAGGTAAATTTGTTGCAAAACTTCTTACACATAGAATTCTGTTTAAAGACATACTGACATTTTTAATACTTGATTATAGAGATGCTTCGCTCATAATATTGTACCTTATTGTAATAGGAATTAGTAATCAAAAAATCAGATCAATCGGATGATTTTATCACATAAAAAATTGTTATTAAAAAAGTACAAAAATCAACATGTTTAAAATGGACGTACGGACATTCTGGTAACGATTATAGAGTTGCTACGCTTTCTAAGTCGTACCTAACTACTACAGGAATCACCATGCAAAGTTTGAAATCGATAGGACAATTTTAACATGCCTAAATTAATGAATAAAAGCTAACTATCTCGGACGGACGGACGTACGGACCGACCCTGATTATAGAAAAGCTTCGCTTTTAAAAACTGTTTACATGGTTATAACAAGGTCCTGTAGTAATATAATGAACAATTTTACAATTCTCTTATCTTGTTTTAGGTTAAATTATCTTTCTCTTGTTTTTAAAAGCTACAAATACTAATCTGGTACATAGATTTTAGGATAGATAACACAGGGACATAAGGATTGAAAAATTAATGTTTGATGAGAAAAAAAGTTTATTCAGTTCTACACAACAAAATATAAGTAAGATATAACACTTCAATAAGCGGGTATTGTAAACAAATCAAAAAATAAAATTGATATTCCTGAGCATTCTTTTCAATTTTTTAATAATTCATTTATTCATGAGATAACCCCTGACTAAGGGGTCTTGTGTGTGAGTATGTATGTGTGAGTGTGTACATAAGTTAAAACACCTTCTATGTAACCAAAAATAGATAACAGGGTGTCTCAGTAAAAAATAAGTCATAATACACGAAACACTTATTTCATTTCAAGTAAGGCTTCTAAAACCGATAAATACCTGATGGACTAGAACCGGCCTCAGCTATATAAAAAAAAACGCGTCATCATATTTCAGACAATTTTCCACGAATAGCAAAATAAAAAATCATAAAATTAATACTAGTTTTGTTACCCCAGGCCTCCATCTTAAATTAAAAGTTTCTGCAATTGCCTGCGTTGCATGATAACAAAAGTAGAAATTTAGCGTGAAAAAAACTTTAAAAATCGGTAACCATCAATCTAGAATGTTAATTAATTCAAGGAGGGAGGGGACATTGAGCTTATTACACCACCCCCCCCCCCCCAGGTTTTAGAATAACGTTTTCATATTCGTTTGTTTAACAACCTTTGGAAATTTTAAATTTATACCCTTCATTTGAGAGTCCAAACGTTTCAACCATTAATTATATATTACAGAATGGGTAATATTGTGTATCATCATTGGGGATGTACATTAATTAATCGGACATTGTCTAATCTCTTTAGATATTAATTTAGATATTAATTGGTGTAACATTTTTTGGGGACCCTGGAGAATATAAAAAATATACTGATCACTGAACTTTACTATCCCCCCTCCCTCACCCATAGATAAATAATCCTGCATAAAAGAAAACTAAAGTAGCTCAATATATGTGTATGCAATGTTTTAGTGGCCCTGGGCAGGTTTGAGATAATATGAAAATGAAAAAAGTAAACATTCTGATAAAAAAAGATTTTAATTAAAAATGATTTAATTTCTCATTCTTTTCAGTACACTCAAATGGTGTAAAATTCATAGATTTGCCTAAAAATATTCTAAATGAAGTCTGACAAGTCTAAGAAACTGGAGCATCATTAAATTTTGTCCCAATCTACATGTTCTCTTTCTCAAAACCATCAAGAATAAAATACTTTAAGTTTAAATGTTTCAACTATTATCAAAATTCAACAAATTCTTCTAATGATTCATTCATTTTGACTCTTACAATGCTGGTATGTTTTTCTTCTTTAAAATTTACAAAAAAAAAGTCGAAATATTGCTTTGAATTTTCTAACCTTAGTAAGAAATCTTATTTTACCACCATTCCACTTTTATATACCCCCCAAACACCCACCCTCCCTGCCTCACCCCACGGGCAGAGGCAAGGAGGAGGAGTGCCAAAGTTGTAACAAAAGCCCTGAAAAAAAAACTGTCCCAAGCCTAAAATTTTAATGAGCCTAAAAAGCATGTTGAACAACACAGAAGAGCAATTAACTAAAACTAAGATAACCAACTTTTTTGTGGCAGTTGTTTTAAAGTTGAAAATTATATGGAGATTTTTATAGTTGTCTTTCTGACATGGCTAATATTTGTACAAAGATAGATTTCCTCAAAGTATATATTTTTAAGTAAACATTATAAAATTCAAATACTATGAAGTTTGAAGCTTGTATAGCAGTACCAGTGCGAATGTTCAGTAGTCATATAAAATCACATAGCATGATTGACAGAACGACACACCAGTGAAAATTATTTATTGGATTCTCATTGGTACAGAAAATGTTTGTTTTAAAATTAGTTGTCTACCTTACATAACAGCTAAGAAAAGCACATTTCCCCATTGCGTTACTTGTTACAGACGGCTAGACAAAGTGAAAAAATTATCTTCTCTCAATCAATGTTAAATGTTGTACATAACATGCTTGCATATTACTTCAGTTTCTTATGTTGGTACATTCTAACGTCAGGTAGGTCCAACAACCCAGGTAAACCCGGAGTATTATGTTAAGTAACACCCATTAAACAACCATCTCTTTGATTGCCCGACGTTTGACTGAAAAGTCTTAGCTGTGCATGGCAATGAGTTGCGCCTGTTTTTGACCAAGGCATTTCCATTACGCTTACTATATAATGCGAATTTATCACCTCCCCTGACTACGAGCGTATGCACTACATGTTGAGCCACGGTCGCGGCCCGCGGGTATTCTTATGCACGTGATTGTCCTTGTCTTAAATTTAACAACTTTGATCCTATAACGTACCTGTTTGTATCTGAAAATCAGTGGTTTAGAACAAAGTTTTGGAATTTTTATAATCCAAGCTAAATTCACACAAAAAATTACTTTTTATCCTTTTACATAATGTTGTAATTTTATATTTACATTAACAGAACAGTAAATAGACAGTTTTTTCTTAATTTGGATATATTTAAAAACAAATTTCAATTTAAAAATAATAATGCGACTTAACAACGAATTAATTAGAAAAAAAACATGAAATCTATACCTGATTTTCAGCTGTCCTTGGGGGGCAAAACTTGGTAGAATTGACGACCTTTTATCTGCCCCCTAATTATTATTTTATATTTATTTCGCTTGTTGACTATAACTTATTCCTGGTCTCAGTGCAATTATTGAGCCTATTTGTCTAAAGTTGTCGTTAACATAATGTATATTACTAAGAATTAATACTGGAATAATTCATCTTTTAAATAGTTTATAGAAGTTCTAACTATTCTTATATCCTAGATATTTTTATAATGCCTTGTTTTTGTGGTACTTGAGCTTATTTGAATTAGATCTTATCATTTTAAGTTTTCTTATTCATGATATAGAGGCGACATATTCCGTCTTTTTAAAAGCGAAGATTTTCTATAATTAGGGTCGGTCCGTACGTCCGTCCGTCCGAGATAGATAGCTTTTATTCGTTAATTTAGGCATGTTAGAATTGTCTTATCGATTTCAAACTTTGCATGATGATTCCTATAGTAGTTGGGTACGATTTAGAAAGCGTAGCAACTCTATAATCATTACCAGAATGTCCGTACGTCCATTTTAAACATGTTGATTTTTCTACTTTTTTAACAACAAATTTTCAAGTGTTTTAATTATCCGTTTGATCTGATTTTTGGTATATTGATTCCTGGGACAACAAAGAACAATATTATAAGCCAAGCAACTCTATAATCAAGTCCAAAAATGTAAGTATGTCCATAAACATTATCCTGTTTTTAAGCAGTTTTTCAACAAATTTACCTACAATTTTGATTCGAAATTTATACATTTATGTTCCGATTTTTCAGTTCAGATACTATCCAAGTGTTAATGTCCGTTTGTCCTACCGTTTCAGTGCTTCGCTTTTATGGATGTTGTCATCCTTGTTAAAATGGATATAGAAAACATGAATATTGTGAGAGATTCTCATTTCTCTTATAAAATGTTTCTCCCATCTTGCTATTATAACGATACCCTAACCACCTCCTTTGGAAATGGAGGATCATGTTGACCAATATCTGAGGACTATATTAGCAACCTACCCTTTATAGAGCTTTGTCAAATCGAATCTTAAATAAGACTGTTTATGAAAAGCTTTTACACTTTTTTGGTAAATGTTTAGCTTGGAGCACTTTTATAATGCCAAGTTTTTTTTTCAGAGAATATTATTGAAAGTTAAGAAAATGTAGCTGGACAAAGTGTCTCAAAAATCAGGTAGATGTAATAAGGGGCGTCCAAGCTTTTTTTATTTGGGGGGGGGGTACAATTTTGAAAATAAAAGCTCATTTGGGGGGGGGGGGTAATCTTTATTTTATAGAGGCATTTTTATATTTATGGGGGGTAAAAATTGAAAATCCAAAATTTTGGAGGTGACTACGGCACCCCCAAATTCATTTGGGGGGGGGGGTATTCACTCCTTTACCCCCCCCCCCCCTTGGACTTCTATGGATGTAATACTCCATATTTTGTTAGCTTAAAATAGTTTTTAATAGTAATGCTTTTCTACATTCAGGTGAATAACGTTAGAATTGTCATAATCAAGTTTAATATGATTATTACCAGAAATTCTGTGTATCCATTTTAATCCTTATACAATTTAACTTATTAATTACATTTTTATAAGATATAATAATGCTTTTTATTTGAGTTTTTTTTATTGATTCCTGGGATAATTAGAACTATTTGTTTATTATGTGCCAACAGACTTTTGTCTTTGTGACGTTCGGACATTCTATAGTTATAGAGTATTTGCTCTACTAACTCTTATTATCTAACCGTAAGTATACAATAATATTTGGCTAAACATAAAAATATTAAAACCGCCTCTTTCCAAAAAAAATTAATTAAATTCCAAAGTTCTGATGGAAAAATTATGGAAAAGAAGGCGCCCTTAAAATAGCTCCCCTTTTATATAGGGCAACCAAACCCCCCTTTCTTACTTCTCATCTTTAATATAATTCCTACGAAAGGAATAGGTTTTACAAAAAATAACGCGTCAAAAAAGCCTTTCATTAAAAAAAAATAGTGAAATTTTACCACTGTGTACAATTTTTGAGATAGTTAAAAATATATTCTTACGTTGTGTTTAATTAAAAGAAAGCCTGCAAGAAATACACCGTTCTAACTGCTTTAAGAATGAAATGGCCCAAATGTAAAGCCTTCAGATTCAATAACAAAAAAGTTATAGGGTAATGAAATATTTTAAGGTTTGAAAGGCTTTAAATTTGGGGTCTACTTATGGCAGTCTTTCAGCAGTTATACAGGTGTATTTTTGTAGGCTTTTTAAGCTTACCTCTCCCATAATTCTCAATGCATTCATAAAAACAAACATACCAAAAAAATTACCAATATAAAATGGATGAACTCGCAATAAACATTACATTTTCTGATGGTGTTACAGGGTTTTCATCTATTTTTACTGCATTACACTTATCAATGCTGTTCTTATTCCGGATAAAATTGTCCTGGTTCGTAGAATGTTTGTCCCTATTTCTTTGTTATTCTCTATATTTTTAACGTTTCTAAAATCTGTTTTGAAGATCTTTCATAAACTGGTAGGGAGTAGCTTTTTTAACAGCTTTAGGTCCTAGGCAAGTATGCAACAAGCATTGAATCATATAGATTTAAAACACTTATATTATTCTAAGATAAAAGTATAAGGATCCCAGTCTGTGTGTCTGTCTGGAAGTTTTGTAAATATATTGGGGAAGGGTACCGCCCTAGATAAATATCCCCTAGAAAAAATCACTCCCTCCCCCCTTCCCAAAAAAAGAAGGTCTTTAGTGGGGCTATAGCACTTACACATCCACATCTCATGCCATAAATACATCCAACACTGGCAAAAATACATCTAATATTTTTATGCATATGTCAAAAATACATCTGACACTGCATTTACAAATCCATACTTTTTCAATTATATGTCATAAATACATCCAACACTGGCAAATATATCCATCTAGATCAATTTATATGAATATATATTTACAATTAATTAGATTTTGTACAGTATGTATAGGTTTCAAATTTTTTGCTCTATTTTAGTTATTCTCGCCCTTTTTCTCAAGATGCTCTCTACAAAACATCAATTGACTTGTGCAGGTGGTCAAATCTCATTAAAAGTATCATTCAAATTAGTTAGTTTATAAATATTTACTTATTTCTTATAGATATTTTACTGTCATTTAAACGGTAAAAATTCAGTTTGGCATAAATACAACCATTGCATTGCACTGGCGAAAACACATCCACTGTAAATTTGCTGGATGTGTAAATGGCAGCCCCCCCCCCCCCTTTAGTAACTATTATAAAAGTGATATATATATCTGGTTGTAGCAAATGATCCCTCTAACCTCTGAACGTATATGGTACTCATTATAGAGAAGGTTCATAGCCATTTCGAGAAAACCTTAATTGAGAGTGGAGGATCGTCTTCTCCCCATTCCTCAAGTGCCCCTAGAGTGTTCAAGGGGCGTATTAGCTAGTCCTTAATAAGATAATTAGTTAGAAGTGTGAAAGTGAACATTTCCAGTTTTCTTCAACCTGAAAAAAGAAAGAAAAAACCTTTGAAGGTTAAATGAATTTTAAGTTAAGATGTTTCAATGTGCTAACTACATTTACTTTTAACTAAAGCTTTTTATTGCTTATGAGGGTATGTCTTGTGATAGATAGACACTAGTAACCCGGTCCCCCATAGTTTTTTTTTATATTTTAAATATTGGGATGAGATTACAGTACCCTATCAGTATCAGCCAAGCTATATCACAAATATTTACTAAGTAAAGCAAAACTTATAATTTTGAACCTTTCACAGTTGTAAAATTTCCGTCCTTTTGTTTAGTAGTTAAGATAAGATTTTTGTATTATCTAATTATTAGATTGAAAATAATAGATTGTTTTAAAGTTAAATTTTTCAATTTGTGGATTTTATATTAGTTACGGCCACTATTAATGACTACAGTAAATATTTTTATTCAATGTCAATTGTCAACATTAACCATTGAAAAAAAAAGACATTTCTACATTGGTAATTTCTTTTAGATATAGTTCCCTTTTCCAGAAAATTATTTTGTGTTTCTCTAACATTCAGAAACGTAATGCATTTGGTCTTAATTATGATTATTATTTATTGCATGACAAGTAAATAGTTATCTAATTTTATTAATCTATTATATGCTTTGCCGCCACAAATGAGAAAATCTCATAACCATGGAAAAAAGTGCTTCCAGCCAAATTAGTTTTTCAACTTAAATATTAATGACACTTATTTGGCACTAATGATTCGGACATTTTGCTTTATTTCCTTTGAAAATTTTGTTAATTTGAGAAGGTTTAAACACATCCACTTGTTTTCGGATAGGTTATGTGTTCGAGTCTCGGCTCAAGAGAGGTTCTCATTGCAAAGCTTATTTATTGCTTCAAGACAAAGGGCGTGTAAATAAATGGTTAGTTGGATTATGTCTAAAAAATCATGCAACAAAATACACCTGTAGTGTTTATAAGTTTAAGAAAGTTGGGTTGGAACTATATAATGGTGTTTTAGTAATGGTATTTTCCAGTATGGCTTCGAAACCGACTAATATCTGCTGGATTATAATCATCATATTACAGACAATATTAAAATAAAAATCATAATTCGGTCCCCACCTCGGGGCTAACAAAACTGGTTTTAATCTTATACTTTTCATTTTTATATCTGAGAAAATATGTTTATAAAACGATGCGATAATAACTATTAACTTTCTTGTGATATATATATAGCTTTTGATAAAACATAACTGCACAAAATATAAATGCCCACTTAGGATCCTTATCTAAATTATGAAATCTGGGGTAAAATAACAACTTTTGATTGGTCAAGAATAAAAGAAGAAATGCTTCCTATTGGTCAGCAAAGCAAGCGTTATAGTTTTAATTTAATCATAAAATTTAATGGGCTTTCTAAAAATTCCTATCTGTTCAGCTGTTCGATATATTGTATACTAGCGGATGCACCCTAGCCTTTAGAAAGTAAAGCTTGGGTGAGCCTTTTTGGAGCTTATTTAAAAAGCACTCCTTAAATCTTTAATCAAAAATCTTACTACTTTATGTTATACACAAGCTACTTCGCATTTAGGGCCTTTGCATAAAAAAATATTAGGAAGGACAGAAAAAGAAAAGAACCTAGTAATAGTGGTTTTAAAACCATCTAAATATTAAATCTAAAAACAGAATAGTCAAAAACAATCCCGGGATTAATATAAGGCTTCCCTAAAATGGAGAACTCGATAGGTTCAGTACTTATCGAAATCTTAAGCTACAGACAACAAACCGTTCTATTTTATATAATAGTTTGGACAAAAATAAGACATAGAAAATTTTTAAGCCAGTTTAGAAATAAGAGCTGTATTTTTTTATTTTATTCATTTCATTATTACCTAATAAAAAATTAGGAAGTGATCATAACTTGTGTCTTAATTTATTTTTTATCTTTAGTAGTTCCTACTTATTTGCATATTTGTTCCTTGTTATGTCTTAATGAACAATGTTCATCCTTGTTTTACACTATTTTCTTAAATGCTTCATATAAATGTTGTTTCATCCTATTATATAAAGTAGTAAGCGTTTTTAGTCTGTCCCGAAGGATCTCGCTAACCGCTGAACCGATATAGTTCTCCTTTACAGTAAAGGTTCTTATAGGTCCTGGGAAGGTTTTAAACTATTTTTCGAGAGGGTGTCTTAACCCCCCTCTTACCCCAAAAATAATTTTTATAACTCTTTGGAAACTCAAATTTAAAATAGGATGAGGTCGACTTTTCCTTCTCCTACCAGTGCAGTGCCCCTAGAGACTTCTAGGGGCGTAGCCGCTAATAATACATAAATTGCTCCTCCCTTTTTCTCACACAAAATATGTCCCGGCCCTTTTACACCTAAAATCCCTCCCACTATTAGAAGTCTTGTAATTCTTAAGGATGAAGAACTCTAGCACCAAATGGTGTAGAATGAAGGAAACTAGCACCGGTGCTAGTCTCCTTCATGTGAGCCATTTTCTATTTTATTCATCTATTAATTTTACTATCTATCTCTTTTATTTAATTTCTTTCTATCTATTTAAACTATAGATAAAAATCTTCTATTTAGATAAATAAAATATAACCTAATGATATTTTGACTTATCATTAAGCAATCAAAAGATCTTTATAGTGCATATAAAAGGTTGCATCTTATTGGTTGGACTCAATTCAATGACTTTACTCTCATTGGAGGAAATACCCCGCTGTGTTCCCCCCCCAATTTTGGCTTGGTCATCTTAGTAATTAGATTATATTATACCCCACTCCCTTTAATTCCCCTTTTATAACAAATTTGATTTCCTTCCCTTTTTTCATTGTTTACCTTCTTTATTTAAACCCATTTTTATTTTGTTTTAATATTCAGAACACAGTATGATTCTTTATATTTAAATTTTTAACTTAATTAAATTAATATTTTAATAATATTAATAGATTCTCATCTATTAGTCTTAACAAAAGGGGCAGGATGTTTTCCTGCATTTCATTAAATCTTGATTGGTTGATACAAACTATCAGAGTCCAAACTTTTTAACCAATAACTTAAATAAGAAGATATTCACCATTGGGGATGCACTGCACATCCATTTATTGTCCATTGTCTTATCCTTTAAGATCCCATACTGCTTTCTCTTTCAATGATGTATGGTGTATGGGTGTATGTATGATCTTTCTTTAACCCTTACTTTTCAATTGAGGTATTTTAGACTATCTTTTTTTAAAAGCGAAGCTTGTCCATGATTAGGGTCGTTCTATCCGTCCGCAAGCCTGTAACGGTTAGTTCTTTTAGATTTCAAACTTTGCATGGTGATTAGTAGTTAGTTACAATTTAGAAAGTATAGCAACTCTATAACCGTTACCAGAAAGTCCTTAAATTCATTGAAATGTGTTGATTTTAAACTTTTTTTAAAACAATTATTTATGGGATAAAATTATTTTATACATCTTATTTTTTTAATACTGATTACTAGGACAACTAAGTACAATATTAAAAGCTAATCATATCCATAATCAATTCCTAAAAATGTCAGTGTGTCGTAAAACAGTATCCTGTATTTATTCAGTTTTTGTTTTTGCGCTTATATATATATCTGAATTTTCAAAGAAAATTCAGTTTAAAAAAAACTACACAATATCCATTAAAAGTTTTATAATCAAACAAAATTTCAATATTACATATCGTCATTTTATTTCTGCATCTGTTTCTTGCAATTCACTTAAAAGGTATAAAGTGGACTTGAACATTAATGGGTGTAATACCTTACCCCCTGTTTGCCCCAGGGGGTCTTAACCCTACCATTCCCCCACCTACTCACCACATACATACATATTACACACACACACAAACACACACACACAAACACACACACTCACACACACACACACACACACACATTGGCATGTTGCATCTAATTGTCATAAACACCTTTGTAATGCATTCTTCTTTTAGTTCAGGTTTCATCTGGGATAAAGGAATTGCTGGAATAGTTATTTCTCGCATCGTATTATAAACGGCTTTCCGCGGATATAGAATGTACAATTATGAGATTAAAACTAGTTTTTTTAGCCCCGAAGTGACGAAGTCACCGGCTAAAAAAACTAGTTTTAATCTTATGATTGTACATTTCTATAATCGTAGAAAGCTGGATATAATACGATGCTAGACATAGTTTTTTCGTATGGATGAGAACCGGTTCCTATCCACCGGATTCGAATGAATACGAGAATAGTTATTTCTCGTATCGTATTATAAACGGCTTTCCGCGGATATAGAATGTACAATTATAAGATTAAAACTAGTTTTTTTAGCCCCAAGGTGCCGGAGGCACCGGCTAAAAAAATTGGTTTTAATCTTATGATTGTACATTTCTATATTCGTAGAAAACTGGATATAATACGATGCTAGACATAGTTTTTTCGTATTCATGAGAACCGGTTCCTATCCACCGGATTCAAATGAATACGAGAAAAGTTTTTATTGCCAAATTATTATTAATTGGAGTTAAATTGAACACTGAGTAGTGAAAACATTAATATTAGTACTAATATTAGTGATTGCAATGAAGATTAGGTTTAAATGTTTTATCAATGTTTAACAATGTTAATGTTTTTTTTTCAATGTTTCCCCAGGGATTTTTACAATGTTATCAATAACATTGTGAGAAAAAAATCTTCGAACTGAAAACTAAGAGATATAGGTTTTCCGGAAATTTAATGTAGGGAGTAGATTTGAAATCTGCATCAAATTTTAAGGATTTTTTATAAAATTCGTTTTTTGTAAAATTCTTTATCGAAAAGCGAAAATACATTTTAAGTTAATTAATTTTGACCAATAGGATAGGTGGATTTTAAACTACCTGCGCTCTAATTGGTTGAATGATGTACGACATCCAATCAGAGCGCAGATTTTTTAAATCCACCAATCACAGATGCCAAAATTAATTAACTTAATTTGTATTTCCGCTTTTAGATAAAGAATTATACAAAAAACGAATTTTATAAAAAATCCTTAAAATTTGATGCAGATTTCAAATCTACTCCCTACATTACAATTCCGGAAAACTTATATCTCTTACTGAAAACACCCAATAATGTTTACGATAATCTTTATAGTGATTCCTGTAAAATTTTATGTAAGAATTTATTAAATAGCTTGTTAACATAGTAGATGTACTCATAATTATAATCCTATTATATAAAGTAGTAAGCGTTTTTTTTGTCTGTCCCAAAGGATCTCGCTAACCGCTGAACCGATATTGTTCTCCTTTACAGTGAAGCTTCTTATAGGTCCTAGGAAAGTTTTAAACTATTTTCTCCCCCCTCTCCCACAAAAAAAAATTAACTCTTTTGAAACTCAAATTTAAAATAGGATGAGGTCGACTTTTCCTTCTCCTACCAGTGCAGTGCCCCTAGAGGCGTAGCTGCTAGTGATAGTTATAGAGCTAATTTATGATCAATTTTATCTTTAACATTATAGACTGCCTATCCCTTTTATCCCTGGCTTTTTACTAAATAATAAAAACACAAAGTATAATTACAATAATAACTTTAACAAACATTTGAGTTTGATTTTTAAAAGCGAAGCTTTTCTATAATTAGGGTCGATATGTCCGTAACGGATAGCTTTTTTCCTTAATTTAGGCATGTTAGAATTGAACTATCGATTTCAAATTTTGCAAGGTGATTCCTTTAATAGTTAGGTACGATTTAGTTAGCGTAGCAACTCTATAATTATTACCAAAATGTCCGTAGGTCCATTTTAAACATGATTTTTTTTTATTTTTTAACAACAAATTTTTATGTGATCTAATCATCAGATTGATCTGATTTTTGGTATATTGATTCCTGGGACAACAAAGTATAATGTTATAAGCGAAGCAACTCTATTATCAAGTCCTAAAAATGTAAGTATGTCCATAAACATTATCCTTTATCAAGCAGTATTTCATCAAATTTGTTTACAATTTTGCTTCGACTCTTATATATTTTTATTCTGATTATTCAGTACTGACACTATATAAGTGTTAATGGCCGTTTGTCCTACCGTTTCAGTGCTTCGCTTTTATGGATGTTATCATCCTTGTTTGTTAGTAGTGGAAACATTAATATTAGTACTTATTTTAGTGATTGCAATGAAGATTAGGTTTAAATGTTTTGTCAATGTTTAACAATGTTAATGTTTTTTTCCAATGTTTCCCCAGGGATTTTTACAATGTTATCAATAACATTTTGAGAAAAAAAATCTTCGAACTGAAAACACCCAATAATGTTTACGATAATCTTCATAGTGATTCCTGTGAAATTTTATGTAAGAATTTATAAAATAGCTTGTTAACATAGTACCTGTACTCATGATCATAATGATAGTTATAGAGCTAATTAATGATCAATTTTATCTTTAACATTATAGACTGCCTATCCCTTTTATCCCTGGCTTTTTACCTATACTAAACAATAAAAACACAAAGTATGAGTACAATAATAACTTTAACAAACATTTGAGTTTGATTTTTAAAAGCGAAGCTTTTCTATAATTAGGGTCGATACGTCCGTAACGGATAGCTTTTTTCCTTAATTTAGGCATGTTAGAATTGTCCTATCGATTTCAAATTTTGCAAGGTGATTCCTTTAATAGTTAGGTACGATTAAGAAAGTGTAGCAACTCTATAATCATCACCAAAATGTCCGTACGTCCATTTTAAACATGTTGATTTTTTAACAACAAATTTTTATGTGATCTAATCATCCGATTGATCTGCTTTTTGGTATATTGATTCCTGAGACAACAAAGTAAAATGTAATAAGCGAAGCAACTCTATAAGCAAGTCCTAAAATTGTAAGTATGTCCATAAACATTATCCTGAATCAAGCAGTTTTTCAACAAATTTACTTACAATTTTGCTTTGACTTTTTTACATTTTTACATTTATATTATGATTATTTAGTTCTGACACTATAGAAGTGTTAGTGTTCGTTTGTCCTACCGTTTCAGTGCTTCGCTTTTATGGATGTTGTCATCCTTGTTTTTAAATGATGTATAGTAATGTGTTCATAATGATGTTTATTGTCATAAAGCTTAGGTTAGGGTTTAACTTAATTTGTGACTCAGACTATAGAATTGAAACCCCCTTATAAACTAAATCTGTTTTTACAGCATGATTCTAAGTCAAAATAAATTCATTTTCATGAAGTAAGATTTGTCTCGCTATTTTCAAATCACTCCCCATACCAAAGAAAAATATATAGATTGTCAAAAATGTCTATTATGTATAAAGTAAACGTATTTGTATATGGTAAACTTCGCCCCTCGTCTCTAAGGGCTTCAACCCCACAACAATTTGTTTAGTTTTGAGGTAAAGATGTTTTTTTCTTTTTCTTTTTTTTGGGGGGGGGGGAGGATATATTTTTGTTTTGGGTGCTGTTACAGTGGATCTTATCTTCTCCCCCCTTCCATATTTCCATATTTTGAAATAGCCTTCATTTGTCCAGTAACAATACCAAGCATCACAGAACAATGCAGAATAAAAGAGTAAGACTGCTTCTTTTTTTAACACATTAAAATTTAACTACTTTAAAAATTAATGAATGTCGAATCTTTAGGTATAACATTATTGTAATTTCTTTAAAGGGATGCTTTGGCATCTATATCTCAATAATCTATGTCTAACCCCCTTCGGTTTGATAACCATTGAAAAATTGTAAAATATTTCACACATAGGATTTGGTTAAAATATATTGAAAAATTTACCACTTACCAAAATTTCTCTTTTAAAGAGATGATTAATATACAAGGATGATAACATACATAAGTAGCGAAGCACAAAAAACATTAAAATGTCTAGAAATCAGATAGCAAAGTGACATATAGAATGGATGTTAATTTAAGAAGCATATACAATACTGCAATTAAACAGATATGTGAAAATATTTTTGAAAATGAATAACGCTACTTGTCTTTTTTTTCTTATTTAATAATTTATTCCTTTAAGAACAAACTATACATAATTAAATCACATAGTCTTGAAGTATTAATATATACAGTTTAAAAAAATAGCACATAAATTGTTAATAACAAGAGATATTATAATATGTTGTAAAAATTAACTAATTATATTTGGAGACAAAAACGCTACTTATCATTTCATCTAATAGACACAAAAATCTCGTGTGCAGTTTGCAAATCCGAAAAAAAAGAAATCTACTGTTGTTTTAGAAAAGCTTTATACAGTGATAGATATAGTGATTTATCAAATAATTGAGAGAAAAAATAAGGTTCTGTAGGTAATTTTTTCACAGTTTTACAGTTAAAGTGCTATATAAAAAAATTTATAATTGTTGTGTAATTTTATCGTTACTTTTGACTTTAGAATGGTTCCAAAAAGATTTGGCAAATTCTTGAATGACAGAAAACTTGAGGAATTTTAGCAATTTGAGTAAAAATAATGCTTTGTCTTGGTCAAGCCTTAAAGTTTGGTACATAAAAAAACAAGGATATGAAAAAAATTTTAACATTAGTAGCGCAATTAATATAGCATAATTTATTCTGGTTAATTAATTAATAGCATTGTTTTAGAATTATAATTCAGTTATTTCTTTCATATGTGCACATAACATGTAACTGCTAAACTTAGAGCATTATAGAGCAGCTACGATACCAATAAAAAGATTGTATTGTGTAAACCAACCCTAAAAGTAGCGCGCGCCAAGTGTCATAAGAATGCCGCGTACTACGATCAGATTACATTTTTGGGACATTTTCTGAAGATGGTTTTTGAAAATTCTGTACACACTCATAATCACAGCTGATTATCATGGTTATCAAGTTTAAAACGTAATGTGACAGGTTTTAAATTGAGGAAAAAGATGGAAGAATGAATAATATTTAACAATTCAACCAAATTTTAGAATAGGGCGAAAGATGCCCCAATATTATTATTGGGCAATAACTATTAATGTATTTTATAAAAATTCTAGTACAAACAGTTATCCACGGATAGGAAATTAATTCATGGTCTTATCCAGTATCAGCATTGACTTGACATAATCTAGTTATATTTTATGTCAGTATAATGGAAACAGCGAAAAGTGCCCCACCCCTCAAAAAAAAATAAAAAATAACGTAATACAATAAAATGATCAATGAGAGGCCAGTATAAATTTTACCATTGGTCAATTACAATGTATACTGGCCTATCATCATTAATTATTTTTTGTATGGCGTAATTTTTTTTAAGGCACTTTACGCAGTTTCAGTATAATACATCACATATTGAGAGAATTATGGAATTGTGATCGACCTAACCTTGTATCAATTCAGCGATTCAAAGGGATAAGACTATGGAAGATGATTTGTTGTACATCCCCAATCTATTGGTATCAATTGGATAATAATACAGTTTACCTTTTTGAGAACTGGTGAGGTTTTAGACTTTAAAAATCAAAGGTACTAGATTGTGGAAATTCTTTTGACTTGTTTTAAGATAAGACACATTCCTAGCGGTCATACGGATACAGGAAGACAGGGATAGGTTAATAGGCAGTTCATTTTTACTTTTTTGTAAATATAACTCATTTTTAGAGGTCATAGATAAATAGGATGAAAAAGAAAATAACCTTATATTGTTCCTATATATGTAGTTTTGATTGGTTGGTTAATTAAGTTGAGTAATCAAACGTTTCGATCTGTAATTTTAATCTATAAAAGGGATAATCATTGGGGAATGGGATGTATATAAATTTATTGGTCATTGTCTTATCCCTTTAGATCCCTGTGTAAAAATCCTTTTCTATGGCATTTCTCACTTAGATTGTTTGTGTCCATATCAAAGATTAAATCTGTAGTAGCAATTGCAGGCACGTACATTTTTCTGCCTTTTTGTCTCAATTTTTCATTCTGTTTGGTTTGATATTCAGTTATGTTTTATTTACTTTAGAGATGCAATTTGAACTCGTAGCTGCGCCACTAGCATCAAGGAGGGGACAGAAAATGGCCTACAACCATTCCAAGACTTATTTTAGGAATATATACTAAAAATGTTTTTTTATTAACAAAAATTTTCACCTCAAATGTTAAGTTTACCTAATTATTTGATTTGTAATTATTTTTTTGTTTTGTTATTGTTTTGTTTATTGAATGATCATGCAAAGGGTGTTTTGTGTTTAGGCTGACAAGTGTAACCAGCGGGCTGTCCAAATTTTTCAAATATTTCTTCAGATCTAGAATATTCTACATTCCTTTTGTTTTTCAATTTGGCTAGAATCAGGAAACTATTATCTCGGGTATGCATTTAAAGAGCACTACCATGGAGATTGTAAAGTAAAGAGAAAATCTTTGTTTCATTATTGGACACTTACATAATATTCTACTCTAATTATAATTGGTCGTGTAAAATTAAATTTTAAACAAGGATGACAACATCCATAAGTAGCGAAGCACAAAAAATTGTGGATAGGAATATGTATAAGTAGATTTAAAGTGTATTTATTAAAGTCAAGAATAGATTTATTGGAGAAAATAAACACGAAACCTTGTTTTATTTTGTATGATGAAGACGGTTAAAGTAAATTACATACTAGATGCACATATCAATGGGAAAAATATTTTAAAACTGTTAATGCAAAAAAGTTTTAGAATTTAAAAAAGATATGGGGAAATATGTCAAACATATAAAAATAGCCAAAAAACCTGCTAAAAGGCAGTTTGGCTGCCATTGTTTCTTTTCTTAAAACGCCAGAAATTTGATTTTAATATCTTTAACTGAAAACTTTTTGAAAATTGGACCATAAGCACCAAAGATATGGGGGAAAATCTGAAAAATATAAAAATAGCCAAAAACCTGCAAAAAGGCAGTCTGACCATCATTGTTGTTTTCTTCAAACGACAGGAAATTTAATTTTGATATCTTTAACTAAAAACTTTTTGAAAATTGGACCATAAACACCAAAGATATGGGGGAAAATCTGAAAAATATAGAAATAGCCAAAAACCTGCAAAAAGGCAGTCTGACCATCATTGTTGTTTTCTTCAAACGACAGGAAATTTAATTTTGATATCTTTAACTAAAAAATTTTGAAAATCGGGCCATAAACACCAAAGATATGGGGGAAAATGTGAAAAATATAAAAATAGCCAAAAACCTGCAAAAAGGCAGTCTGACCGTCATTGTTGTTTTCTTAAAATGATGGGAAATTTAATTTTGATATCTTTAACTGAAACAATTTTGAAAATCGGACCATAAACACCAAAGATATGGGTAAAATTTGGAAAATATAAAAATAGCCTAAAACCTGCTAAAAAGCAGTCCGACCGCTATTGATGTTTAAGAGTTAATTGTGCTCCTTAATAATGGGAATATTGTCAAAAAATTTCAGCTCTCTATCTTTTATATGAGCCGAGAAAATCACGTTTCCCCCAATTCATTAATTACGGACGGACAGACGGACGGATGGACATTGTGAATTATAGAGTAGCTTCGCTACTAAAAAGGGAATAAAGCATAATACTCCTCTTATAATCATTATTCATGTATAGATAGATTTTACAGGTAAACAACCAATAAAATATTTTTTTTCCTCTTATAATCATTAGTCATGCATAAATTAATTTTACTTTTAAACAGGCAATGAAACATTGTTCTCCTCTTATTATTATTAGTCATGTATAAATAAATTTAACAAGTAAACAGGTCATGAAATATTGTTCTCCTCTTATAATAATTAGTCGTGTACAAATAAAGTTACAGGTAAACAGACAGTGAAGTATAATACTTCTCTTAATGCTATTGGTCATGTATAAATGAATTTTACAAGGAGAATGAAACATTGTTCTCCTCTTATAATCATTGTCATGTATAAATAAATTTTACAGGTAAACAGGCAAAGATTGGGTTTTAAAAAATATTTATCTATTTAGAACATATGAACTAAATGCCCAATCCTATTGCATGCTCGTGAAATATTTATAGGTGTCTTGAGATGGTTTAAAAATTTGGTTTTTGTAGCTGCTCGTCATTAACCAGTCGACCGGACGGAAATATATGTTTCATACCTTCATTACATGAGTTGGATGTAACAACTTGTTTAGCACAAAAGCAGGTAGAAGGACTGGTGCCTCCTTTTCTGTAACACAATTTCTAGAACCCATAAAATAAACAAGGATGACAACATCCATAAAAGCGAAGCACTAAAACGGTAGGAAAAACAAACATTTATACTTGTAGTGTGTGTCAGAACCAGGGATAAGGGATGGGAAACGTAAGAAAATATTATACCAGGCCTATTTTCCAACTAGGCCTAAAAAACTAGTTTCGGGATGACGTAGTAGTTAGATTTGAAAACTATGAACAATGATGAAATAGCTATTATATGAATGCAAAGAAAAAAAGTATAGAATAGAATTCAGGTAGTTGATTTCACCTATCATAAAATATAATAAAAACTTTTCAAAGAACCAATATGTTAGTGGCTTTAAGTAGAATCCCGTTATAACTTCAACCCCCCCCCCCCCCCATTTAAAAAAAAAATTTTTTTGAGATGGTTAAATCTGATTTATTTTCAAACATTTTAAGGGGGGATCTACTTCACCCCAAAATTTGTATATAGAAATAAACACCGCTTTAGCTCCCCAGCTTTAATAAATAAATTAAGTAGAATTGAATAAGTACATGGGTAACATTCTATCAACTAATTGTTCCATAGCAAACATATAAATTAAGAATTAAAAAAAAAAATTATTTTACGTTAAATATTAACAGAAAAGTTCAATTAAGTGTGCAATAATTTTTACCAAAATTAATGAAATTTTTATTTTTAACAAAACACAGTACACTTTTATTTACATATTGAACTAGTTTTGTATTTGTGATCATTTAGATGGGTTATCAATTCCACATGAAATGTAACTTTTAAATTGTCTAAAGACATGAGTTTTTCACATTGTTCTAAAGTATAAAATGTTGAATCCTACTCAGTCTTCAAAAAGCGATCTCTCAATTTATGTTTTGCTATATGGACATTTATTAATGTGTAAATTTAATAATAAGTTGATGTGATTGAACGTCATACATATTGTTGTCATTCTAATAGCAGAAAGTTTCCATTGTTGTCTTTCTAATAGCAGAAATTTATGTTTGCTTGAATTAATTTAGCCAATAATGAACTGGGGGACGCGTTTGTTATCAATTAATTGGTTAATGCTAAAAGTAAGTTTCAGGCTATTGGATATTGGCCTACAGCCAATGAGGAACTGGGGGAAATGAGTTGATTTTATAGGCAAAAAAGAAAAGTTGCCCCATCACTTTTAAAAGGAGGCTGAGACCTAATTTTCGGTCAGGTTTCCCATCCCTTATCCCTGGTCAGAACTGAAAAATCAGAACATAAATGTATAAATGTCGAATCAAAATTTGAATTAAATTTGCTTAAATACAGGGTAATGATTAAGGACATACTTACGTTTTAGGATTAATTATAGAGATGCTTTGCTTATAAAACTGTACTTTGTTGTCCTAGGAATCAGTATTCCAAAAATCAAATAAATCGGATAATTTTATCACGTACAAATTTGTTGTTAAAAAGTTAAAATTCATTATGTTTAAAATGGACATTCTGTTAACGATTATAGAGTTGCTACGCTTTCTAAATCGTACCTAACTACTACAGGAATCACTATGCAAAATTTGAAATCGATAGGACAATTCTAACATGCCTAAATTAACGAATAAAAGCTAACTATCTCGGACGGACGGACGGACCGACCCTAATTATAGAAAAGCTTCGCTTTTAACAAAATTAATTTTTAAAACTGGCCTAGGTGTTAAGGGGTTTAGGAATGATAGGAAGGGGGTCTAAAATCTGTGAGTTAGGGCTCCCTAAATGTCAAGATGGAATGTGGTTAAATATCAGTTAAATATCCTCACCCAAATTGTCCAGTAGATGAAACATTAAACTTTGAGCTGCTAAAATGTTTGGATTCTTATATTTAGCAATAGATGCTTCACCACTATACTCTAAGGAAAACAGGAATTATTAGGAAAATAGCATAAAACCACCCTAATACATTACAGAATCTTTCCTTACGGACCCACTTCCGAGAAAAAAAATCTACTTTATATCATTGAATTTAAAATTACTTGAATCATGATTTTTTATGATATCTAGCTAGATATCATTAATCCACATCCTTGAACCCTTGTTTTTAACTTCTTTAATAAATTAGTTACTACTTATATTAAAACAAGTTTGATTTTAATTTTGTTTTCAGGTTTAAGTCAAACTAACAAATTATATTTTTATAAGGAGGACAACATATAGCAAAGCAAATCAACACAGTTTACTGTGGAACAAAATAAAACATTTCTAGTAAAGCAAAGTTTGAAAATAATAGAGCAATAATAATATGCTTAAATATAAATCCGTTAACTTGCCTTAAATGGAACAAGGTTCGAATCCATGTAAATGTTCAAACAATTCTTCTCAACAAGGCAGTTTAAACATTTCTTTTCAGTGAACTGAAGTCTTGGTTAGAAAATCTTAAGCAGGGTTCCTAGGAAAAACATTAAAACAAGGATGACAACATCCATAAAAGCGAAGCCCTTAAACGGTAGGACAACCGGACATTTACTTACAAGCAAAATTGTAAGTAAATTTGTTTAAAAACTGTTTATGTATATACTTACATTTTTAGGACTTAATAGTGTTGCTTCGCTTATGACATTATACTTTGTTGTCCCAGGAATCAACATACCAAAAATCAGATCAATCGGATGATTAGATCACATAAAAATTTGTTTTAAAAATCAACATGTTTCAAATGGACGTACAGAAATTCTTGTAATGATTATAGAGTTGCTACGCTTTCTATATCGTACCTAACTACTAAAGGAATCACCATGCAAAGTTTTAAAACAATAGGACAATTCTAACATGCCTAAATTAATGAAAAAAGCTATCCCTCTGTGACGGACGTACCGACCCTAATTATAGAAAAGCTTCGCTTTTAAAAACACAAGTGTATCTTTTCAAATTTTATTTTAAAAGTTAGTTGTATGTGAAAAGTTGCAAAGATTGTAAAATAAACATGTACATAAATAACACCTTCTAAGATATGTAGCTATAAAAAAAGAAAATAATGTAATAGGACAAGATTGAGAACAAGAAAATGCAGTATATACAGTAGACACATATATATTTATATTTAGAATAACAAAATTTATTGCCTTTTTTCCAAAACTTATTTTTCAACAGGGATAAAAGTATTGTTAATTCAGTTGGTTCATAATATATATTACATATGTACAGGGTGAGTCAGAAAAAACTGAGCTTTCCGATTTTCTGATACAACCAGTAGGAATATGCAAAAAACAATTATAGGTTCTTGTTCTCTATAAAAATATACATTAAACTTAGAAAAGGTGTTTTTGAATATCTCTGAAAACAACGGCGCTTTTTAGAGCATAAGATTTCAAAAAATGTGATTTTTGGCCATTATTTTGTACTTTTTAGGTAGATTTATTTATAATATAAAATGTCTACCATTCTAAAAAGATAAACAAACATATTTTTTGATTATTAAAATTTTTATTCAACAGATTGTAAATATTTAACATCTTAAAAATACAATTTATTTAAATTAAATTATCAAATTATAAATCAAACGTTTTGTTGTAATCTATTGTTAAGATTTAATACCCCATGACCCGAAAACCAGCTCATGGCCGGAAATATTTCATCTTGTTACCTAAATTCCTCCCCACTCCCCCTGAATTTCCTCTAAATTTGGTGCAAGACTGGATTTAATCTCGAAAATCTCCGCCCCCTTTTGACAAATTATACTTGTGTGTTATAATCCATCATAATAACTTCATTTAAATAGGGTAGGGTTTCTAAAAGGCATTTTTATTTTAAAAATTCAAACCTTGATAACTTTTTTATCTTAAGAGATTTTTTTGTCAAATAAAAAGTTTTTTTTTCTTTTTACTATAAGCTACGTTATTATAGAAGATTCTTGTAAACCACATGCATCACAATCAAGAAATATGAAAAAATGACAAATTGCAGTATTCTAAAAATGCTTTTGTGAGGAGCCAAAAAGCATTTTATCTTTTAAACTCATAAAAGTACTTTTCTTAGACCTTTTCCTAAATAAATATTGAAATTTTAAGATTTTATTAGACAAAATAGATGAGTTATTTTAATTTTTCTTGATCAACATTTTTCACACAAGGCATTTTTTGACACCATACACCTATCATAGAGGCCGCATTTTTAGAGATAATGAAAAACACCTTTTACAAGTTTGATGTGCTTTTGTACAGAGAACAAGGACATATAATTATTTTTTCTGTATTCCTTCTGGTTGTTTCTGAAAATCGAAAAACTCAGTTTTTTCTGACTCACCCTGTACATTTTTTACTGAAGCAGTTGACTTTAAATACTGTTTTTTTATTTTGTGTTCAGTATACCAGCAGTATTTACGTAAAAGATAGCATGCCAGCTTGTTGTCGGTTAGTTGTCAGGTACAAAACTGGACCACTCTGCATCCTACTGGAGACGTTAAAATTGGTAAATACCGCTTCTATGTCTGGCATGTGACACTAATTGTTAGAGTATAGGAAATTCCTTGGCCTGTAAACAAGATTAAAGGATTGGTTGTCTTTTGGATGTTACCTGACCTTACATCCAATTACAAGTGGATGATGCTCTTGGTTCTCTAGATGTATGATAAAATAAAATTGTAGGAGATTTAACAGGTAATCTATTTAGTACCTGTACCTGATACGGTAGGAAAAACAAACACTTGTAGAGTGTCAGAACTTAAAAAGCAGAATAGCAATGCATATGTCTAAACAAAATTGTAAGTAAATTTGTTGCAAATTTCATAAATGCATGATACAGATATGTTTCGTTCATAACATTGTACCTTGTGGTAATAGAAATCAGTATTCCAAATATCAGAAAATAGGATAAAATACTGACGCTTTTTATAGAAAAGCTTCGCTTCTGAAAACATTTAAAAACTAAGTTAGATTAAGATTTTAAAATTAATGACCTATCCATACAACCCTGACAAATTTTCCAAACAATTTCACCAAGATTTAGGTGAACCATGGAATTTTTGTAAAATTCTTAAATTTCTCGAGGGTTTTGTAAAAAGAAATATTGTGCTTTTTTGGGGTTACAGTAGCTTAATATTTATTTTCACTAGTCGCTAACTTTTCATTATTTTAGAGGAATAAATTAAATTTTACAACTGTTAAAAAAAATTAAAACTTTCTGGCGTGCACAGGTTTTGCCATTTGTGTGATGTAGAAGGGTGTATGGGGTTGACCAATAGGGGGTGTATAAACCCCCTCTTAATTTTCTAGAGGGGTTTGTCCCACCCCCTTTGCACGATTCTATTTAAAGCTGAAATTCACCCAGGGATCTAAAGGGATAAGACAATGAAAAATAAATTACATACATCTGCAATGATGATACACTCAAAATTACCCCTCTTGTAGATTGTAATTAAAAGTTCAAACGTTTGGATACTCAAATTAATGAACCAATCAATCAAAATTTGATAAAAGTCCCCAATGTTGTTAATCCAACGAATAAGAAAAAGTTAATAAAATTAAAAAGTTACTAGTGTAATAAACAGCCCAATGTACCCTCACTCCTTGAAGTAACCTACACATTTACTTAGAGTCGATAAAAAACATCAGACAGAAAGTTAAATGTTAATACATTAATATATTATTTGCCTACAGATTAGGTTAGCGAAGAGTGTAATACATTTTTTACGACATTTGAATTATAAAAGAAATAGTGTAAGCATTTTATTATAACATCTAACGACATTTTTTGTAATTAAATGTATGTTTGTAAATAAATAGCACTAATATTTATTATTTTCTTATGGTTCTCTTCAGTAAAACCAGCTTAAGTAAAAAATAGTACGTTTGTCCCCTCTCTCTCTCTCTCTCTATCTCTCTCTCTCTCTCTCTCTCTCTCTCTCTCTCTCTCTCTCTCTCTCTCTCTCTCTCTCTCTCTCTCTCTCTATCTCTATCTCTCTCCCTCTCTCTCTCTCTCTGAATGTTTGTACCTTAATTGTAAATCAAATCAACAAAATGACAGACAATTTAACTTTAACCGAAAAAGGACCACTTAAAAACCAACTGCTTTATAAGCATTTTTATGTTTATCATAGTTAAGGTTAGGTGATGTAAGGGTTAAGAGAGCCCCGGGGCCGGGGTAAAAAAACCTTTACATTTTTAGAAGTAAAATTTAAAATGACTGAATATTTTTACAGTTGTATCTAAAAATATAGACTTTCAGGACGTCGTTTTAGATTTAATTAATTATCTATGGGTTTAAATCTATTTGTCTACCATCAGTTTTTCCATAGATTTACATAAAAATTTTACTTTCAATCTACATCTGTCCCATGTTCATTACTCTCTCTTTATTATCATTACCATCCTCCCCCCATCGCTCATAAGCTTAACCCCCTGTGGAGGGCTTTTTAGTAAAACTGTCCCCCCGCCTCCAAGTAAATTAAATGTAGATTTTGAATTATAACCCTCCCCCCCCTCTCATCCTCCTCCGGGTTAATAACTGATAATATGGAAGAGATTTAAAGCGGATTGCGGATATTTTGATGGATAGATTGTTCAGAAAAACACCAAAAATAAAACAATAAAGCCTAGAATAATTGATCATGTCTTAACGTGCTTGTTTTGTCTAAAAATCTCTAAAACAGATAGACCTGCCCTTGTCAAACTTGTAGTAGCATTGTGATAACTTATATTCATTGTTAATGTGTATGACATTAATTAAAAGAAAAAATAGCCATAGCTATGTTGTACGCAGGCATTATGACCACTAGAAATTGCAATGTCATTATTATGTAGTTCGCTATCAGAATTAATCACTAGATTTATGTGGACGTCACTTGAAAGGTCTCTGGGGGTAAAAGAGGTTAAACAAGCCTCTTAAGTTTGATGTAGATGGGGAGGGGTGGGGGGTAAAGTAAGCCGTACCCCTGCTGGGGGTCCTTTATCAATATCTGGATAATTCTATTTGAATTAAAAAGATGCCTAGCCACAGCTGTAGGCCAAAGCATTCGGTAAATAATAAAATAAGGCAGAAAATACTTTTACAATTATGGGTATGTTTGTAATGCTTCAACTCATTTTCATTTTAAATAATTATGTTTTTCAATGTTATTATTAATTGAGATAGGACATTTGCAAGACATTTCTTTGCCCTATTATATAAAATTTACGTTTTATTTGCCTGAAGCTGAAAATCTCAGAAAATGCTGGTCCAAATGGGTTGTATTTTTCAGGCATGCTATATTAATATCTTGGGTTGGTTTTAGGATATTATCCTGGTCTCCTCTGTCCTACAGCTAGGGTCGATGCAAATTGTAATCATTTTTAATAGAAAATGTTCCTATCTTTGCATAAGGTTACTTCCCAGCTGTCGATTGTTTTCCAATCAATTATTAAAAAATTTACAATAGAACAATGACTTAATTTTCAGTGATTACTTATCTCTGTAATGTTTTAAACATAATGTTGCACATGTTAGAATTGTCGTATTGGTTTCAAACAATTTATGAAAATTCCTGTAAAAAAAACAGGTTAACTTTATAAAAAAGATGAGTCCTAGGCTGATTTGGAACAAAATTTTACCAATTTTAACACCAGAATATTTTCAATCTAAATTTGTAAAAAAAAAAAAAATTCTGATTTGCCGAGTTTCGCTTTCATTATTGTTTTTTTTTATAGCTAAAAACTATTGTCAACAATAATAAATTATTTATATGTTTGTTATATAACATTCGAGTGTTCGTTCAGTAATAAGTCTATAAAAACATAAAAGGCAATAGAATTAAATGAAATTCAATTTTTAAAAGCGAAGCTTTTCTATAATTAGGGTTGGTCCGTCCGTACGTCCGTAACGGATAGCTTTTTTCGTTAATTTTGGCATGTTAGAATTGTCCTATCGATTTCAAATTTTGCATGGTGATTCCTTTAGTAGTTAGGTACGATTTAGAAAGCGTAGCAACTCTATAATCGTCACCAAAATGTCCGTACGTCCATTTTAAAGATGTTCATTTTTTTACTTTTTTAACAACAAATTTTTATGTGACCTAATCATCCGATTGATCTGATTTTTGGTATATTAATTCCTGGGACAACAAAGTATAATTTAATAAGCGAAGCAACTCTATAATCAAGTCCTAAAAATGTAAGTATGTCCATAAACATTATCCTGTATCAAGCAGTTTTTCAACAAATTTACTTACAATTTTGCTTTGACTCTTATACATTTATATTATGATTATTCAGTTATGACACTATACAAGTGTTAATGTCCGTTTGTCCTACCGTTTCAGTGCTTCGCTTTTATGGATGTTGTCATCCTTGTTGTCTTTTATTTCTGTACATATTTCTGAGTTGTATTGATATGACACATAGACAGGCAAGAAAGTATTCTGCAATCCTTTCATATCCTCCGCACAAAAGCTTCCCTCAAAAATCCTCTAAAATCATGTCAATTTATTTTAAAAATAAGGAGGGTCGGTTAGGGCCAAGTTCTACAGGTTACTTAGAGGGAAAGTCCCATTGTTTTCAATAATAATATAGAAAAGTGCAGTTTACGGTAAATTGTTCCTGGGATTGTTTATCTCCAAAAATCTATGAACTTTAAAGACTGCTAACTGCCATACGGCTGAATGTACATGTTACGCCCGCACATTGTTATAAGTAACAAAAGAAGGCCTATAAACAATCTGAAATAGCCAAGTTCCTATGATACGAGGAAAACATTGACAGAAGAACACACTCCCAAAAAAACAAGCATTTGTGCGTTATGAGTAATGGCTATTTCAGATTATTTGTAGGCCTTCTTTTGTAAGTTAAGATTTTGTGTGAATGTAATATACATACAAGTTCAGTCATTTAAAGTTCATAGATTTTTAGAGATTATAACTTCCAAAATACAATAATCTTCACCGATCAAACTTTTTAGAGAGATAGTCAATTACTTTGTATTAATTTAGGAGGAATTATGAGTAACAGCAAAATGTTAAATTTGTATTGTTTATAAAGAAAACAAAGTTAGTCGCGCCACGAATCCTGTTATTCTTGTTTAGTCTTGTTATTATTGACACGTCTGCTGACAGGTATAATAATATCCAGGAAGGGAGGGTTCATGGACAATGGGCTGTTTATTACACTAGTCCCCAAAGTTGTATAATTACGATTTTTATTTGATGGATTAACAACTTTCGGGACTTTGGTGAATTTTGTTTGGAAGTAAAATTTTATAAGAAGGGTATAATTTTATGTATCATCATTGGGGATGTACTTCAATTTATCGGTCATTGTCTTATCCCTTATGTCCCTGAATAACAGCACTAAAATTAAACTTGTTTGAGAGGCATAATACTAGAAGCGTGTATTGACAGGTATAAACACTGCACACGGTGCGCCAGCTGTTCCCTGGTAAACTTAAGAGCTGGCATTATAAAAATTATTGCTATTATTTCAATGCCCAACATGCTGATTTTTAACTTTTTTTTGCAAATTGTCTAATTATTTGTACGATATAATTATCCTATTCATCTGATTTTTGTAATAATGACTCTTAGGACAACAAGGTAAGGTATTATAAACGAGGCAACTTTATAATCAAATCCTAAAAATGAAATAATGTCCTTTTACTGTATTTACTCAATTTTGCAACAAAATTATGAATAATTTCGTTAAGACTTAATTAATGTGTTTATTAAGTTCTGACACTTTAACCCATTAATGACAATAGGGTCTTAAACGACGCACAAATTCAAACCTATACTATCACTCTATTTTTTTATGCTGTCCTTTTTAAATGTTTGTAAATAACTGAATAGAGCTTCAAGTTTTGTCCTCTACATTGCTTGGCCTCTCACTTCATTCGATGACCAGATGAAATCATATTTTCATGGCAGAGGTGGAAAAAATAGGAAAAAATTTCCACACCAGGTCTAACTTTTTTCTTTTAAAGAATTAAAACATACTTATTTATAATTAATTATAGCATTTGTTATATATTTTTAGTTTCTGCTAAGTTTTCTTTGATTTTAGTTAGTTTACATACTTTTTTTTGATAAATTGTTGTGCGTCGTATTCGACGCATTCGGACTAATCATTTTAACCATTGCGTCCTTCTTGACCTTATAGGACTAATCATTTTAGGATTTTACTGTATAATCTCCTATAATATACTAGTTTCTACGCCCCTAACCTCTAGGACGTGTGGGGGATGTCAGGAAAATAGCTTAAAACCATCCCAAGGTATTTATAAAGCTTCCCTGATAAGTAAAACCAATTCAGACCTTCAATTTCTGTAATCTTTGGCTTGAGCCAAAAAACTTTACTACTTTATAGTATGGAATACAATACAAGCAGCGGCTACGCCCCTAGAGGCATCTAGGGCCCCTTTGATTGCAGGGGGAGTCAAATCCCCTCTTTCAATTACAATTTTTTAAAGAAAATTTTTTTTTTTATTTTTATTTTTTTTCTTTTTCTAGGGATGATTTCTCTTAAGGGATGGTGGTGGTACCCTCCTTCAAAATAGTTATAAACCTTACCAGGACCTAGTAGAAGCTACCATGTAACGGAGCACCATATAGGTTCAGTGGTTAGCAAGGTCCTTTGGTACACACACAAAGACATACAATAACATGTTACTTTATTTTAAGGATATAAAAGTAGTAGCGCAGATAATCTACAACTAGGGTCTGTCTGTACGTCCACCTGTCTGTATTTCCATAATTGCTTCCAAATAAATAATAGCTACCTTACAACTAGGGAATGTATGTATGTCTGTCTATATATCTAAAATTACAGCCAATTAAAGACTGTAAATATGTTTATACTTCCGTAATTTTTATTGCAGCCTAGCTGTTAATATATTCATAAAAATAGCGCAAATACTCTACAATTATGGTCTGTCTGTACATCCGTCCGTCTGTATATATATAATTGCATCCAAATAATTAACAACTACTCTACAACTAAGAAATGTATTTGTTAGGGATCTAAAATAGTAAGTCAATGGCCGATAAATTGATGTACTTACTCAGGGATATTATACCATAAAATCTTTCTGTAGATTACATTTAGTGGTTGAAACATTTGGACACTTAATAAACCAACCAATCAAAATACAAATACAATTCCCCACAGTTGGTAAGACAACAAATAAGAAAAAGTTATTATAAAACTTAAAGGATTAACAGGGGCTGGGGGGGGGGGTGTTGAGGGGTTGTCATGTATTGGGTTGTTCAATATAATTGTCGACAAAATCATATTTTTTTGCTAAACATTGTAATAAAGTGAAAGGGTATCTATCTGTGTATCTGCGTAACTGATATGCTTCTTTTTTTTAGTTTGTAGCTTCTCATAGGTCCTAGGAAGGTTTACAACTATTTTTGGGGAGGTTACCTCCACCCTCCAAAGAGAAATCGCCCCTTGAAAAAGACCCCCCAACACAAGAAAAAATAGAATTAACTTAATGAAATTAATTCTTTTTAAATAAGAAATATTGTTGTTGAATTCAATGACCTCTCCCCATCTCAAGTGCTCCTAAAGGCCTCTAGGGGCGTAGCCACTAGTACTAAACAATTATATTCTGAATTGTTTCATACAGACGAATGGACGTACAGACCGACACTGATTGTAGAGTATCTGTGTTATGTATCCTTTTAATAAAGTAACAGGATATACTTTCACATGTGTCTGTGTGTTGTGTACCAAGGGATCTCACTAACTACTGAACCGATATGGTTCTCCTTTACATGGTAGCTTCTCATAGAACCTGGTAAGGTTTATAAATATTTTGGGGGAGAGTACCACCACCCTCCAAAGAGAAATCGCCACTTAAAAAAGACCCCCAACACAAGAAAAACTAGAATGAACTTAATGAAATTAATTCTTTTTAAATCTAAAATAAAAAATATTGTTGTAGAATTCAATGACCTCTCCCCATCCCAAGTGCCCCTAAAGGCCTCTAGGGGCGTAGCCACTAGTACCAAATAATTATATTCTGAATTGTTTTATACAGACGAATGGACGTACAGACAGACACTGATTGTAGAGTATCTGTGTTATGTATCCTTTTAATAAAGTAACAGGATCTAAATACATTCTACATACATGTGTCTGTGTGTACTAAGGGATCTCACTAACCACTGAACCGATATGGTTCTCCTTTATATTTTAGCTTCTCATAGGACCTGGTAAGGTTTAAAACTATTTTGGGGGAGAGTACCACAACCGCTCTAGGAGAAATCACCCCTAGAAAATAATAAACCCCTCTCATTATTTTTTAAAAACTGTAATTGAAAGAGGGGGTTTGACTCCCCCCAAACCCAAGGGTCCCTGGATGCCTCTAGGGGCGAAGCCGCTGCTAGTATAGTGTTCCATACTATAAAGTAGTAAGGTTTTTGTCTGAAGCTAAAGATTATAGAAATTTCGGGTCTGAATTGGTTTTACTTGTCAGGAAAGCTTTATAAATATCTTGGGATGGTTTTATGCTATTTTTCTGCCATTCCCCACCCACCCTAGAGGTTAGGGGCGAAGCAACTAATAGATTATACAGTAAAAGCCTAAGATGATTAGTCCGATATGGTACATAATAGACGCATGGGAAAAATGATTAGTCCGAATGCGTCGGAAACGACGCAAAAAAAAAACTTCTTTGGTATGCCACAAATCAAAAAATCTAAAAATACAAATGTCTTACAATCCCTTAAGGAAGCTGTGTTTAAAATTTCAAGTGATTCTGACGACAGGGGGGAAGTTCGGCACTAATGGGTTAATAGAGCTATAGTTCGTTTTTCCATCTTTCTGATTTTAGAGCATCGGTTTTATGGATGTTGTCATCCTTATCCTTGTTTTTATAGATTTCTTGTCTAAATTTTCAATGTCGATGCAACTTTTTTTGTAGTTATTAGGTCAACTCTATGTAGCATATAGACATAGTGTCATTATAATGTCGATATTAGTAATAGTAAGCTATTTTCACCTTCAGTTTTGACATGGGTTGGGCAAGGCATGTTTTTGACGTAAATTTAAAACAAAAGAACATAGTGTTGATATTAAATAAACCCTGACCACTTCAAAAATATTTTTTAAAATGTATAACAAAGATTACAAGTGCCAAATACATATCACAAAACTATTAAAAATTCGCCAAAATAGAGTTATTAATAGCCCCCCCCCCCCCTCAAAAATAGAATACATTAGATTTATATTATTACATTAACATGTTTTAAAATATAAATATGTACATGAAATGAAGGTATAAATAATACCTTAACAAGGATGACAATATCATTTAAATATATCTTAGCAGTTGAAGGGAGGTTGCAAAAAGAATTACAAGGACCTCTAGTATATATTGACACCCTCAAAATAGAATTTATAACTTTTAACACAAATATGTAAAATAATATGTAAATGTATAATATATGTATAATGACAAGAATAATATTATCCATTTAAGTAATATTAATAACATTGAAAAAATCATTATTTTGTGTCTTTCTGCGCGCTAGTTTTTTTTGTCAATTTTATTTTAAATGGTTGAAAAGTTTAAAATATATAAAGTGTTCTCAATGTAAAATATATCTTTATCAAGGTCTTCCGATTTTTTTTTGGGGGGGGGGAAAGTAATTTACCCCTGAAAAAAATATTCAACCCATTTTCTTAAACCAAATTGTGATACTTACTACAAAATTTTAGGACGAAAACTACAATCAAAGCACCTAATGTGTTACTTTTATTTGCTTTTAATTGCTGCGCTACTTACAGGTAAAGTTACCCTCTCATACTCTCATATTAATCACAAGAATTTTATATTCTTAGTCCCTTTCCATAAGAGACGGCAAGCGTTTTCTTAAAAAGAATATTTTATGCAAATTTTTGAATAAATTCTCCAGTTTTTCTTAGAATTTAGTCTGTTAATAGTGAATACTATCATGGATCCAAAGGGATAAGACATTGGCTAATAAATTGATAAACATCCCCAATGGTTATACACAAAATAGCCCTATCTGTGGATTTCAATTTTTGGTTGAAATTTATGGACACTCAACTTAAAGAGCCAACAAATTAAAATACAATAATAGTCCAACATATAAGGATATGCTATAATAAAACTTTGGGGACTAGGGTAATAAACCGCCCAATGTCCCCTCCCTCCCAGAATACTAAAGCCAAGAATAAAAGGATTGTACAATGAAAGATGAATTCATGAAATAACTAATTAGCGATTAGTTAATTTCTTCCATAATATTTCTTGGGAAGTTCAGCCTTTAATAGCTTAAATGTTGGTGATGATATATGTAAAAAAAATCCATTTCTTTAGAATTTTCATTCAGTATAATTTTAATAACTTTCATCCCTCCAACCCTGATATGCTTAGTAGGACATCAAACAACTTTTTGTATTCATTTTCTCAGATTTTATATTCTTTATACTTATTATACTCCATGTGTCTTATATTTCTTTATTATACCAGCGGTTACGTCCCTAGAAGCCTCTAGGGGCAATTGAGTTGGAAATATCTGTAAGAGAGATTTCTTTTTGGAGGGTGGTGGTACCCTCTCCCCAAATAGTTACAAACTTTCCCATGACATTTGAGAAGCTACATTGAAAAGGAGAAACATATCGGTTCTGCGGTTAGCAAGATTCTTCGGTACACACAGATAGACATACATAAGTATGGGGGCGAAGCCACTAGTACTTTGGTAAAGCACTACAATGATAATTTTAAAATGTAATGTAAAAGTTGAACTGTTTTTCTCGTATTCATTCGAATCCGGTGGATAGGAACCGGTTCTCATCCATACGAAAAAACTATGTCTAGCATCATATTATATCCAGTTTTCTACGAATGTAAAAATGTACAATCATAGGATTTAAACCAGTTTTTTTAGCCGGTGCCTTTGGCACCTCGGGGCTAAAAAAACTAGTTTTAATCTTATAATTGTACATTCTATATCCGCGGAAAGCCGTTTATAATACGATGCGAGAAATAACTATTAAGCAATAAATCTAGGAATTCCCATTATTAAAATGAATTATTACATTAAAATCTAAATTACATTCTAATGAAACTCAATATGCTTTTACAATGAAATAAATTTTGATTTATATTAAAAGTTATATAAATTACACAAAACGAATAATAGCAAAGTTATTCATTTTATTATGTGAAATAATGGAAAGGCTGTGTAGATAATAAAAGAATTGTAACTTGCAGCTTGCTATAAATAGTTGGAGATTTAATTCGGAAAGAGTAAAAATTTTGAATAACGTTTTTAAATCATGATAACGACATTTATAAAGCGAAGCTCACTTAGTGAAATTAATAATGGCCGTCAAACTTAATAGAAACAGTTATAGAGTAGCTACTTGCTTATATGTTGACAATCATAGTTTGTATAAAATATTTATAAATTTTATTGCATATACAAACGTATTGGTTCTGGTAAAGTAAAGCTTCGCCTGGAAAAAAAATAATAAAATTTTAAACATATTATTATCTGCTTAGCTCTCCAGCTAATGTAACGTCGGTCAACTCAACCTTGGAGTTAATAGAATTGGATTCCTTCAGTCCTTTACAATGATTCATAAATAGCAAGGTTTATCTTCACGTTACCCTGCTATTATGCTGTGATATTGCAGCAACCCAGTGATATTAGGAACCACTTTTAATCTAGTGGGACAATACAAATTGGAATGTGCCTTCAAGATGATCAATACTGATCCAATGCAGTATAGTTACAGCGTACGTAATTCCTAATTGTCTTAAGAATAAACATTTGAAATAAGCAGACTAAAGGAATACTAAATATGTATAATTGAAGTTCCTTTAAAAAGATTAAAATCTCTTAAATTTAAATTAAGTGTAAAATGTACAATTATTTATTGCTTGCTATTGGTAATTGTATGCGCGCGTGGTTCATAACCTGACCAACAAACATAGCTAGTTAGAATTTATAGGGTTAATACTTCGTTTTATATAGAATACATTTTAACTAGCAGCCTTAGCCCTAGCTTCCGGAGACTTTACAAATTAGAATTGTGTTTTAAATAGTCTACAATCATTTTATTGCAAAATTTAAAGCTTCTCTGAAAAATGATTTTATATAGCTTTATACAAAAACCTTAAAATCCTCTCAAATGATTCCTATAGTTTAATTTCTATAACAAAAATTGACCTGAATTTCACTAAAGAAAATGTTTTTTTCTTTATTCTAGCTGATAGCGATCATAATTGATTACTTTATAGAAAATTCTTCAATACTTTTTGTGTTGTTTTGACTTTAATAATCAGGGGTAAGGGGGTACTTAAAGGAGTTGTATCTCCGAATTACAATTTCAATGATTTATAGCAGCCATGTTTCATTTATAAAAGTGGCTAGGTCTGATATTTTACAACGATATTAAGCTTTACAATATCGAAAATATGTCATGTATGACCAATACCATATAATCTTCGACATATATTATATCAATGGTATGTACTATTTAAATATTACAGCTGAGGTGGATTCTTAAAAAAATTTTCCCACTAATCGCTTAGTGGGGCAAAATTGTTTTCGTGAAAAATCCACCAAAATCACATTAAAAATCTACACAAATGAAACAAAATCATAGAAGGGCTATTAACATAAGATTTTATTTAATTTTTGTAGATTTTTAATGTGATTTTGGCGGATTTTTCACGAAAACAATTTTGCCCCAATAAGCGATTAGTGGGGCAAATTTTTTTTAAGAATCCACCTCTGATCACATTTATTTAATGCCATATAAAGTCAAAATTGCTTTTTGACAAAATATAATTCAACTTTTATAAAAAAAAATTTACTTTTTCATTTTTTTTTACAATTCCATTTTTCCTTGATGCCTACTTCAAAGTTATTATAGAAGAAAGAGACACAAAGAATAGAAAATGAAGTCTTTTTGTTGGATTATAAAAAACTTGGAACTTGTCGGTCCTTTATGATAATAATTTGATTGGGTTATTTTTTATCTATTATTTTTTTATTCTTTGAAATGAATGATTTTGTCTTATATTTACGAATAAAAATATTTATGCAGTATCAAATTTTCTATGACAATTGAAGAAAACCATCTAAAAATCAAAATCAGAGTGATGAAATACTATCTAAAATGAAAAAAAGATATGTTTATCTTTTTCAAAATTGAATCTACTGTTAAAATGCTCTGAACCTCTAGTTTATTCAGTCATGAAAAAGATACTAGGAAGTCCCAGGAAGACCTAATTTTGTGGATAAAAGTATTTGGCAGACAAAGTCATGGATCAGTACAGGTAGATCAGCATAAAGTTATTCAAGTTAAGGAAAGTATGCATTGCTGACGTATGCAAAAGAGGGATGTACTTTTTAATTTGTTGATTATGAAGGGGGTGTATCGAGCACCCTTACAACAAAATAGCACCTCTGTTTACACTCCCTCTCACACACCCTACACCCCTTCGATTTTAGTTTAAGTGAGGTATCAAAATTTTACTGACATAACCCTATTCACGCCACTAAAATTATGCATGTCATAATTTTCACCTGGCCAAGAAAAGCATGCCACTGAGAAATGTCGGTTCATGGAAAGAAAACGAAGTAGCGGGTTTCGTCGTATTTTCATATAAGCTTTTCTCCTATTTCTAGATCCTGCGGGCCTTCTAACCCTGTTGGGTAAATTCCCTAACCCTGCGGAGCAATCATTAACATTTAAGTAACCTAAAATAACCTAATAACCTTTCAAAAGGTGAAAATACGACGAAACCCGCTACTTCGTTTTCTTTTCATGATCCGAAAATCAATTATATTTACAAATACCCAAATGTGTTTTATTTCTTAGATTTCAAAAACTTTATAATCAATTGAGCTGGGGCCATAAACACATTTATGTTTCTAATAGTTAGTGAACTAATTTATTTAGCCAAAGATTTAGTGATTTTTAAAAATGTTATTTAAATTCAGTTTTGTATTTTTTACGGTGAGCAAATATAATTTTAGAATAATTCAAATACTAAAGATCTTAAAGAATTATCATAATCATCAACTAGTTGTATTAAGGATTTTATATTTTTAAAATATGTCATATTTTCGGTATTTTATTGTTATTCCTTGATTCAATGTATTATAAAATTATCATTAATGCACTAAAAATGGTAATTTTTTTCTTTAATTTACTAAATTATTCTCAATTAATGATTTTTGGTTTGTGATTTTCATCCATTAAAAAATATATAGAAGTTTCAAATCCAAAAACCCTAAGACTCTATTTATATACATCTTAAATCAATGCCTCTCATTGGTCGGAACTTATTTTTATTCTTGGCGCTCATTGGTGGATTTCTAATTTTAGCGGCACGACGAAAGGTTCCGTGATTATTTCGGTTTAATTCTAAAAATAGAAAAAATCACCAAACTTATCAATATTTTTTTTATTGTAATAATATTGGATGTATTCCTATGTGGAATAAGTTGTTTAAACTATATAACGTTTTATCATCAACATTTTGTTTGAAATATGCTAATTACATTTTAGATCAATTTATGTTGATATAATGCTAGCACCAATGTCTAACATGTTATTTTTGTAACAGTTTCTGCCAGCCACAAAATATATTTGCTTTATGATATGGCAAATATATCTGTGGTGAAAAATAAATAAATTTTGGTTCTGATCAATATTTTACTTTTTTGCAAAGTGTATCCTTGCTTAATATTTGCCAGGGATCAAGGTTTTGGTTTTATTTTTAGAAGATATTTATAGTTACTATAAAAGATGATGTCGTACTGGCCTACCATTGGTCAATTGAAATGTATACTTTCCTGCCATTGGTATTTTAGTCTGTGTATTGGTTAATCACTGGTCATTTGCATTGTATGACGTCATTTTTAAATTGGTAACATAAATTAAAGAACTCAGTAATAGTGTCTGACTGATTATGACGTAATAAAAAAAATTAGCCAATTAGAGGCCATTATAAATTTGTCCATTGGTCAATAACGGCTTCTCATTGGCTATTTTTTTTTGTTACGTCATAATCAGCCAGACACTATTACTGTGTTCTAAATTAAAGCAAATAAACTAAATAATAAGGAAAACTTGGACATTTATGGCATAAGTAGCACAGCAACAGTAAGCCAGCAACGAGAAACATTAGACTGTGTAAATTCTGGATAAGTTATCATGGATGGCCGTAGAGTCATTCTTTTGTGATAGAACTAGAGACTTTGCCCCTAGAGGCCTCTAGGGACACTACAGGGAATGGGGGAAGTTGACCGTTCACTTTCAATTTCAGTTTTAGGAGTAAAAGAAAAGAAAATATTTTTTGTTGGGGGGGGGGGGATTTTCTTAGGGGCGAATTATCTTGGTTATGTGGAGAAACCCTTCCCAAAAATAGTTATAAACCTCCCCTGGACCCATAAGAAGCTTCGCAGTTAGCGAGAACCTTTGCTACAGACAAAGAAAGCTTACTACTTTACAGAAACCAGCTCTACAAAAATACATTGATAGAAAAAATGGGGTCATCCAAACTAAATAAAAATAATCCTGCAAACTAGAAATTGCAAACAATATATATTTTCGCAAGAAATAAATCCTTTTAATTGTATTCTCATGATTTCAAAATAGAAAAACAAAGGGGATATTATAATGATTTATCCTTAAATAAAATTGAAACAAGGATGAAAACTTTCACAAGAAAGAAAAAAGAGCATTGGGAAAAACAAAGACGATTATATCAAGATAGATTAATTTGTCAATAAGACACAAAATTCTGTTCAACTTAAAAAATCTCATGATACAAACGACGAAATTTTGTACAGCATCTTATTATAGCTGACTTACTATCTATAATACAAAGTAGAAGGATATCTGTCTGTCCGTCTGTCTGTTAGTCTGTCTGAAGCTTAAGATCTCGGTAACTGCTGAACCTATTGGGCTTTACTCTTCAGGTAATATCCTAACTGGTACTGGAGAGGTTTTAAGAAAATTAAATGGGAAAAAAGCAAAATAAGAGTAGCTACGCGACCAAAAAATAGCACTTAACAAAGGCCCCCAAGATTTGTGCAAACTAATTTGTTGCAGTCATTGGGATATTTATTCTGATAAAAAAAACCAGGTAATAAGGAAACATTAGGTTATTACACTAGTCCCCAAAGTTTTATAAAAACGTTTCTTTATGCATTGGTTTAACAATTTTGGGGACTTTTATTGAATTTAAATTAGTAGGTTCAATAAGCTGAGTGTCCAAACATTTCAATCACTAATTGTAATCTACAGAAGGGGTAACTTTTAGTAAAAAGTTTACTTTGCTACAGGGTAGATAAAGAATCCTGGTAGTAATATATCTTCTTTCTTATTTAATAATTTATTCCTTTAAGAACAAACTATACATAATTAAATCACATAGTCTTGAAGTATTGATATATACAGTTTAAAAAATAGCACATAAATTGTTAATAACAAGAGATATTATAATATGTTGTAAAAATTAACTAATTATATTTGGAGACAGTTTTAAAATCAAATACTAGGAAGTGCCATATCAATATTAAAAATTAAATACTATTTAAAATAAAGTCTTAAAATAAATTTAATTAAATATGAAGTTTTTTTTCTTTCTCTTAAACTTAAATCTTTGTAAGACTACCTATACCCATCTCAAACAATTTGTACCCTCTCTTCTACAATGATAAATAACAGAAAATAAAATAAATTACGGCAGCCCCCCCTTCGGCTTTAAAAACCTCATTTGCAATAAATTTTCTCCCCTTGGCTGATTTATAATTTAATTTATATGATTTATAATTACAAATATGAGAATGTGTTATACCGCAAATATACTATATTACAGGGCTTGGCAGACGCAGTATATACTATATTACAGGGCTTGGCAGCCGCAGTAAGCAACATAGACGTTTCACAAAATATGCTGTATGTCTAAATACTGTTCCTAAAATGGCAATCTGTCTGCTAATAAAAGGGTTTTTGAACAACCAACCGGGTTTCAATCGGCATGCCAGTTTAAACTGTTAACACGCAGTTAGCTTACAATGGATTCATAATATTTTTCTAATTCTAAAGTTATATATGAACCCATATTTTTTATGCCTGTGGAAGATTATATTTTACTTCAAAGTTTTGATTAAACCGAGGTTAAAAAAATTGATTTTTTCAATAATTACTCAACATAATTTTAAAAGTAAGGTGTCAAATTAAAGATCTTACTATTTTTGTTCATACTGGCCATTTTCTTCTTTTATTTTGTTGCGTTTTAGTACCTTAAAACCGACTTAATTATTTTTTTTAAAAACTTAAATTACTTAAAAATTATTAAATTAAAAATTAATTAAATTACAAAAAAGACCGATTGCATATCTGAATTCTATGAAAAATTTTACATCTACTACTTACTGAAAGAACTGGCTAGTTATCTGAAATAAAAAGCAAAAAAGTTCTTTCAGTAAGTACTAGATGTAAAATTTTTCATAGAATTCAGATATGCAATCGGTTTTTTTGTAGACCTCTTATTTTTTAAGTAATCTAAGTTTTTTTAAAAAAATAATTAAGTCGGTTTTAAGGTACAAAAACGCAACAAAATAAAAGAAGAAAATGGCCAGTATGAACAAAAATAGTAAGATCTTTAATTTGACACCTTACTTTTAAAATTCTGTTGAGTAATTATTGAAAAAATCTATTTTTTTAACCTCGGTTTAATAAAAACTTTAGACCTAAATATTTTCTCAAACAGACATAAAAAACATGGGTTCATATATACCTTTAGAATCAGAAAAATATTACGAATCTATTCTAAGCAAAATTGAAAAGGTTTTATAAAACTACAATAAAAAAATAAGTTTATTTTAAGAATCATAATTTTCGGCTTTAAAGGGTTAGCTTGAACCAAACCTGAACAAAACCTAAACAAAAGACAATGCAATGTAGCAGATATTTTTTAAACACAAGAAACAATAATGTATTTTTAACTGCATTGTTTTGAAGTTTATAAACAGACTGATGCATATTTGTTCATAATTTTTCATTCTTTACATGTTCTTTAATATCACTATATTTATTGTAGTATCTATTGTATATATTGTATGAACGTTCTCCTTTTTTTCTGGCAATTCTATAGGTTAATTTTATAGGTTAAGCTTCCCGATTTGTCAATTTTTGCGATTTGTGATTGGCTAGTTTAGTAGTTACAATTCTTAAAATAAACTTTTATTTTTTCTATTTTTTATTACAATTTTTTAAAACTTTTCCAATTTTGCTTAGAATGGATTCATATTATTTTTCTCATTCTAATGGTATATATGAACCCATATTTTTTATGTCTGTATGAGAAAATATTTAGGTTTAATGTTTTGATTAAACCGAGGTTAAAAAAATAGATTTTTCAACAATTACTCAACAGAATTTTAAAAGTAAGGTGTCAAATTAAAGATCTTACTATTTTTGTTCATACTGGCTATTTTCTTCTTTTATTTTGTTGCGTTTTTGTACCTTAAAACCGACTTAATTATTTTTTTAAAAAACTTAGATTACTTAAAAAATAAGAGGTCTACAAAAAAAACCGATTGCATATCTGAATTCTATGAAAATTTTTACATCTACTACTTACTGAAAGAACCGGCTAGCTATCTTAAATAAAAAGCAAAAAAGTTGATACAACTTCTTTTCAAATCAATTTAATCTTGTTTAACCCTCTGAAAAGAATCCTAACTGCTCCCTAAGTTATAATGCACTAGAATAATTATAATTGCACACATGGTGGGTACTTATGCATTTATAATGTGCTGCCACATACCTTTATATTAATGGATAAATTATTACTTGTATGTTAAACCAGATTTTCAGGTCCTCTAAAAAGTGAAACTCGCAGCGGTTTCGATTGAAGATAACCCACACCCACCCACATTGCCACACCCTCCCCTTCCAACTGGATAAACAAACTAACCAATAAGTGAGTTCCATGTTAGCGATAATTTTTCACCTGTCATAATATCCATGTATATTCTATATCCATTTGTATATTAGATCACATCCTAGCATACGGGTAGTCACAAGAGTGCTTAAATAGTTTAGTATACCTGCACCTGCAGTACATGCTTGTCCTAAAAAGGACCAAGTCAAATATAGTCATATTGGTGATTTGTTGAAAAATAAAACACACTCAGAAGATCCTTAATATTTTGAAAACTAGATGGTAGAATTTCAAAGAAAAAGGGAGGGAGTGAACATTTGGCTGTTTATTACACTAGTCCACAAAGTCTTTTAGTAACATTTTCTTATTTGTTGACTCAACAACATTGGGGACTTTATTAAATTTTGCTTGGTTGCTTCATTTAGTTGAGCGTCCAAAAGTTTCAACCAATAATTGTAATTTATAGAACGGGTAATTTTGTGTATCATCATTGGGGATGTGCATCAATTTATAGGCCATTGCCTCATCCCTCTAGGTCCCTGTGAAACTATCCTTGATAGGAAAATAATAAAAGCTGACACATTTAAATAGTTATTTCTTTCATCGTATTATAAACCGCTTTCTGCGGATATAGAATGTACAATTAATAAGATTAAAACCAGTTTTTAGCCCCGTGGTGCCGAAGGCACGGGCTAAAAGAACTGGTTTTAATCTTATGATTGTACATTTTTATATTCGTAGAAAGCGATTTATAATACGAAGATAGACATTGTTTTTTCGTATGGATGAGAACCGGTTCCTATCCACCGGATTCGAATGAATACGAGAAAAACATTTACTTTATTGGATTATGTAAATGAAATGTAAAAGAAGGAAATACTTGATTTAATTCTTTAATAAAACTCTTTTAATCGCGAAACCTTTTAATTTATAATCCTAAAATCGACGTAGCTAACGATTTATAAATAAATCTATTTCTTTTTTTCAGATCTTATAGCAAAAAATGATAAAATAATAACTTTTTTTAAATTGTAAAAAAAAATTGGGTTAAAACAAAGTTCAAATTTTTAGGCAAATTTTTCTGGAGCCTGTCGTTCTGGTAATCTTTAAAAACTTTATAAACTCCCTCATTATCTATTATACATTATGTATTTTTAAGAATTGATGTATTTTTAATTACCCAAGAGAAAATATTAATCATAATTAGTAAATTTTCATACAAGGATGACTGAACACATATTTGAATATTGTCCAGCTAATCATAAATTTATCGTTTTAATATCCCAATTTACTGGTTGGATATGCATTGTTTATATGTAATGATGGTGCTCATTAGTACGGGTAAGGCGCGCCTAAAGCTGGGAAAAAGGAATGCTTTCATATCCGCTGGATTATAACTGTTCCTCAGCCATACTGAAAAATCATGTATAGCCTCGCATAACAAACAATATTCCACGAATATTAAAAAAAATCATAAAATTAATACTAGTTTTGTTAACATGGGCTAACAAAACTGGTTTTAATCATATAATTTTTCATTTTATATCCTCGGAAAGCTGTCTATAATACGATGCGATAAATAATTATTAAGAGGTTTTCCTTTAATTTAATCGAGTATGGTGCCTTCACTCAAACTATTTCTCGTCTTCTTAATCCCCCCCTAAAGTATAAAAAACTATCACAGAGCCACTGCAGAGGGTTCTAACCTTGTGGGTATCTATTACTCTGGGGTACTATACTTGTCGGGTTCTTATAGCCTTCACTTAACCTAACCTCTCTTTTAATATGCATCAAGAATACGTTACTTTGCTGTCCAGATACTATTTGAGAAAACCACCAAGTGTAAATCTTTCTTGCATTTTTCTCAATCTTTTTTTTGTAAGAAAAAAATTTGCCTTACATCTCCGTCAACCATCCCTCCCCCAAAAAAATAGTTTTAAACCTTCCCAGAATGTATGGGAGAAACTTATCGGTTTAGAGGTCAGGGAGATCCTTACTGATATCCTGTTACTTTTATACAAGGATAAAAGTACCACATAAATAAATTTACTCTTTATCCCAACATAAACTCGTATTCTCAATTTTTAGTTTGCTAAGTTACTTGACTCATGACTAAATCCATGAATTGGTTGAACAGTAATTAACCTTATAAGGCAATGCGCACAGTTGCTCTATTCTTATGGCTGTTCTTCAGAATTTACATACTCTAAAATTACACCTCAATTTAGACTTCTCCAATCATTTTTAAAGCGATGTTATTAATGAATAAGCCTTTTAAGAACTATCTTTCTGTGGTTCAAAATTCTTTTTCTCAACTTGGCGGCGACAAGGATAAACCCAGAACGAAATATTCTGCAAATATACAAAATGTAAAAACTAAATCCATTTTATAACGTAGTAAGGTTTTTTGTCTGAAGCTTAAGGAATCAATAACTACTGAAGCGATTGAGTTCATTTTTTAAGGTAAGCTTTAAAAAAAATCCTGAAGTGGTTTAGGCCATTCCATTTTCAGATTTAAGGCTTGGGATGGTTAAGCTTTTTACCAGCCTTTATCTGACATTTCAAGTACATAGCCCCTAGAGACTATTAGACTTATCTAGAAGGGGGACCTAAACTAACCGAAATATATATTATAGGGACGAGGTTGTCCACCCCCCCCCACACACCCTCCATAAATAGCAAACTGGAAAATCTTAACCTAGAAATAATTGCTAAAACGGTTTAACCATTTACAAGATCTTACATGACATACAAACAAACCGACAGACATTATACTATTTCAGCACGTACATTAAAATTAAAAGAGTTCTGTAAAAAAAAATTCAAAATGGTTTTCATCCAACAATTTTTCTAGTATTATAAGTTCATTGCCCGAGGGTGCTAAACTGCTATTGGTCGGATACAACATTAAAAATATGTAAAACAATCTCTTTTAACCAATAAGATTTCATCTAGATATCAAAATTATTATTTATGAGATTATTAAGAAAAGTAACGTTTGAAACTTCAAAAGAAACCAGGGATCTAAAGGGATAAGCCAATCGCCGATAAATTGATGAAAATACCCCTTCTTTAGATTACAATTATTGCTTGAAACGTTTGGGCACTCAACTTAATGAACCAACCAATCAAAATTCAAGAAAAGTCACAAAAGTTGTGAGGCCAACGAATAAGAACGTTATATTAAAACTTTGGGGACAAGTTTACCTGCATCCCTGAAAAGAAATATTAGAAAATATTCCGGAAAATTGAAAGCTCTTGAAAAATTATAGACATTTAAGAATTGACAAGGATGAACATATGGTAGGATAACATTTGAAATAATACTCTTAAAAGATAAAATTGCAATAAATTAATTATACATATTAGAGTAAAACACTAGAGGTAGAAAGGGTTAAATAACTATCTCCCCATCGCAACCGTCTTGTGAAACCTTTCTATTGGGTCATTGAAAATCAACCAATGGTGTTGCTTATATTAACAGAGCCAAGTAGCAGAAAATAATTTAGAAGCAGACGAAAGAGGTCTTTGAAAAATAAAGGAAGGTAGTTGTCTGTATATACATCTATACAATAGATCTGTTTTGATATAAAGATACAATTATTTCAAGATTTCCTGTCAAATATAACTTTGATAAATGTACCGTTATATCAAATGATTTTATGTCCAAAGTACCTTTATGCAAAATACATTTCTATCAAAGTTCTTTACTTCTAGAGATTTTAAGTCACATAATACTTTAACAGTCGATTTTATATCAAATGCTATTCTTATTAGCGCAGGAAACAACAAAGAAAAATTAAATAAAAAAGAACATAACCTACTTTTGTTAAATGTAAACTTTAAAGACATTAAGTTATGTATTTATGTGATCAAAATCTGACTTAAAAAATGTCACTGAATTTTTAAAATCCGTTTATAAATTTTTTTTTGAAAATCTATTCAAAGGAAAACATACCTATACATTTTCTTATGGTGACCCAAGAAAAAATGCACTTAATTCAACAGTGACGATTCAAAAACCCTTAAAAGTCACTAAACCTTTCTAATTTATTTTTTCAATTTTTGCATTGTTGCAATATTATCAATCTTAGGGCTTAAGTAGCTGTATGAGAAATTCATCTAAATGATAAGAAAAATGTAGAAAGCGCAGATAAAAAAATAAGAGCTTGACGAAAAGACAAACATAAAACAAAAAGAAAATACACAATTTTCCAGTCATGTTTTATTGAAAATAAAATCATAAAAAGCAACTATAACATTGCTTAATACATATAAGATTAAAAGTATAGCTTTTAAAATTCTTCATTGTGATTATCAGCTGATCAATTATCCAAGTTTCCTCTTCTTGAGCGGCTGAACAGAGATCTGTACCTAGTATTAGCAGCTGGCTGTTCAGGTGCAGCTGGCTGACTTGCCTCTACTCTTGGCTCAACAATATCCTAAATATGAATTATTGTATCTTTAATATCCATGAGGGTCAGGTGTAACACCTAAAAAACAATTTTCAGCGGGTCAAATAATTCAAAAAACAACATCCTGCAATAAAAACTCGTTTGAGAGATGGTCTATTTTTCCCTGACACTGAGTCTTTTGAATTGAGTTTCAATAAATTATTCTCTCTTCCTCTACCCCTATATTTTAAAAGTTTCTTTTTTGAACAAATATGCCGCACTCTTGTATCAAAACGAAAACTAGGTCTTTTTGGTCATAGTGACTCTACCAAATGTAATCTATGTAATGTAGAAAGTAGTATAGAACATTCATTATTTTTTTGCCTTTACCCAAAATTCTTTATAAATGCACTTGCTTTATATTTAGACTATTATTTTAATAATGATACCCCTGAATTCATTTATCTCAAAGAAAATTTTTATCTTTTTAATGTTTGGTACCCTATATTTGCTAAAAATGAAATATTTTTTCAACTATCATTGCTAATTCTAATTGCCAAAGATCGCTCATTAAAAATTAGTAAAGATGAATGTTTATCAAGATGGACCATTCTAAACTGTTTCTCTCAATCATTGTTTGTTGTAAAATCTGCTTTATCAATTTTAAATAATATGGGTCTAAATTCTGATTTTCTTAATGATTTTCTTGAGTTTCTATTAAAACAAAAAAATAATATCTCATACTTCAAATGTACATGATTTATATTCCGTAATTCGTAATTTATCTATTATAAACATTTAAAAATACATAAATTCATAGTTTGTTTCATGTTTAACTCGAAATAAATTATATAAAAACATAAAAACAACAACAGAATTGTCCTATCGATTTCAAACTTTGCATGATGATTCCTGTAGTAGTTGGGTACGATTTAGAAAGCGTAGCAACTCTATAATCATTACCAGAATGTCCGTACGTCCATTTTAAACATGTTGATTTTTCTACTTTTTTAACAACAAATTTTCAAGTGTTTTAATTATCCGTTTGATCTGATTTTTGGTATATTGATTCCTGGGACAACAAAGAACAATATTATAAGCGAAGCAACTCTATAATCAAGTCCAAAAATGTAAGTATGTCCATAAACATTATCCTGTTTTTTAGCAGTTTTTCAACAAATTTACCTATAATTTTGATTCAACATTTTTACATTTATGTTCCGATTTTTCCGTTCAGATACTATACAAGTGTTAATGTCCGTTTGTCCTACCGTTTCAGTGCTTCGCTTTTATGGATGTTGTCATCCTTGTTAAATTAGTAACTTGGATGCAAACATCAACATCGGTTGCAGTGTATCAGTTAAGATATACAAGTTTTCCGGAATTTTAATGTTAGGGGGAGATTTGAAATCTGCATCAAATTTTAAGGATTTTTTATAAAATTCGTTTTTGTATAATTCTTTATCTAAAAGCGAAAATGCATTTTAAGTTAATTAATTTTGACCAATAGAATAGGTGGATTTTAAACTACCTGCGCTCTAATTGGTTGAATGATGTACGCCATCCAATCAGAGTGCAGATTTTTTAAATCCACAAATCACAGATGCCAAAATTAATTAACTTAAATTGCATTTCCGCTTTTAGAAAAAGAATTAAAGAAAAAACGAATTTTATAAAAATATCCTCAAAATTTGATGAAGATTTCAAATCTCCCTTTAACTTTAAAATTCCGGAAAACTTATATATCTTAGTATCGGTATTGACTTACAAATTGACAACAAATTCCATACAAAATGGCATTTTTATAATTAGTAACTATTATGATATAACATATCGAAAGATGTTTTTTTGTCTGAAACTTAAAATCTTGAAGATCTCTGGCATGATTGAGTTAAAGTTCAGGGGGGCTTTGCTAAGGTAAAGGAGTGGCTTTAAGCTATTTTTCTGATTTTCCCTTAGATGCTAGGTGCGAAGCAACAAGTTATAAAACACAATATAAGACGGGAATAGTTATTTGTCTTTTCCTTATATTGATCATACTGAAATGTTCTAAATATTCTGGCAATGTGAGATCAAATGGCAAAACTTAAAATTTCTGTCACAGGAAACAAATCGTTGATAAAGTTTGTTTATACCTGTTCTTGGCTAAACCTGGAGTCTGTCCTCTGAACTTCCAGATCCCTGGTGCTTCCAGATTTCCGGCCTAGGCCAGCGAATCTGTTGATAGTTGGCGCAACAATGTTGTCCTCTTCTTCGTTCAGATCTCTGGAATAGTAAAAATAAATATTAATTACTTTCAATAAAGTTATATTTTGAGTGTACATAGAGATCTCGTGACCAGCTCGACAGAATAATCCACAAATCATTTTTAAAAACTTAGTTTTGTTTCCTTTCAGATTGCATAGAACCACCAAAATGGTACTTAGAGCGGTTATTAAGTGAATAAGTCATTAAATTTCTTGTTATATATATATATGTATATATATGTTTAGACTATTTTAGAAGCTCAAGATGTAGAATTAAAAGTAGTTCAAAAGTAAAACAAATGTTGGAAGTACAACATCAAAGCAAAACTTTGGAAAATATTGTAAAAAAGCTAAAATATTTAATTTTCAATGTACAATGATTAAGCATTAACAGATCAAGACGGAATAAAGAGATGTCCAGTCATTAGAGAAAAAAAAACAATATAGAATGAAGGAGTTAAATAACTGTATGCCCCCACCCTTTGTCGACTTTTAATTGGATCTTTTTATATCAGCCAATAGTATAGTAAATATTAACATAGCCAAGTCGCTACAGAAGAGCAGAAAGCAATTTGCTAGCAGATCAAAAAGGTCCAAGACCGGGCCAGGTAGTTGTCTGGGTTATACATCTATACTTATAACATTTATTTGCCAGTCAAGCCTGATGTTTTTACATAATCATACCTTTCAGGTTCTTTCTCCTTTGGCTCCCTGGACTGGTTGCCAGGATCAGAAAGGCTTCCACGTCTAAATTAGAAAGTATTATATGATAAGATATCTGCAGAGTTTCCGCTTTGCCTTCAGGGAAGCTTCATGTTAAAAAAAAAACTCTAAAATCTATGCTAAGAGACAATTAGCACCAACTAGAAGTTAAGTTCATTTATCGCAGATAACTATTTAGATAGGGTTTGTCAGCCCGCACGTTAATAAATATTATTTATAAAAGTGTCAGGTATTCAATAGAACTGAGAAACATAAAAAATAAGTTGGGCAAGTGCTATCTTGCTAACGTGCAACTCGTTTATTGGTCAGTTTATTCATCCAGTACGAGGGAAGGGTATGAGTCAAGTGGGTGGAAGAGGTTATCGTTATTTTAGCCACCTGCGTGTTACACTTTATTATAGAATTAAAATCTGTTGTAAGATCAAAGTAATAATATATCCCTTATTCTACGCTTCTTTTAATTATGTATAATCAAATAAAATAAATCTTATGAAATGGATTTTTTTTTAAAACTTAATTATGCATTGAAAATAAAACAATTATGTAAAATCCTTTAAATATTTGGAAAACATATGTGACATTTATGTTTCAAATATTTTAAAATGATTATTTCAACAAATTATGCCCTAAAAACCCGGTTTTTCCAAAGGCCTTTTTTTCGAAGATTTATTGATTTAAAGATTGTAAAAAATGCGCACCTTTTTGAAATTTTAATTGCGCAGCTTGTGTTAATAGTAGAAAAATGTTATGCATATCGTTAGAATCGTCATAGGCTCTAGTTTCTTATTATATAAGAACCATTCCTGTGCTACGAATAGTATAGGAGCTACGTGGTAAAATGTTCCAATTACTTAAAACTTTTCATCCTTTCTCACATTTTTCAACGTAGCTCCTAAACTACAAATAGCACAAAAACGGGACTTATATTTTTAAAAACTAGAGCTTATGACGATTCTAACGATATGCATAACATTTTTCTACTATTAACACATACCACGAAATTTGAATTTTAAAAATGTGTGTATTTTTTTAACACCCCTTAAATCCATAAATCTTCGAAAAAAAGGCCTTTAGAAAAACCGGTTTTTAGGGCATAATTTGTTAAAATAATCATTTTTAAATATTTAAAACATAAATGTCCCATAATAGGTTTTTCAAATATATAAAGGATTTTACATAATTGTTCTAATTTCTATGCATAATTAAGTTTTTAAAAAAATAATTTCTCTTGGATGACCCTATAGGATGCATTGCATAGTTTTATAAATACATGTTCGGTCATTATTTACCTTAAACCATATTTAGCTTCAAGTTCTGCTCTTATCTCATCGGCAATTCTATCTCTCTCAGCCTAAATAAATATTTTAGTATAAATATGTATACTTTTTTTAAATATACAGATAGCTCTGAAAAAAAAACTCAGAAAACCCCATGTAGGACTAACTTAATTACATCAAGTTACAGGGTTGTTGTACTTATTTTACATATTTTCATGCTCATGTCTAAAGTTAAAAAAAAAAGACATTAATGCTTATAGAATACTCCATAAATCTGAAATTTTACTAAATTTTCCCCTCTGAAGGATCTAACCCTATTGGGCCTATAGCTTCGCTGTCCTAACCCTGCAGGGCTGTTCAGTACCTAATATAACCTATCCTGACCAAAAGTAATGTTGAATTAACTACACTTCGCGTTATTTTCAATTATATGCAAGACCAGAAACTTTAAGGGAAACCGCCAAACAACTTACCAATTTTACTCCTACACAATCAATGCTTAGGATAGTAATTAGATTTTTATTTATTTTTGGGTTTTGGACGGCTCCATATACCTTGGACAAAATTATCCTATTTTCATATTAAAATAGAAATACCACTTACATCAATGTCAATGTGCTCAGCAGCTTCTTTGGGATATCTAAAAACAAACAAAGGTCAATATCTTTCTATTTTATTAAATTAAGGAAGATTTATGCAGTAAAGTTGTTTGAGGTGAGAAATAAAATTAAATTTCTGACTTATTTTACCGGTAGCAAGTGTTAGACACTTGCCTATGAAAACACTATCCGCTTTTAAGATCTCTTGGAACAGATCAGCCAAATAAGGGGGGGGGGAGGGGGGTTAATGCAACCATCTCGTAATCCATGTGTAAATGGCACTTAAAATTCGAATTTCGATTGGAAATTTTACATGAGTAATCCTTGGTAGGTCTATTTTCCCTAAAACAAAGAAAAGTTGAAAAGTAACTGCTAACGGCTGGCGGCTTAGCCTTAAAGCCATTTTTGGTTATTTTCAAGGCAAATTCATCACAAAAACTATCTCCAGATAATACTCTTTGCCGCTCCAAAACGTTTTCAAACGGTTCTAGCTGGTAGTTGCTGGTACTAGAAATCTAAAAAATGTTTTTTCTTGTATCATTTCACATGATTTAAGTATGTTTCAAAAAGTTGATTCTACTTAATTTATGACAGATTTGCCCTAAAAAAACGGCTAAACGGCTGAGCTGTTAGCCGTTTCTTTTTCAACTTTTTGTTTGATTTAGGAAAAATAAACTTACCAAGGATTACTCATGCAAAATTTCAGATCGAAATTCGAATTCTAAGTGCCATTTACACATTGAAAACGAGATGGTTGCATTTAGCTTGCAAATATGGCCCTCATTTATCGATTTTTTCGTTTATCCCGTAGGAGAGGGGATGGATGTGCATCACTTTATCAGAGTACATGAATATATGGTACTGCATCAAAGATATAATGTATCGAATGTTATAGCATAAACACTAGGGTTGGGCCGGATACTTTTTTAGCCGGATACCTGATATCCGGCTGATTTCAAACGCCGGATATCCGGTAACCGGCCGGATATCCGGTCAACGCCAGATATCCGGCAAATATCCGGTTATCCGGCCAAATTACCGGATATCCGGCCGGATAACCGGCCAATTACCAGATATTAAATTAGTAAAAAAAAATTCTTCAGAAATCTTATAAAACTTCAATAATAAGAAAATTATAGCCATTTAAGCTTTAAAAAGCAGAGATTTTTGGTGTAAAGTATAAAACATTATAGAGCCGGATATCCGGCCAGATAGTTTCAATATCCGGTATCCGGCCGGATATTGAAAATGGCCGGATATCCGGCCCAACCCTAATAAACACCTTTGTTCACAACCAGGTACCAAATGCTGATCCTTGCAAAGTCCACTTTCAGCATCAAATACCTAAAAAAAAACAATGACAATGTAATTATTAATAACATAAGTCAGCCAACAAGCAAAATAAATCTAAAATTAAGAGGGTTAAAAAGTAATCTTTACTACGGAGCGATGGCACCAAAAATCTCGATAGAAAAAGCTGAAATTACTAAAAAAAAATTCGAATTAATTGAGTTATTTGTTACAGCTGAACAGAAACAGATAATCTTCATTAGTTTTCTATTCCTTGAAAGGTTTTTAATATTCTTACAGGAAAATTTTAATCAATTTATCTTAGTTTTGTCAAAACTCTATAGTTAAGGCTACTGGCGTAAAGATAAATATGTAATCACCTTTCATTTTTAGAGCCATGTAATGATAGTTATTTAATACTAACTTTAGCTCTGATTAAATATAATAAAAACTAGAGAAAAAGTTTTAAAAGGCCGGTTCTAAGAAATTTTACCATAGGTTTCTCACAACCCAAGAGTCTTGGCTGCCCAGTGCTGAGACAAGCATAGAAAAATGCGCAATCATCCGGATGGGGAAGTCTCTCATGATCACCAAACCTTATCATATTTCTAAATCATTAATAGTGTAATATATTTTCAGTAGCGAAGCTACTTAATAATTCATTTTGTCTGTCCGTCATTAACGATGGGGAAATGGGGTATTCCTGTCCTGTTTTTTGTTTAGGAATGAATATTTCTTAAACAAAAAACTGGACAGGAATATCATTCTCATTTAAACAAAAACTCATTTTTATGCTAGTAAAATATAGTTTAATTTTGGTTTTCATTTCATTTATTTCCCTGGTATAATTTTTCTTTCTTTTAGTAATTAATAAAAATTCTAAAATCTTCCAAAAAAATTAAAAAACCTTCTAAAAATGATACCCGGGATATAAATGATCATACCCGGGAAATAAATGAATATTTACATCCACTAATTAAAGGGTCGTTTATATGGGAATGTAATTTTCTTGAGCCAATTTAAATCAGCTGAAATATTTGGCAAATATTTTGTACTAATAAGCATCCATTATATGATTTACCTTGTTAATATTTTTGTATCCAGAGGTGAATTCTTAAAAAAAACTATTGCCTCAATAAAACTTTAGTGGGGCAAAATTATCCCCTCTAAATTTTTAGTTTGCCTTACTGATTTTAGTGGGGCAAACTGTTTTTAGTGGGGCAAAAGTTTTTTTAAGAATTCACCTCAGTTTTTGTGAATTTATATGATTTGCTGTATATTCTCTTTTATGACAACTGAACATCTGCTCAATAACTGCCCTTTTTGTCTATCCATCCATGATTTTTTTGTTCTTAGCTACTTGTAAATGTCGCCATCCTTATTAGTATATTATAGACTTACCTCTTATTCTCACCAAATTCAGGACATTTGAATCCAAAAACATCCTCAGCGCGACATCCTACCCTAGAAATTAATCAGAATCAAATAATGAATTTCTTTACCTATAAATAGCAACTACGCCCCTTAGAGTCCTCTAGGGCCTCTTAATGTAAATCTACAAGTTTATTTTAATTGAATTACTTCAGATGCGTTTTCTAACTCAATGAGTAGTATGAAACGTTTTTTTTTGATAAAGAAAAAATTGAAAGTTTCTATACTTCAATTGTAAACAATAAACTAGAATAAGTAAAGCAATCTTTTTTTCTTTGCTTTGTAAGATAGCTCGTTGTTGCCATCCTTGTTAATTGCAAAAGTGTTAAAAAATCAGATGTCTTTATATATTTTACCTCTCAATGGCAAATAAGAGTAGTCAAAAAAGCTACATAATGGAAAACCTAAACGATTCATTGGTTTGAAAGATCTTAACAGTCAAACAAAAATCGTACTACTGTATAAATGCTGATCTTGTTTTAAAAATGACCTGGATGTTTCATCAGGATGGACACATCCAAGGATCTCATCAAAAACTGCTCCATGTCCACAGTTCTGAAGATAAACATAATGTAAATAAAATGAAAGCTTATCAAGAGAGTTCCCCTTCCAAGAGTTTTGGTCTTAATATTATTTCTCTTGGTAATAGACTATACACAGCTATTACTAATCTTCCCTAAAAATTGTAGAGCCGTTTAAGAGATTTTAATTTAAAAAAGAAATCTATGCATAATTTTAATGTATTGAAAGAGCATTGCTCTTTTTAGAGATCTTACAGCTACTACATGCAGCAACTTTTTAAAACAAAAAAAGGAATTTTTACAGGTATCTATAGGGATAAGACAATGACCGATAAATTGATGTACATGTACAAAATTACCCCTTCTGTAGATTAAGAATAGTGGTTAAAACGTTTAGACACTCAAGTTAAAGAACCAACCAATCAAAATTCAAGAAAAGTTCCCCAAGTTGTTAAGCCACGAATAAGAAAACGTTCTTATAAAACTTTGGGGACTAGTGTAATAAAATGCAATGACCCCTACCTGGCAATTTTAGCTACAATACCGACCTGCATGAAGGCTCGTCCCTCTCTACAATCCACATATTCTGAACAGCTGACTTCTGCAGGTACAGGAAAGTTTCCAGTAGGACGCAGGCACAAACCTGTTCCTGTGGGCTCCTAAATAACAAATATTAGAAACGTTAAACTCTATAGAACTCTTAATAAATTTCCATTATCTTCCTAAAATGAAATTACAAAAATATATTGAATGGACTGAAAATAAAAGCTTCCTTAGAAGAAAAACTAATTCTGAACAGCGTTTTCAGAGAATTTTTGCGTCTTAGAAAAAACCTTACTACTTTAAATAAAACAGAGTGATCAACACAGTTTAATTAAACATGTTATTTTTATTTGATAAGTCTAATAGAGTTTTTCATGTTAAAAACAATCTTCAGTTGGTTACAAATAAAAAGACATGATGCTTTAATGAGCATAAATTATATACTACTGTTTATTAAAACAAAAGATGAATTTTTTCTACAGTGGAGGTAAGGAATGAGTGGGGGGGGTAAGAGTGATTTTGCATGATAAGAAGGGAAAGGTGGTGAGGTATTTAAAGAGGACTATCCACGAACAAGAGCACGTGATTCTAAGTACCTTCCAGCATTGATCCTGAGTATTTTCTTTCAAAATATAATAGGTCACTATTAATAATTAAAATATTGACGAGAAATTTTATGTTTCACCACTTCAAGTTGAAGAAAAGTAAAAAAATGTTCAGGTTTTTTAGTCAAAATTCAATCAAACGTTTTGTTGAGTTCGGGGTGTCTTTAATTGTCCATGTTGTCAAATGATAAAAATTTAAAAAAGTTAAAAGCACATTTACTATATCTCCTATAGTATGTTTAAATTAATGCTAGTATGGATTAATTTACAATCAATATAACACGAGTATTCGTATATGTATCATCAAATATCCATTTTATTAAAAGAATTAGCTGCATCAAAGTTTTCAAAATCAATTAAAATACCTAAAAAAATATGGTGAAACATAAATTTTCTTGTTAATACATTAATGATATATGGTGACCTATTATATTCTGAAAGAAAATACTAAGGATCAATGCTGGAAGGTACTTAGAATCATGTGCTCTCGTTCGTGGATAGTCCCCTTTGAGCATTTAACTCTATAACTAATGTTTTATATATATACTAGCGGATTCGCCCCTAGCCTCAAGGGGCTTTGCCCCAAGAGGTAATTATAAAAAAATTGGAGCTGCCCTGGACTGGAACAGTATCAAATTCAAAAAAAAATGGGGGAGGGGATTTTTATGATTTTTGGGGGGTTGGGGGTGTCCCACCCCCCAAGAAAATAGCTTAAAACCACCACAGGACCAAAATTTTCGGGGAAAAAAATTGGAACTGCCCTGGACTGGAACAGTATCAAATTCAAAAAAAAAAAAATGGGGGAGGGGATTTTTATGTTTTTTGGGGGGTTGGGGGTGTCCCATCCCCCAAGAAAATAGCTTAAAACCACCACAGGACCAATAGGTATATACCCTGAAAAGTAGAATCCAATCGGTTCAGTAGTTACCGAGATCTTAAGTTTCAGACGGCCGGACGGACAGACATCATTCTACTTTATATTATAGATATTTTTAACATATAAAAGGAAGAACTTAACAAACTTTAGAATTTAAAAAAGTAAAAGAAACTAAACCTGTAATTTTTCTCTACCAGTACAATCAACTTTGTTGTACAGATCACAGACACCAGTTGTCAAATCAAGAGCTGAAATTTACAGATGATAATCTATAATACAAAGTAGAACGATGTCTGTCTGTCCGTCTGTCCGTCTGACCGTCTGTCCGTCCGTCTGTCTGTCTGTCCCTTAAGATCTCGGTAACCACTGAACCGATCGGATTCTACTCTTCAGGGTATCTACCTATTGGTCCTGTGGTGGTTTTAAGCTATTTTCTCGGGGGGTGGGACACCCCCAACCCCCCCAAAAACCAAAAAATCCCCCCCCATTTTTTTTTTTTTTTTTGTTTTTTTTTTGAAGGAGTTTCCATGGTCCTTTATGGTCTCTCGCAATAATTTTTTTTTATCACCTCTTGGGCAAAGCCCCTAGAGGCTAGGGGCGAAGCCGCTAGTAGCTTTTATAAAAATAAACATTAAACATATGTAGTGGGATGTGTGATTTGTATTCTGTGTATAATAAGATAATAAGATGATAGAATTATAGAATTTGGAGGGTAATTTTTCTATGGGCGATTTCTTTGGGGAGGGTGGAGATAACATCCCCCAAAATATTAAAACCTTCTTAAGGCCTATCAGAAGCTTTATTGTAAAGGAAACCACATTGGTTAGCAAGATTCTTTGCTACAGACTAAAATTGCTTACTACTTTATTCAATTGAAACAAATATAAAGGTAAAGGAGTAGTTTCACGAAATGCATTTGAACTTAATTTTGTGAACTGCATATTTTATCCTGGTTAAATGGTAAACTATATTTATATGGCATATATTTGAAAGAATTTCAATTTTTTACCACGTAGTTTTTAAAATATCAAGACTTGAAAATCGTCTTTTTAAATTGCATATAACACAAAAAGATAGTTTTCATTGATATTTAAAAAATACGTGGTAGAAAATTGAATTTATTTCAAATATTTGCTATATAAAAGTAGTTTAACCCATTAACTAGGAAAAAAAATGCGGTTCACTAAATTAAGTTCAAATGCATTTCGTGAAACTACCCCTTTAAGAAAAGAAATCGCAACAAGACTTACCATATCCATCGGCGCAGAGATCAATCTTCAATCTTCCATGAGGAGAACATTCTGCAAATCTGAACAATTTTTAAAACGCAATCATAAAATCAATTAAGCACAGAAAAAATGTAAATTTACAGATTTTTTTCTAGGAACATTTCTAAAAATTACATTGTTTCATGGATATGAGAATATATTGAATAATAGCTAAGAAATTGTGAAAATATAATATTGAAAAGCGGATTAAAGTATGATTTGTTAATATTTAACATAAATATTATGTAACAAACAGTATACAACATTTATGCCATTGACAATATTAGATAAATATAAGACAGAAGTATACAGAATTAGCACTATCAATAAAGAATCAAAAGTACATCAATTTACAGAGATCTAAATGGATAAGAAAATGGCCGATAAATTTATTTACATTGCCAATAATTATACACAAAATTAACCCTTCTGTAGAATATATTTAGGGTTCGGAACGTATGGACACAGAACTTAATAAACCAACCAATTAAATATTGATAAAACTCTCCAAAGTTGTTGAACCAAAGAAAAAGAATTCGTTATTATAAAACTTTGGGGACTAGTGTAAAAAACATGTCCCCTCCCTCCCTGATAAATTTACCTATCACACTGATATGGATCTGGCACTAAATATCCATCATCTGACCTCTCACAAACAACCTAAAACATTTATTTTCTAGAATTGCTTCGAAACTGATTAATATCCGCTGGATTAGAACCGGCTCTCAGACATACTGAAAATCATGTATAGTATCGATTGACGGACAATTTTCCATGAATATTGAAATAAAAATCATACAATTTATGCCAGTTTAAAATCACTAAAGTATACATATGAAAATAAGAATTTAACTTGTAAAGATTGCATGGGTGTCTTTTGGAAGCTTCAGCTAGGATGGAAGTTTCTGCTATAGAACCATTACAGCTATTTATTGCAAACTTTTGATAAAAAGCTTTCAAATGCAAAGGTCTTAGAAATACCAAATTGCTCCGTCAACTACTGATATGCCGAATTTGAAAGAAAAAAACGCAACATTCAAATAATTTACTTTCATTAAATAATATTACATTAGGGAAAAGGTATTTAGGTTTGGCTTTTATCAGATGAGTACGCCCGCATTACCACGCAGATTATGGCTATTACAAAAATGCTAAATACTGCAATTAAAGTATTCTACCTAATTTGTATAATAATAAATAATTCACAATTTTTAGGCATAAAACTACAATTAAAGTAAATAACTTACCTCAGCTAAAGGATCACAAATAACATAACTTAAAGATAAATACAGACAGATAAAAGTTTGGATGCGCCACATCATGGCAGCTCACTAGTCTATGTAACACTAAACAGTTTATACAATTCTAATTTGTATAACCGGTTCTATTTTCATGTTTTTATTATAAAGTTTTGGAAAATCTTTTTTTTTGTAATGCAAAATATTCGAAAAAAGTTGTTCTCTTTTACATTTTAATTATTTATGAATAATTATTGTAAAAACTGCAAATTGTACTCTTTGTGTATTGTTTTAAATAAGAAAACTCTTTGTATCATTGTTTTTTATAAATTTTTAAAAATAATAGAATTTCTTAGAGTGTTAAACCCACATTTATTGGTCATCCTACGTTCTTTGTATCCAAAATTTATAATATAAATCAAAGGTGCGCAAGAATCCTATTATATAAAATATTAAGCCTTTTTTTTGTCTGCAGACAAGGATCTCGCTTAAGGCTGAAACGATATGGTTCTACTTTACAGTGAAGATTCTTATAAGTCATTATATGGTGTTAGGCTACTTTTTTATTATTAAGTCTGGGTATGACTTAAAGCCAATTTGCCCTTCCATATTCCTTTGAGCCCCTAGAAGCTAGAAATGCAACCACTAGAATTTGATAAAATACACAACTGCAAGATAAGTACATTTTACATTTAAAAAGGCTTTAATATCCATGGAAAAAAATATATTAGCTACCATTCTCTACGTGCATATTTATCTTTGATTTATTCTTTAAAAGCTGTTTTTAAAAAAAAATCATAACTTCATTTCCCCGGCCTTATAAATGTTAATTATTGAAGTCTTCGATCATTTTTACTTGGTATAAAACTTTTTACACGGTAGAAGGTTGCGTGATACTTTTTGCAGTTTTTAAAAGCGAAGCTTTTCTATAATTAGGGTCGGTCCGTCCGTCCGTCCGTACGTCCGTACGTCCGTCCGTCCGTCCGTCCGTACGTCCGTAACGGATAGCTTTTTCCGTTAATTTAGGCATGTTAGAATTGTCCTATCGATTTCAAATTTTGCATGGTGATTCCTTTAGTAATTAGGTACGATTTAGAAAGCGTAGCAACTCTATAATCATTACCAAAATGTCCGTACGTCCATTTTAAACATGTTGATTTTTTTACTTTTTTAACAACAAATTTTTATGTGATCTAATCATCAGATTGATCTGATTTTTGGTATATTGATTCCTGGGACAACAAAGTATAATGTATTAAGCGAAGCAACTCTATAATTAAGTCCTAAAAATGTAAGTATGTCAATAAAAATTTTCCTGTATCAAGCAGTTTTTCAACAAATTTACTTACAATTTTGCTTTGACTCTTATAAATTTATATTATGATAATTAAGTTCTAACACTATACAAGTGTTAATGTCCGTTTGTCCTACCGTTTCAGTGCTTCGCTTTTATGGATGTTGTCATCCTTGTTTATTATGAAAATATGGACAATTTCTTGGTTGACTTATTCTTTTTGTTTTATACTAAAAACTTATTTATGGTAATAAGGACATATTTATTACTTATGACAGGGAGAGGGATAAAAATTATCTATGATACTCCTGGCTTTGCCTCTAGCCTCTTGAGACGTTGATTCTTTATGTCGAGTGAGACAAAATAAGCTAAAACTACTCCAATGCACATATATAGCTTCCCAGAAAACCGCAAATCACACAGACAAATTAACAACTTATTAATAAAAAAATTAAATTTTCGAGGGGAGTTGGTCAGAGCCGATTTCTTTTGGGAGTGAGGTACCTCTTCTAAAAATAGCTGTGAACATTCTCTTGAACCCATAAGAAACTTCACTGTAAAAGGAGAACCATGTCAATCCATCCAGCGGTTGGCGCAATCATAAGCTACAGACAGTCACACTGGACATCCTATTCTTTTTATTTGAGAATGATATGGATTTGTATTTATTAATAAAGCTTTGATATGTTAGTATGTTCCCTTATGAATTTTACTTTTCAGAAACCTTGTCTATTGTCCTCGTATATTTATAGGGATCTATTAAAAATGACAATAAATAATGAACCAACAAATTTGTCCTAATATTTTGATTTTTAGCAGTGAAGATTTTCTACAGTTCCAGTTTGTATTTTAAAAGTCACATATCTATAACACAAATTAGAACGATGTCTGTCTGTCCGTCCGTCTGTCTGTCCGTCTGAAGCTTAAGATCTCAGTAACCACTGAACCGATTGGGCTCTACTCTTCAGGGAATATACCTACTGGTCCTGTGATGGTTTTAAGCTATTTTCTTGGGGGTTGGGACACCCCCAACCCCCCCAAAAAATGAAAAATACCCCCCCCCCCCCCAAACAAAAAAATATTTTTTTTTTTTACTTTTTCTTTTTAAATCTAAAATACGAAAAATTAGGTTGGTCAAACCTCTTGGGGCAAAGCCCCTAGAGGCTAGGGGCGAAGCCGCTAGTACAGTTTATATAGTAGTTCGAGTAAAATAAATTGAAGTATAACATAATGAGGACCTGACTTAATAAAAAATATAATCCCATTATATAAAGGGTTGGTTTCGTTGATTTTTGATACATTTATTTTAAATAATTTTAAAGGTATTACCCCCTATTCTATCCTTGGACGTCCTTGTCAATGGCCATAAAGTTTTACTTTCTAAATCCATAATAATCATTATATCATTATAAATGTAGTAATATTGGTTTTGACTTGTACTTTTATGAAAGTTACCATTCTTGTTTATATTTTTATATTTATCGGTTGTTGACTTAATATTCTTATTTATGGTTTGCCAATAAATATTTACGTTATTTATTTCTATTATTATTCATAATAATCACAATACAAGAATGAAAAAAATCTATGAAATAAAAGCTCAAACAAAAGCAATAGAACATAAACAGTTATGACTGCGCTTTGATTATTGAAAAAATGGAATATCATTTAGAAATTTGAACAAAATTTACATTTGTAAAATTTCTGGATGTTAATTGTCAACATACTTACCTCATTATGTCTAATCATCCTAGAATTACCCACTTAAAATTAAAATTATTAATGATAATCTCATTAATAAAAAAAAAGGTTTCATAATGAAAAAAAACATAAATGTGTTTTATAAAGTTGCTTTTTGTTATATGAACTCTCATGCAAGGTTTGAAAAAGATAGCTTGATTCTAACAAGGCTAAATTACCAATTTATGATAAATGTTGTAGGCAAACGGACACACCCTATATGTTTAAAAGCTGCCATTTAGAAAAATTACAAAATTCTGAAAAATTTTGCCGCCACGGGGGGGATGAATGGGGCAGGAAGTTGCGGGGGAGTGGAGAAACCAATAATTAGTGGGGTACCGGGATTTCACCATTAGAAAAGCTAGAGAAAGGGGTAGGGTTCAAGCACTGATAAGGTATAAATGAAAGCTGTTGAGTGGGTAGAAACAAAGGGAGGTGGGCTATGGTTCTTTTTTGGCGGTGGGGAGAGGTGCATGGAAGACACAGCAGGACTATTCAGTTCACAGCATGACTACACACATACAACACATACACAACAACAAAATAACAGCAGACAACAACCTTTTTCAATAGAATATCAACAGCTTATGATAATTTTTCGCACTGCATGACTTTTGCTGTTGCATCTGAGTTTTACTTTCATTCAATAACATTTATAAAATATTGATAAAAAAGTGACTTTGAAATTTTATTAGTGACAAAAAAATAAAAAGTGGTTGATTTGATTTGAAATTATAGAAAGCTGTTTTCACTCTACTTAATTGGAAGGTAGTTATTAGTGTTTTTTTCTTCCCATGTCATTTTAGATATTATAAAAAAGAATATTTATCGCTCAAATACTTGAAAATAAATAAAACATAAAGTCACTTTTATTCTTGAAGTTTAAATCAAAAGCACATCATAGTATTGAATATTGTCAAAAAGTTCTACATAGAACAATGTTTTTTTAATTAAGTACAGACATAAACGTTTTTTAAAGCAAGTAGATAACTTGATAAATTAATGTTTTACAATGTCAATTTATAATTTTACATTTTGAATTTTAAAGCTGTCATTAAAACGTTTTAAGATTATATTTTATTTTATTTTGAGTTTCTTTTCCTTTTTTGTAATATGCACTAATTTGCATAACAATGCCATGTATTTTTCTGTTGATTCTTTTTCAAAAATTATTTATACCGGTTTCAAGTACAGAGCATTGCAATAGATGTTGATTTTAAAACTTTAATTTCATTTATTCATCCTATAATATAAAGTAGTAAGCGTTTTTTGTCTGTCCCGAAGGATCTCGCTAACCGCTGAACGGATATTGTTCTCCTTTACAGTGAAGCTTCTTATAGGTCCTGGGAAGGTTTTAAACTATTTATGAGGAGGGTGTCTTCACCCCCTACCCCCCAAAAAATATTTTTTTTTACTGAAACTCAAATTTAAAATGGGAAAAGGTTACCTTTTCCCCCTCTTACCTTAAGTGCCCCTAGAGCTCTAGGGGCGTAGCCGCTAGTCCTATTATATAAAGTAGTAAAGTTTTTTTTATAATGAGAAAGCATGATTTTTTCTATAAACAGATTAATTACTCTAGATGGCCAATTAGACACAAAAATCCTCTAAACTTAAAATAACGTCATTTCGTACTAAAATTCTACGTTTTAATGTGATCGGATCATTCCTATGCTGCGTTCTTTTTAGTCAAATTAAGGTATTGAATCATGCTTATTTTAATAGGAATCCTTAAAAAATCTTTTAATTATCCAGTTTTCTTGGCTTTCAAAGATTTACAACAAACTTGCTTTTACTTAAGATTGTAGGTTATTTGCCTATAATAATAGTGCCTATAAAAAAGGGGATAAATTTTAAAAACTTTGTTCTTTTCTTCTAAAATGTAATTTTCCCTATAAATAAATAAAATGCATATAGTTTTTATTTCTTCCAACAATTCGAAAAATATGGTTACTCGTTATTTTATTCTTGGAACTTCCAAAACGGTTGTCTCCAAAAAATGTTGTCTTAACCTCTTTTTCGAGGAAGCTTTGTGTTTATCAAGTGCGAAATTAATTCCTTATCATTATCCTAAAACTAAGCGCAAATGTCGTCTTTTTATGGCTTTCCTTTCATAATGTGGCGCGGCATGGATTGTTTGTTTATTTTGATGCGCACGTTCTTTACTTTTGAATGAGATATGAGAGTGTGAAGATTTCGGAGAACAAAATTGGGCCTCTCATTGGTCTCATAGTGTGTGAACGACCCTAGTATATCAGGGATTTGAAACCATAAGAGCTTCAGGTAGAATTTGTTAATTTGATTAAGAAGAATGGTGTATAGGACGATTATATTTAGTTTTAAAAAGGCTTTAGCCAGCTAAGCATGAAACTTAATTATGTTTAATATATGTTTTAGTAATTTTTATGTGCCTTATTGTTGCATTTAACAATGATTTATTAAACCAAATAATTTTCCTTTAAAGCCAAAGTTTCCAAAGATTTTTTACCGTAGAGAAAAATGATTTTTAAAAAAGCAAATAAGATTACGTGGTTATAAATAACTGGAATTATGAACTAATTGATATTGTAATTTCAGGTCTTTGAAATAATTTCATCAATAAATCTATATTCAAACCTGCTGTTGAAACTTGATGGTTCCTGGTATTGGGGGTTTGTATGTTCGCCAACTGATCTCGTGAACTTCCCGCTAATTCGGAAGTCAAGCTCAACCAAAGTGTCATGGTTGAGACAAATGTTTACTTGTGTGTGTGTGTGTGTGTGCCTGTTACAGGGATGTCTGAGTCTCCTTGGAAAACCTTTTCACGAGAGGGCAGTAATATTTTTTTTATTTTAAAAAAGCATCAGTTTTCATAAGCACTAATCTTGTTTTATTTTTATTTTCAGCTTTTAGAAGGGAATAGAGTGGAGAGAAATAGAGGACAATCAGCAACGGTGGGGAGGACACACAGACACGGTGGGGGTCTCTGACATGTGCAGGGGATACAGGATGTCCACCACGGCGTCCATGTACAACCCCTTCATGGACACACAACATTTGTCTGCTAGTCTCAAGGAAAGTACATAGCTTTTAAAACAACAGGAATAATCCCGTAAAGCTTTAGTTGACAATGCAAGTGATAATTATAATAATAGCTTATTTGTTTGATTTGCGTCGAGGTTACGCCCCACAGATTTACTACAAGAAATCTATTTCTACTATTATATTCTTATCAAACTAAATAATAACTGTATTTGAATTTAAACAATGTTGGATTAGATGGGCAAATGTCATATGAATCTTCACTAAAAATTTCAGCTGTCTATCTTGAATAGGAGCCGAGAAAATCACGTTTCCCCCATAGCGTTACGGACGGACTGACTGACTGACGGACGGACGGACGGACGGACGGACGGACGGACGGACATAGTGAATTATAGAGTAGCTTCGCTACTAAAAAAGGATAGAGAGACTCATAAATAAAATCTTTGCAAAGAATGAAAACTTTAATAAAAGATTTTTAATCATTAAAACGCCATCGTTTTTATAGCAATAAAGTGTTTAAATCAAATTGATCTTTATTTTAAAAAGATAGCTTTTGGTAAATAACCAAAACAATGTATGTTATTTTACTAAATTAACAATAAAGTTGAAAATTCTAGTGTTCTAGTCGCATGAGGCCTTGTTTCCAAAACAAAAGTTTTTTAAAAGGCAGGGCTCGACAGCCAAAATATGACAATCCCACTTTTCAAAACAAAATACAAAACATCCAAACGGGTTTAAATTTAGGGCTTAGTCGCGGCTGACGAGCCCTGATACATTAATTTTTACAATACAAACTTCATAAGCCGGTATATCATAGTTTACAGGGAGTGTTCAAGTAAAAAAAAAAAATTTAAAATAGAATTTGTCACTTCGCCCTTTAGGTACGTGGGAAATCTATCCTAGCATTTAATTTTCGTGCAAAAAAATATGGGTGGTAGGAGAAATAGTTATTTATAGCATCGTATTATAAACAGCTTTCCACGTAAATTAATATGAAAATTATTAAATTAAAACCAGTATTGTTAGCTCTGCGAGGCTACAATACTGATATTAAATTTATGATTTTCATTCTAATTTTGTTTAAAATTATCTGTAATACGATGCTTTACATGATTTTTCGTTATGGCTAAGAACTGGCTAAAAGTCAGACAGGAAAATCTTTTACATAGGACATTTTGTTGAAAGTGGCTACCTTATCCCCCATTAAAATTGCAAAATGCCAATTCAAAATTCAGCACCTTAAAACCTTTTCTTCTAGTGGCTTGTCCCTTAACTCTGTCCGGTATCATTTTCATTTTCTCTTTGCCACACCTTTCCTTTATATTCAGAGAACCCTGACGTAATACCTTCACAGATTTAACTCTTGTGTTCCCAGTTGCATCGCCTAAGCTCCTCTACTGCTCTAGGCGTGTTAAATGTTAAATTAACAAAAATGTTTTTTTTATTTTGGTGATACCCTCCCCCAAAATAGCTATAATCCTTCCCAGGACATATAAGAAGCTACTCTGTACACTGAGAACCATATCGGTTAAGTGGTTATCGATATCTTTAAGTTCGCGCTGACGGAGACAGAGAGATCCTTTTACTTTATTATAATAATAATGATGTATTAAACTCTCATTCGGTGATTATGTGTTTTAAATATATACAAAATCTTGCAAAAATTTGGCGTGGCCAACAGGTATTTTTTCAACTCTATCTAAACTGCATCAATTTAAGGCCATTTAATTGATAATTCATTGATGATTTCTTTACTCCAATTGTTAAAGAAAAATAGCAGCACTTAGACTATGGTAGTTTGTTAGGGCTTGGAATATTCATTTCATACATTCTTATATTGCATAGAATAAAGATGGTTCTATAGTTATACAAATCTAAGATACTACAGTATAATTGACACATAAACTGACCTTATACCTTGCTGTTATTATACTGAAAAGAATATCATCAGAACCCTATCAAAGTCAGGCCTAAAAAATGACTTGAAAAACTGGTTTGTAATCAGACTACAGACATTTTAATATTAACATCGTAGGTATTTCAATGAAACAGTTGAAATATATTTCTAATGGAAGTAAATTTTAAAGATTTTAAATATTAAAGCAACAACATAAGTATATATCTTAATGTAAAAAAACTAATGTAAATCTAAATAAATGTTGGCAGTTATAGTAAATAAATTACCGTATATGAAAATTATGTGTTACGCCAATTATACATTACTTTTCTTTCTAGTTTATATGAACACCTTTATTAGACAGATGACAAATTAGATTACATGTTTAAAAATTAACAGAATCAGGTTGAAACCTGCCAGGGAGGGAGAGGACAATGGCAGGGAAACTCTGCAGTGTTTTCTTTGACAAACGGACACTATTTTAAAATGCTCTTTAAGTTAATTAATAAAATTCAAAGTGCAAAGACTGTTTGAAACCTGTTAGGTAGGTAAAAGATATTTTTTAGTATGTTATGATTTATCTTCAATTTTTTTCCTACCCTAAACCACTAATCCTAAAAACACAGCCACTAAACCCCTTTCTTCCCAGAAAGTAGAGTGTAAATTAGAGGACTAGTTTTCACATAGAGGATAATAACTAAGTTGTCTTTTTGCATTTATCTATAATACAAAGTAGAACGATGTCTGTCTGTCTGTTTGTTTGTCTGTTTATCTGTTTATGATTTTAATAATTTTTGAGAATTTAAACATAGGTGGTGGATTGTTATAGTCTATAACATTTTAGAGTTAGACTTTGGGATGGTTTTAAGCTAGATTTATGCCCAATTCTTACTACAGAGCCCTTAGATCCTGAGGGCGCAACCGCTAGTAATAAATATATATAGAGATGATTATCATTTGTATTTGTATCTTTTTGTATTTTCCATTTTTATAATTCTTCTTGTTGTATTCTAAAAGTCTTTTCTCCAAATAAATCTGAAAAAATAGGGGTAAAAATTACCGCGAACAGGAAAAGCTCAGTAATGTTCTCTCATACCATAAAGGGTATTTTTATTAAATAAAAATTTCTAAAAGAAAGATAGGTAAAGATTGAAATAGTTATTTTTGCCAAAAAAAAGTTGCTTTAAAACAAATATCAGAGGTTATATTAAAAACACGATATTTGGACCTGGCATGTAAGTAGACCCATTAACCCTATTTTTCTGTTATAGAAAGCCAACCAATCTTTCGATTGTGTTAATTTTATTTGTAAGCCCTAAATTATCATTTCAGTGAATTATAACTTTTGATGAGCGAAGACATTCCTACTACACTTAGTATTAACAACAAACGTCCGACATACCAGCAGAGGGGGCATTTAGAGTATTGAGCAATGATTTTAGGCCGAGATTCGAACCTACAACCTTCTGTTTTACATTTTTTTTCTAAATAAAAAAGATTTTAAACTAACAACCATTGAATCTAAACGTTTTTTTCAACCTTTGGGTAATAATTGTTGAATCAAGTCCTCTATTTATGGTAAAAATATGTATGACCAATTCTTGGGTATTATAACATGTACAATGTACATTTTATACAAAATCTTTCATAGTAATATGTATTTATTTTTTGTGAACTCCTTCTTTACTGGTGTGATAATATTTTGTCACCAATTATATACTTAATCATTTTGATATAAAATGCTTTGTTTTATTCCTAAAAATAATTGCAAATCAAAATACTGTAATTGTAAGCAACAAAGAAAATATAGAGAAAAGAAAATTATATTTTAAATAATCAAAATCAGCATTCTAAATTTTAAAGTGTTTTTTTCTAGTATAAAGAACATTTTAAAAGCAAAAATGTTAATGGGTTATTGCTCATTTTTGATCACGAAAAAATGTGATTATTTACGACCCATTCTATGTGACATAAGAATGGCCATAAACTCAGCTTTTTTCTCAGGGATTTAAGGGATAGGAATTCTAATCAAAATAAATATACCTGCAGCTGCGTCCCGCGCATCAAGGGTCTTATATCCAAATGCTGGGGAAGGGATGCATATTAGCCTTAAACCATCTGAACATATATTTATTAAACAAATAGCCTGTAACCATCCTTGAACCAAAACTATTTCATATTAAAGGATTGACTTTTTGCTCAGAGTTCACAACTGAAATAAAAAGGTTTATCATTACTACCTAAAACTTATATCTACCATACTAAGTTCTAATAATTACAAGACTTTAATTTTTCATATTTCTCATATCAGCACAGAGTTTTATTGGGGTGGACCTCAATCACATATATTCTTGGTTTTAAGCCCTCAAGGTTATTTATGAAGGGTTTTTGCAGGCGCATTCCAACATGCAATCAAAGTTGCATTATTCAAACATTTTATTTATTATCTGATTATTTCATAACTGTTAATCCTATAGTACAAAGTATAACAATGTCTGTTTGTCTGAAACATAAAGGCATGGCTGAATCATATGTTATGATTTTATATTGGTTTTATTTAAAGGGGAGGTGGGGGGGGGGGGCGCATGTGATTCTAGGCACTTCATAAATGAAGACAAAAGATTTTGGATTGAAACTAAGTTATTTTAGGAGTAAGATAACTTTTAATTTTTAAGATAATCATTAAAACATTCACTTAATGGATTATTGTATGACTATCCAAATTTCAACAGGTATAAATTATAAATTATTAATAACTTGAAGGATAAATGTTATGTACTTGATACTGTTTAGTTGGGAGATGCTCCAGGTTATGGTCAGCAGTATGCTCTTCCTTACCCTCACCATCAACACACACATCCTTCACACCATCCTGCTTACACAAGGAATCTTATTCGAGATTTTCTCGTATTCATTCGAATCCGGTGGATAGGAACCGGTTCTCATCCATACGATAAAACTATGTCTAGCATCGTATTATATCCAGCTTTCTACGAATATAAAAATGTACAATCATAAGATTAAAACCAGTTTTTTTAGCCCGTGCCTACGGCACCTAGGGGCTAAAAAACTGGTTTTAATCTTATAATTGTACATTCTATATCCGCGGAAAGCCGTTTATAATACGATGCGAGAAATAACTATTTTTACATTTTTATCATCATGGAGGGACGGGATATTGGGCTCTTTATTACACGAGTCCCCAAACTTTTAAAATAATTTTTTCCTAGTCGTTGATTCTGCAACTTTGATGACTTTTATTGAATTTTGATCGGTTGGTTCATTAAGGTGAGTGTCCAAACGTTTAAACCACTAATTGTAATCTATAGAAGGGGTAATTTTGTGCATACTAATTGTGGATATACATCAATTTAATGGTCAAAAATGACACCATAGTCATGACAACAACAACAGAACTTATTGATCATTGAAGTTAGATGGGAATTTTATAGTCAGATGACAAGTTGGAATAAGATAATTTTGCAGGGATATATTGCATCATGCAGCCACACACCACATGTTTGGTACCCATCCTTCTGATACTGCCCCGCCTTCATTACTATCTGAGTGTCCAGGTATAAATTTATATTTAAAATAAGTTAGTACTGAGATCAACTGGAAGCCTGGGAGGTCAACCTAGTACCTTGAAAGCTGGTTATACAGCTAGTACAGCAGCTCATAATGAATATATTACTAAGGTAGCTAGGGAGGTCAACCTAGTACCCTGACAGCTGGTTATACAGCTAGTACAGCAGCTCATAATGAATATATTACTAAGGTAGCTGGGGAGGTCAACCTGTACCTTGTCAGCTGGTTATACAGCACGTACAGCATCTTATAATGAATATAGGGTAGCTAGGGAGGTCAACATAGTACCCTGACAGCTGGTTATACAGCTAATACAGCAGCTTATAATAATTATATTACTTAGGTAGCTGGGGAGGTCAACCTTGTAACCTGAGGACTGGATTTACAGCTAGTACAGCAGCTTATAACGATTATATTACTAAAGTAGCTTGGGAGGTCAACTTAATATTCTGACAGCTGGTTATACAGCTAGTACAGCAGCTTATAATAATTATATTACTTAGGTAGCTGGGGAGGTCAACCTAGTACCCTGACAGCTGGTTATACAGCTAGTACAGCAGCTTATTATGATTATAATATTTAGTTTGCTTGGTAGGTAAACCTAATACCCTGACAGCTGGTTATAAAGCTAATACAGCAGCTTATAATAATTATATTACTTAGGTAGCTGGGGAGGTCAACCTAGTACCCTGACAGCTGGTTATACAGCTAGTACAGCAGCTTACATGAATCAGATGACTTCACATGGTGCATTTTTCAGGTAGCTTTAATATTTTGAAGGTGCACTAAAGATTTATATAGTTCAATGGTCAAAAATATTGATTATTCAAATTTTGATGAAGAAAATAAAGTTATAAAAAGGTGCTTATGACAGAAGGCTTTTTATAAGCATCTATATTTTTCTTATCTTTTAGGTACATGCGACCGCATACCGTAAAGCAAGAAATTTTGTGTGCATGGATAGAACCAGATCAACCAAATCCTAGGCAAACATTCTTTTTTTACAAATTTATTCAACGCATTTCAAAAGTTAGTTAATAAGCAGCAAAATCATAAAGTAGCCATAACTATTAATAATTGATAAATCATCGAATCAAATGAAACTTAAAACATATAATTATGACTTTTGGTTTAATCATGTTGTATTTTAATTTTGGAGTGCACATTCAAAAAATATTTTGTATCGTCTTTAAAAGAATCCTTGAAAAAAATACAGGAAACCGTGCAATAAGGCATTTGCGAGCATGCACGAGATTGTGACCCACCTTACTGTAGAGCATGTGGGCGGTCCAGAGATATCTAACCATGCCTGCTTCTGGGAGGGTTGTCCTAGGATGGGACGCCCCTTCAAGGCTAAATATAAACTGGTGAATCATATAAGGTAACACACATAGTTAATATTCTTGTATAGACGTAACAGGTTTTTATATATTTTGGGTAACTTTACAAAGTGTCTAAAAAATCACCCATGTGACGTCATAAAATGAGGGTTAATCAATTTCTTTTTTAGGGATTATTTCCCACTTCTCCCCTCATCTCCCTCATTTTTATGACGTTACATGGCTGATTTTTTAGACACTTTGTAAAGTTACATATTTTGGGAAAGGGCTTGGTCAAATTCTTTTTTAAATTATAAGAGTTTGTGTATGATTGTTTTTCTTTCGTTACATTGTCTCTTGTTCTTTTATTTATTACAAAAGTAGTGAGGTAAAACCTGTAAAATTATGTAATTGGTAGCAAATATGGACGTACTTCCTTTTTTTGCTTTTAAATGTATAGAGTACAATTATATATATTTTTTATTAAAAAATTATCATCAACGCGTCAAAATATATTGTTTTTCATTTCAGGGTGCATACAGGGGAGAAACCCTTCCCCTGTCCCTTCCCTGGCTGTGGAAAAGTTTTTGCAAGATCAGAAAACCTAAAAATTCACAAACGCACTCATACAGGTAAGAATCAGTGAGGGATGGGACAATGGACTGGAAATTACACTGGTACCCAAAGTTTTATAAACACAAGTAACATCTAATTTATTGGATTAAAAACTTTGGGTATTTTATTGACTTTTGATTGGCTGCATCCAAACCAGCACTGTTCAAACTTTTGTATCCGAAAAAAAATTAATCCTAAAAATAACAAAAACTGTTTTAGCAAAAAAAAGCTGTTATTTAAACCAATTAGGTCATTTAAACTTGTAATTTAATCTGTGTCCTTTAAAAATTTGTGTTATTTGTGTTTGTGTAATTTTATCCCTTGTAAAATACAAGCCATCTTTGAGAATAGAGTTTTAGAATAGATAAAATTCTTTTCTCGTATTCATGAGAACCGGTTCCTATCCACCGGATTCGACTATGTCTAGCATCGTATTATATCCAGTTTTCTACGAATATAGAAATGTACAATCATAAGATTAAAACTAGTTTTTTTAGCCGGTGCCTTCGGCACCACGGGGCTAAAAAAACTAGTTTTAATCTTATAATTGTACATTCTATATCCGCGGAAAGCCGTTTATAATACGATACGATAAATAACTATTAAATTATTCAATTATAATTCAATATTGGTACACTTTACATAAAGACTTTTTAGAACTCTATCTCTCTATTGTCTACCTCTATTGGTTTACAATGTCGACCTTGGGTGACCTTTCATTAAGACAAGGATAATTATGTTCATTTTTATACATGAAAAATAAAGAGTATTTTCACAGTAGTTTTTGATAGGTTAGGTTAGTTTCGGTAAATGTTAATATTTTCCTCGCAAGTTAATTGGCCCCGCAGGTTTAGAGCACCTTGCAGTGGCTCGACGAAACCCGCTACTTCGTTTTCATTCCATTGTCCAAAAATTGTTATACCTGCAAATGCTTAAGCTTGTCTTTCAATTTTGACGTCGGTGATACAATGAATTATAAGCGTTTCAATAAAAAAATGATGCCATAATTATATGTATGAAACTTAACTACAACCATGCCTTACTAATATATTAGCTTAGCTACATAAAATACACACAATATAAGTATAAAATTCAACTATAAAATTTAAAAATACACAGCTTATAAAGTTTAAAATTTGCCATGAAGAAATTTATACCATAATCTAGAATAAAAATAGTTGGGGATAAGGTTTCTTAAAAACAGTTATAAATAGTATGATGTATATGTGTGTTTGTCCAATAAGATCTCTCAAATTGATGGACTGATTTGTGTCTATAATTTCCAGGGAAGATTAATATTGATTCGGGTTAGGTATTATTCTCTTCTACACGAAGATATGTCAAAATTATCTTCAATGAAAAAAATTTTCTTTTCAGAAAAAGAATTTCTCTTTTTATGTAAGTAGGTGGTCCAGAAAGCTGTATTAGTTTATTAAATCGTTTTTTTATGTAATTCTAATCTATTTCTGAATGCTTGTTCTTACTTCTAAATAAACACACACACATACACATACATACAGACACCTTAGTGAGCTTGCAAGCCAATATAGATCAATATCATACCTTCACACAATTGTACAGGAATATTTACCAACAAGATGGAAAATAAGTAAAAGTTCCAGTCAACTGTTCTTAAAACATTCAAAACATTACCCTCTAGGTGTTAGTTGCTTCGCTGAAGAGAAAAATTAGTAGACCCCCCTCCCGTCCCCTCTATTAACCCATTAGTGCCGAGCGCCACTTTTATGGGCCGATCGAGCTGTAAGTTTCAGGGAAGCTTTATAATGGTCAAAACGGAATTCGTATTTTTTTGTTTTGCTCTAGTGGCGTGCACAGAAAAGTTGCAAAAAAACCCGGTTCGGCTTGGCCATAAATACCAACCAGGCATTAACACCCGTTTTTGGTGCTTTCCCCCAGTTTTAAAACCCGGTTGACCTGTATAAACCCGGTTATTTTGTCCAAAAATCGAAAAATGTAATTTTTGAACGCCAAAAGTGAGATGAACACTTTTTAGAACTTTGATACGATCCGTAATTGAAAACTACACAACCTCATGTAATCTAAAGAGCTACAAGTATAATACGAAGCGATTTATTTCAAATTTAGTGTTTCGGCTCTAGGTACCGCCGTTTTCGGGTAAAAAAACCCGTTGCTCGAAGTTTTAAAAGACACACACTACAAAAAAAGAACATATAAAATTTGGGTGTTACATATCAGAAAACGAGCATAAAACTATTGAATGACACCTATAGAGATTACTAGGGTTATTATGGTGGCTCAAACCCTTACTAATGACGTAAACTGTTATTTTATTGGTTGAAAAGTTAAAACCGGGTAATAAAAACCGAAACCGAGCCGGGTTTTAAAATTTTCGGGTATTTATGGCCAAGCCGAACCGGGTCATAATAGGGCATAAAAAAACGATAAAAAAATCATATAAAAAATTATAATTTGAATAAAACGAATTCACAAATAGATGTACTTGTCAATAAACATTAGATTTCACAAAAAAAATCAGCGACTTTACTATAAAAACAAAAAAGTTAGAAGGGGTATTTGAATTTTCATGATTTTCAAATTTTGTTGAGCTATACCAGCAAACGGAAGTAAGCTAAACTGCCTGCTCCAGGGGGAAATGAAAGTCAGGGTAGTAGAGGGGGGATTCATTCTGAGAATGATGCAATTATGAAGCCGGAAACCGGTTTTTTTTCCATTTTTCGGAACCGGGTTTTAGTGCCCGGTTCGGCACTAATGGGTTAACACTCCAACAACAACTTCCTTGAATTCATTCTATACAGCCATTTTGGAAACCTTAGTTAAAATTGTAAATGTTAATTTTTTCAACTTAAATTAGATTAACCATGAAAATAGCAAACCTTTCCTTTTATATTCGTTCATGCCTTGCCTTCCCATCAATATGTCCTGTTGTACTTCCCCATTTGTCTCATTTCAGGCTGCATTGCTCTATTGGTTATATATTACTATCACAACTATGGAAATGTTTCCTGAAAAGCAAAGAGTAAAAAAGATTATTGAGCAAGAAAAATATTAATTGATAAACAAGGATGACGACATTCTTAACTAGCTAAGCACAGAAACTGCTAAAGTTAAAAAGATACAATGTAGATGCTAATTATTCAGAATTTTCTTAAGAAATTGTTGTTCAATTTTATATAGAAGCCGAGAAAACTAAATTTCTCAGCTGAATTTATTCATATATCATCTTCAGCATTTTTGACAGACAGTCGGACAAAGTTAGTTACCAAACGGTTATAATAATTTTCACATGGACCTATTTGGAACCAAAAATTAACAACAAATAGAAATAAAAAATGTTTTAAAACTTTATTTGTTTATTTTCTTTTTAGCTTTAAATCGCTTTTTTCATGAAATGTTTATATGGAATTAATTTTCAAATTTAAATTTATAAAGGTTGAATATCTTTCTCTGCCACTACTATTGAGTCCTCATCTATTGATCAGTAAAAACCATTAATATTGACCTTTATTTGAGTTCTACAAATCATGGATAACATTTCTAAGATAAGAAAATTTAGGCTTTTAGATTTTTCTAGTTATGTGTGAATCAGTTTTTAGTAGGGCCATGACTCTGATCAACTTCCGCTAAATTGAAACCGGTTCTCAACTGTGTTGAAACACAAGAAAATTGAAAAATCATAGAATTCCTCCTTTCTTAGAGCCAACAAAAAAGAAATTAATCATCTTATTTTCATTTTCCTATCCGAGGATAACTGACGGTTTTTCTTGTTACTATAACGCTGAATTTCTTATTTTCCAAACTTTTAGTAAAGAATAAAAAGAGCATACTTTTAGAGTTTGCAAACTCAATAGATAAGTTCAAAACTATTATATAAAACAACAAGGATGACAAATTTCAATACGTTATGGTTATTCATATAAAAATTTACCTAAAGAAAAAAAATTTAATTTTTAAAATTTTAGGAGACACATTACAAACTTTCCCGATTTTGTATTACTTTTGAGGAACATGATTCCAGTTACGTCATATTTTTCTTTCCCGAAAAAGGGAAGGGGGGAAGAAAATCTCTTCAAAAGAGATGGGGAAAACCCCCTTTTCTCCCATCTCTTTTTTCTTCCCCCCTTCCCTTTTTTTCTTTCCCCCTTCCGTTTTTCGGGAAAGAAATATATGACGTAACTGGAATCATGTTCCTCAAAAGTAATACAAAATCGGGAAAGTTTATAATGTGTCATTTTAGGACAATTTTACCAACTTTTGATTAATTTTAACGACGTATGTAGAAGCTGACAGACACACCCTAAATGAAGATTAACGTTGCTCTCAAAAAAATCTCACACAAAATCGTCAAGTCATAGTGTTGCTTCTATGACGTCACAAAACATTTTGCCGCTAAATTTGCCGCCACCGAGTGAATTAGAACAAAAAAGGGTTGGAAATTTTTTCAACAATTTTTAAAGTTATGTGAAATTATTTTTGTTGTGTTTGAATGCTATGAGATTGTTTAAGTGTTTGTTGTTTATTTCAAAGATATACAGGGTGCGCCACATAAATCCGGACTTTTTTCAAACGGCCATAGCACCAAAACTACTTGACCAATCATGACGTTTGACCACACTAAAAAAAGCATGGGTAATTACCTTTTTGCCCATAAAAATTTTTGGACAATGGAGGACGTACTGTCCGAGCTGGCAGCGCTTATGTTCAACATGGCAGAATCGAAATGCGCTGATAGTTTTCCCTGGATTCTCGACTAGGGCCCACTAAATGTGACCTCAGCCCATCTGTAGGTGAGGTAGAGTTATACAACTTGCTGGGGATACTGTTAGATACATAAGTAAGACACTAGAAAAGACTAGAGCTCTCTATCTGAAATGGCTTGGCCGTAGTGCTCCATTAAAGTGAAACGTGGCAGATTTTGAGGTGTCAAAAACGTCAAAAATCGTTAAAATTCGTGAAAATTTCTCGGTTCTCGACTACATGGGCCCATTTGTAGCCTCAAAACTCGTTTTAGACTATGTGTTGCGATGATAACCCTAGCTTAATCTTCATGCCATTTCCAAAAAGGTATTAAACGTTGTTCTAGCTTAATTGTGGCCCAAATGAGAGCCGCCGTGTCGAAGGGTAGCTTGAAAGATGGGTGAATTTGGATCCTGCAGTTACTCACGTCCCTAAGGAGATATGGCCTCCCAGCAGCCCCGATCTTCATCCAATTGACTTTTTGGCCTGGAGCGCCATTAAAGCACGAAACAATAGACGCGCCCATACCACAAAGACCTCCCTCATTGTCACTATGAAGGAGAACTTCGCCAGCTTGGTCAGGGACATGGTGACCAGGGTCTGGGGGCGGTTCAGGGGGCGAGTAGAGGCGGTGATTGAGGCTGGTGGCGATTTTATTGAATAATCTAATAGTCATATACCTAGTTGGCTTCCCAGTTTTTAAAATTCAATAAAATCTTTAAAATTGACAATTTTATGTTCATTTTTTTAAAAATAAGAAAAAGTCCGGATTTATGTGGCGCACCCTGTATAACCAAGTTGGAAATAATAATTTAGGACAAAATTGAATAAAAATACAATTTTTGTAATACTTTGAAGGATAAAAGAGGTAAAATCTACTGACACAACTTTTTAGAGTTAAATTTTTTTATAAAGTTCTGTTTAAATAAATAATTCAGTGGTAATTTCGTGTCGACTGATATGAAATTTGTGATCATAATTGACATTTTGATTTGGCGTTTTTAGAGACTATTTACATGATAATTTACATATGACTTTAGAAAAGTAAGATAAGGTGTTCATTTTAAACTTTTAAATCATTGTCTGTTCTGTTTTACTATTTACATTTGTTTTGTAGCTTTTGTAGTAAAGATTTAATATTTATATGTTCTATAAAGATTGGCCCAAGGGAAGTAATAAATAAATTAGGGTTGTTTTACATGATAGTTACAAAATAATTTAGCAGTAATTCCTACACATATTTTTTATTCCATCTTTTTTCTAACATTAATTGTAACTATCAATTCACATCAATCTCCCATTCAATCTATTTATTGAGGTAGTATATATTACCTATAAAAAATTACGTCATACAAAACAAACGATCAATTATAGGCCAGTATATATTTTAATTGACCAATGGTAAAATGTAAACTGGCCTATCATTGGTCATTTGTATTGTATGACCAATGTATATTGCTTCCTATTTATTTATTAATAATTCATTGGAATCCTTTCTTTCAGATTATTGTTCAAATTTTTCAACCACGTAGTATTGAAACCTTGAAGCAAACTATCTTTTTTGTAATCTCTCCATTTATTGAAGCTTAGCCACCAATAATCGTTTTTGGCATCTAGAATCAGAACCAATTGGATTTTTAATCATGGGAATATTTTACCCTTTTTTGGATAATTTTTGTTATTAACTTAATTAAATTAACAGTTTTTTTAATGTTAGAATTTATTTTTGTAGCAATTTAAAGAACTCTAATGCTTAAAAAAAATATAAATATATGTATATCATATAATTTTTAGCTTAAATAAGACTTAATAAATGAAATATTGATTTGAACATGAACCATGTCTAAAACATTGATCAGAAAAAAAGGAAAAATAAAATGAAAAAATGTTAAACATAGTTTTTGTAAAAGAAGTGCTCTTTGTGGTTCTTTTTAATTTTAATCATAATCTGTTTTTTTACAGCCTTTTTAGAGATCTTAAAGTGCATACAAATAGACATGATTTTTATTAATAGAAAATTGCTTTAAACTTTTGATTAGGTTTAGTAACTAAAAACTTACTTCTCGTATCAAAGTCTATAAATGTAACCTATTTTATTGATTTCTTTATTCCTAAGTAACATTAAATGTTTGATAAATAATTAATTTTGATTGCCTTTAAACCTATCATATAACCAGGACTGAGAAAATTATTCAGTTATTTCAATTTTTTTATTAATTCATATTTGTGAGAATTAAAATACTTCGACGAGGTCTATCCTTTTATATAAAGTAGTAAGGTTTTTTTTATCTGAAGCTTAAGATTTCATTTACTGAAGAAGGACTGATTGAGTTCTTTCTTTTGGGCAAGATTCACAGATCCCTTTAGATGATTTTAGACTATTTTATTTTAGATTTAAGCCTTAGGGTGGCTTTAGGCTACATGTTATAGATAAAAAAAGCACAAATCTACAATATTATATGGATATTTATAAAGATAGAAAACGCATTGTAGCGATTTAATTATTTGATTTCCGTTTATTATGAATATTCGAATGTTACTGAACTTTTTAGTTGGTAAAATAAATAAATAAAATAAATATGTTAGAGCTATACCACACAAAAATCTATTAATCTAAAATATCTTAGGTTTGTATAAATCTTGTAATGCAGATTGATCAGTAATTGAATCTTTTAATTGAAATTACATTTACATTCAATGCTGAGAGAGGGGGGACAATGGGCTGTTTATTACACTAGTCTCCAAGGTTTCATAAAGACGTTTGTTGGATAAACAACTTTGGGGACTTTAGTCAATCTTATTGGCTGGTTCATTGAGTTGAATAATCAAACGTTTCAACCACTAATTGTAATCTACAGAATTGGTCTTGTCCCTTTAGTTTCTTGCATATGATGCATTTTTGAAAGCGTAGATTTTTTACCTAATTCATGTACGTTTTATCAACGAAGAATATTAGCCTATCTGGTAATGGATATGATTTAAGCATGATGTAAGATCATAAAACGACATATATTAAATCTAATAGCCCTTGTAACAAAACGCCTAATATTTTAATGTTTAAAAAGCAAATTTAAAATTTTAGTCTGCTTAATTTCAGGAATAAAGAATCAGGGCATTTGACGAAAAATTAATCTTACCCCAAAAGCTTTCTAACCTTAACTTTTCCTCAAACATGTCTTTGTTCAATTATGCTGTTCTTGTTAAAAAAATTTAACAGTATGATATTCAATGATAGATTAAAAAAGCTTTTTATTTTGTAATTTTTTAAAATATTTTTTTCTTACCTTATCCCTGCCCCTTCATTGTTAACATGTAAATATATTTTAAAAAACCTTTTAACTAGATTAAAATCTTGTAAAGTATCGGATGACAATGAAATTTCAAGGTGAAGTTTTGTTTAAAAATCTCTTCCTAAGAGATATTTAAATTTGCTTCTTCAGAGGATTTGCAGAAGATTTGAATTTTTAAAGATCCTAAAGATTTTGTAATGTGTATTCCTTTTTGAAAGTAACAGAATGTGTTTCTGTATCTCTGTGTATTTGTAACTTATGCACTGATATGGCCGGTTCTCCTGTACAGTGAAGCTTCTGCTAAGTCCAGGGAGGTTATAAACTATTTTTTTTTTTGAGGGGGCGGGGGTTGGCTGTGCATATTACTGATTTGGCTGAATTTTTGGGTGCATAAGAATTTCTAATTAATATTCTAAATGCCTTTAAGGTTTAAGAATGCTTTCATTTGGTTACCGGATTTATTAATAATGAAGCACAGTAGAATTTAAGCTTGTTATAGCCCAATACTACATTGTGATAATAGGACTTTAAATCCTTTCACTTCAAAGCTTAGTGGAATATTGCTTATGAATTTTTATTCAAAACTTTTGATATAAAACGGTATATATTCAATTAATATATTATGAGGAGAAAAAGATTTTAAAAAGAAACAAGGATGACAACATCCATAAAAGCGAAGCACTGAAACGGTAGGACAAACGGACATTAACACTTGTATAATGTCTGAACTGAATAATCATAATATAAAAGTATCGAAAGAGTCGATGCAAAATTTAAGTAAATTTGTTGAAAAACTGCTTGATACAGGATAATGTTTATGGACATACTTACATTTTTAAGACTTGATTATAGAGTTGCTTTGCTTATAACAGTATACTTTGTTGTTCCAGGAGTCAATATGCAAAAAATCAGATAAATCGGATAATTAGATCCCATTAAAATTTGTTGTTAAAATTTTTTAAAAATCAACATGTTTAAAATGGACGTACGGACATTCTGGTAATGATTATAGAGTTGCTACGCTTTCTAAATCATACCAAACTACTAAAGGAATCACCATGCAAAATTTGAAATCGATAGGACAATTCTAACATGCCTAAATTAACGAATAAAAGTTATCTATCTCGGACGGACGGACGGACGTACGGACGGACGGACGGACGGACGTACGGACGGACGGACTGACGTACGGACCGACGTTAATTATAGAAAAGCTTCGCTTTTAAAAAGAATTTTAATACCTAAGAAAACTTTTTATTTGGAAGAAAGAGGTATGATCGTTTTTCTCCACATAAAGTTTGCTTTCCTGCATTTTAATGTATCACTTTTTTTACTTTTCTGGAATAATTTAAAATATTACATTTTGTTTTAGTCAAAAGTTTTTGGCGTTAGATTTGAATCATAATGTACGCTTAGAATGAGAAAAAAGGGCCGGGTAACAATATTTTGGAGATGGTTTAGAATTGGGAAGAAAAGGTTACATGAACATATTTAATATCAAACAAATGTTGCTTCACAATGGGATAGAAATTAGAAACAGAGGATTTTTTATTAAACTAGTCCCAAAAGTTTTATAATAACAACTTTGGGGACTTTTACTGAGGCTCATTGGTTGGTTTATTAAGATAAATGTTCAAACGTTTCAATCACTAATTTTGATCAACATAAGGGGCAATTTTGTGTGTCATCATTAGGGACGTACATCAAATTTATCAGCTCTTTTCCCTTTGATCTCGTGATAGAAATATAAATTTTGTATATTATTTAAAACATTTTTACATAGTCAACTATGATCATTTTAGATATAACTTATAATTGGCTTCCTGTCTTCCCTCTCTATTATTTTTCATTCATTCTCCTCCAATAAAAAAATATTATTGTCAATATTTCCCTTCTTTCTCTATCAAGAAAATCATGAAAGAAAGATCATTGTGCTTTTCTACTTTTGAATTGGTTCATGTGTCTGTGTGTTTCTGTGTGTGTGTGTGTATATGTGTGTTTATGTGTGTGTGTATGTGTGTGTGTGTATGTGTGTGTGTGTGTGTGTGTGTGTGTGTGTATATGTGTGTGTGTGTGTGTGTGTGTGTGTGTGTGAGTGGCTTGAATTGACTTGGCTGCCACACCTGCCTTGCCCCACAAAGGAAGTGGAAAAATGAGGGGAGATAATGAAAAGGCAGAAAAAGGGAAAGATAAAGAAATTAAAATAGGAAAAGAGTGTGAAAAAAATGGGGAGAAATTAGAAAGGAAATAAAAAGCTGATTTTGGCTCTCCTATTCTTGTGCATGTATGTTTGTCTGTCTGTTTGTCTATCTGTGACTATTAAGGTAGAATTGGTATTAACTACAGAGATTCACATACATTTATAGGGTATCTTTGGGCTACTTAAAAAGTATATATATTGAAAACCATTCGAATGAAAATTAGCGATTAACATTATTTAATGTGTAAATTTATTTAAAAGGTAATGATAAAATAAATACACAAGGTTTCTTTTGTATGTATAAATTTTGTTTAGATTTGTTGTTTTTAATTCAATTTTTCAGTATTAAAAGCGCTGTCGCTCTATATTTTGTTTGTCCAACTTTCTCATTTTCTAGCGGGTACGCCCCTAGAGGCCTCCAGGGGCACTTTAGTAGGAGATGTTGAGTTGAGTTCAATAACCCAAATTTAATTTTATCTTCAAGAATTTTTTTTTAAATTGGGGTGGGAGTAGTTTATTTCTAGGGGCGAAGGGGTTGTGGTACCCTCCCCCTCTATAGTTATAAACCTTCCAAGTACCTATAAGAAGCTACCCTGTAAGAAAGAACCATATCGGTTCAGCGGTTAGAGAGATCCTTCAATACAGACACATACACACACACACATCCTGTTACTTTATTATAAGGATTACCCTTTGTTTTTATGTACATATATTGTCATTCTTGTTCATAGTATCAATGGCCATTTAATTGAAACTAACTAAAATTTTTAATGCAAAAGGTTCAAGTAAAATATATATGCTTTTAAAATTACCCCAGGATACCCTAGGAACTTTATGGAATGATATTTCTATTGTTAGAATGAAGAGATATTACACACATAAAATCTTTATAACAGTTTCACTTCTTCAAATAAAACTCTTAATATTTTTATAATAACTAGCGGCTACACCCCTAGAGAGGTTTCTAGTGGTACTTTAAGGGGTTGTGGGGGGGGGGGGGAGTAAGTACACTTTCAATTTTAGTTTTAAAAAGTAAAAGTATAGAAAGTTAGGGGGTTAATTTTTTCGGTACACCGACAAACGTCCTACTACGACAAACGTCCTAATGCAACAAACGTCCTAAACCTGAAAATGCGACAAACCTCCTAATGCGACAAACGTCCTAAGCGACAAACCTCCTAAACGACAAACGTCCTACTGCGACATCTCTTAAGTAAAACCTCCTAAAATATTAAAGGTCGAATTTTGTAATGCAAGGATGCATCGGGTTCGAAACCATGCCATTGGATAGCCAACACAGACTTTGGAAAAACTGTCGGACAGATTTTCAAAATTTAGCCTATGGATAAAGTTATTCAAGAAATAAATTTCAGTTAAAAATTATTTCCCTGTGTTTTATCGCCATATTGGTTTTCATTGTTCAAATGTTTTTTTGTTAGTGGATTTTGTTCTCAAATTTTAGAAGATTTTTTTATTTCATAATTTTTTTTTTTTAAATAGGACGTTTTACTTAAGAGATGTCGCATTAGGACGTTTGTCCCTTTAGGACGTTTGTCGCTTAGGACGTTTGTCGTTTAGGACGTTTGTCGCATTAGGACGTTTGTCGCATTAGGACGTTTGTCGTAGTAGGACGTTTGTCGGTGTACCATTTTTTCTAGGGGCGATTTCCCTTGAAAGGGACGTGGTACCCTCCCCCAAAATAGATGAAAACATTCCCAGGACCCTCCTGACAATTGTTGTCTGCATTACACTTACCCCCCTACAGTTCAAACCCCTCGATTTTAGGTAAACGGGGGGTTGTCAAAACGTTCTGTTACTGCTCCCTCTAGCACACTCCCCTGCCAATATTGCACGTCAATGTTTAATAATTTGAATAATATAAATCTTATGATTTTAACGTTACATAAAAAGGCGTTGCTTTTTAAAGATAAATTTCTAGGTAAATGTTATTGTTAAGAAAAGTGATCTTCTAAGTTTAAAAAGTGGCTAAGCACAATTTCTTTAGAAGCTTAAAATTGACCATAAGAAGGTTTTAGGCTAATTATAAATGGAGGGAATAATATTATCCCATCTAATTGAGATTATGTTTGAAATAAGGTTAATAAAGAAAGGTTCTTCATCCACCTCCCCCTCCCACACATCTACCTTATCCTTCTTCCCTATCCATGAGCTGATTTAAAATAGACTTTGTGCAAAAAAAATTTGGCCTGCAAAAAATCCGCAACTCATCACCTTTTCGCATAGTTTACAAATTGAGTCGTTAGGATAGGGACATGCTTCTGATAGATATGATGATTGCCAATTTTTTCCATCAAAATAGCAGGCAACCTACCCTTTGCAAAAGAAATTCTTTTAGTTGATAACGAGATCTTAAAGATTTACAGAAATATGGGTAGAAATCACATAGGTCTCAGGATGGTTTAGGCTATTTTATCCGTATACTAAAGTAACAGGATGTTTGTCTGTCTGTGTGTCTATCTGTGTGTCTGTCTGTGTGTACCGAAGGATCTCGCTAACCGCTGAACTGATCGGGTTCTCCTTAACAGGGTAGCTTCTCATAAGTCCCGGGAAGGTTTATAACTATTTTGGGGGAGGGTACCACCACCCTCCCAAGAGAAATGACAAAAAAACAAACAAAAACATTTAAAGTGCCACTAGAGGCCTCTAGGGGCGTAGCCGCTAGTTTTTAGATAAAGTCTTAAGATAATTTTATATTACAGAGCTACATTGTTTTTGCCCAACGTTTGCCTTACTTTATTTGTAGTCCTTGCTCGCTGAATCTCCTATTTAATTTTGAGAATTCACCTTATTATCCATGCATTTTCTGCCAATTTGTACAATGGCAACAAAAAGTGTCCAAAGGAACTTACAAATTTCATGCTCGTAAACATAAACTTTAAACTTTTTTTATAATAGTAAAGGGAAAGGTAACAATTTTCCTGTATGGCCTCGAACACAATTAATATCCGCTGGATTAGAACCGGTTCTTGGCTATACTAAAGAAGCATTGTATTACAGACAAGTTTCCACGAATATTAAAATAATAATCATAACTTGTTACCCCTGAAGGTTTAATCTTATAATTTCTTAATTTAGTATCTTCGGAAAGCTGTCTATATAGGATGCGATAAATAACTAAAAGCCAAGGTGGTTGGATAGTAAGAAAACCAAATTTCATTTATTATTATCATTGTCCCATACCTTTATCTCTGATTCTATATAACTCTTTTCAAGTGTATTGATAGACTAATAGATAGATAGATAGATAGATGAACGGATGGTTGAATTAAGGCAGTAAATACCTCTCATTATATTCTGTATCATGTCATAACACTTTTTATACAACTTAGAGAATACTTTTTTGTGTAGGGTGTAATAAGGGACAGGGACGAGTATAATAAAGAAATTATTCTTGCCGTTATTTTATCAATAAATCTCATAGTAGATTTATGGTAGTAATTTGTAAAGATTAAAGAAAAAGAATAGAGGGGGCATGAGAATAAAGAATGTAAATCACTGATATAAGTCTCTGTTAATTTTTTCTTATTGGAATTATTGTATGTGTTCATTTATAAAGTTTATAGGCTTTGTCAATAAAAAGTTTTTCCCCTTTCGAATGAATGCTTTTATTGACAAGGATGACAACGTAAAAAATCGAAGCTCAACAAATCAAAAAAAAGTCAGAGAAAAGTGTTTTGATCATTGCAAAATAATTCAATAAACAAAATCTGAATGTTGGTTTTAAAAAGCTAAAAAAAATTTAACATGCCAAAATTACCAAACAGAAAAACTGATGGACGTACGGACAATAACTGTAGAAATTCTTTTTTAATGTTTAAAGTAAAATATAAGATTTAAAATAGCATATTTTCAGTTTCTTTTTAAATAACAACTAAAATTTGTTTTAATTATTTAAAATAAAATGGAGTATTTTTTTCGAAAATAAATTACATTTTTAAGGCCAGACTAAGATTGTCTAAAAAACAAAATTGGTATTCAGTCTACAATTGTAGTAATTTCCAAAGTTTTTTTTGCTTTCTAATCTTTCTCATAAAAATGTTGGCTCTGTTCTACTTTAGTTTTAAAATTTACCAGTTTTTTACATGGTATTGAGTGAACATGGTTATTTTATCGACATGACATAATAGTATGTGGCTATAATGTCATTCATCTGTAGATTTATTGTATACCTACAATTAATATATGTATATAAATATTATGTCAGTTTCGACGAGTATATTTTCAAATAAATTATTACAAAAAAAGTATGTTGTGTCAGCAATAACCACTTGTAATCATTACAATAAAGTAACAGGATATTTGTATGTCTGTCTGTTTATCTGTACCGAAGGATCTCGCTAACCACTGAACCGATATGGTTCTCCTTTAAAGGGTAGCTTCTCATAGGCCCTTATTATATCTACAACTAGCGGCTACGCCCCTAGAGGCCTCTAGTGGCCTTTAAATTTTTTTTTATTTTAAATATCTAATTTGAGAAATAACTTGTCTATGTTATGAATTGTTAAATTCATGCGTCTACGCAGCGCTACTACGTAGCGCGACTATGCTAGCGACACTATGCGGCGGAAATATTTAATATTTTTGATTTTATTGTGATTTCTCTTGGGAGGGTGGTGGTACCCTCCCCCAAAATAGTTATAAACCTTCCCAGGACCTATGAGAAGCTACCCTGTTACGGAGAACCCGATCGGTTCAGCGGTTAGCGAGATCCTTCGGAACAGACACACAGATACACACACAGACATCCTGTTACTTTAGTATAAGGATTGATAAGAGAACACGGTCTTTTCAAAAAGTCTTAAAAATCGTCGGTTGAATAAATCTTTTACTGAAAACAAATGAATGTAAATTTAAATACTGAAATTCCAGTCAAATAGAATTTGTCTCATTTATTTAAAAATAAATTAGAACATTTTTTTGCAAAATAGATCGTTTTGAAGATAAGATTTTTAAAACCGTTTTTTTATTTTTAAAAGCGAAGCTTTTCTATAATTAGGCTCGGTCCGTCCGTCCGTACGTCCGTCACAGAGAGTTAGCTCTTTTCGTTAATTTAAACAGGTTAGAATTGTCCTATCGATTCCAAACTTTGCATGATGATTCCTGTAGTAGTTAGGTACAATTAAGAAAGCGTAGCAACTCTATAAACAATACCAAAATGTCCGTACGTCCATTTTAATATGTCGATTTTTAACTTTTTTGACAACAAATTTTTGTATGTTAAAATTATCCGATTCTTCTGATTTTTTGAAAACTGATTCTACCTATAAACAAGTCCCAAAAATGTAAGTATGTCCTTAAACAGTATCATCTATTTATGCAGTTTTGCAACAAATTTTCTTAAAATATTGTTTGTACTGATGCATTAATATTCTGCTAATTCAGTTCTGACAATCTACAAGTGTTAATGTTTGTTTGTCCTTCCATTTCAGAGCTTCGCTTTTATGGATGTTGTCATCCTTGTTTTATACAATATCTTACCAGAAATTTATAACTTTTTCTTAAGACAAAAATGATTTTTATGATATAAGAATTCTTATATATGTAATTATACAATCTCAGAAATAAAAACAGATTTTTTTTAGGTATGTTTTGAAGTTAATACAAGAGGGATATCATCAAGTTTTCCTTTTAATTAAGTAACATGATGTCTATCTGTACCAAAGACTCTTGTTATCAGAGGTAAAGGAGGTATGATGCAAAATCTATTCAGCTTTTTTTTCAAAAATTATATCTTTCATGGTTGTTCTGTTCTTTATCGAAAGTTAATCGTTTACATAAACTAAGGATTATAACATCCAAAAGTAGCGAAGTCCAAAAAATATCATGGTTGGAATAATAACAAAGTGAGTTTTTGAGCATATGTTCAGTGGTCATAAAAAGTAGGGTAGAGAAAAAACATTGAGCAGGATTAGATAAATAGTAAAAAATCACAAATATTTTACAAATCTTGTAGCTTTCCGACAAGCTAACGGTCAAACTAAAGTGTTTACTTTTCTCTTTCGCGAGAAGTATATTTAAACACAAAAAACCACCATTCTATCTCAATTAGTATCCAAGAAAATAACATTTACCTATAGCACTACGGACAGGCGGATGGACAAAGTAAAAAAATTGAGTAGCTTCGCTACTAAAAATTAAGGAGAAATGTGTCAAAAAGGTATTTAAGAATGATTCTACTGCATGCCTGCTGCATGCGGATAATTATTTGAGGTTGGTAAAATTTATACATACATTTCAAGTAGTGATGCTACTCAATATCTATCTCCAATATTGGTAGATTTAATTTTTTCTTGCTTTCTCTAAATTGAATGATTTTCTCAATAAAAATGACATATTCAATGATTTATTTACAGTGCCGAAAGAAATAAAGCTTGTATCATATTTTTTTCTAAATGACTATTGCTTCAATACTTAAGAATGTACTTTTTTACCTTTATTGAATGTTCATTGAATAATGAATTAAATGAAGATATTTCACTAAAATTACCAAAGATATACATTAAGGAAATGTACTATTTTTTAAATTTCAAAAACTTAATCTATAAAATATTTTTTATGTTTACTTTAACAAATGCCTTAAAACCAATTGTTTTCTGTGTTTTTTTAAAGAAATTTGATATGAAAAATGTAGGTTTTATTAGTAAAAATCATTGGTCATCATATCAAAGAATGTATAATACATATATGGAAAGGATTTTTGAACATATAATTTTTTTGTAAAGGATTTTTTAGAACGGTATGCATGTATAGTATTTTTATAAAAGGTGGTAGGGACCAAAAAAATTTAAAACATGAATTGAAAATTATATACTTCATTTTTAGGCTTAAAAATTAATCAGTCAGAAGATTACTTTTCTTGTACAAATAGATTCAAAATTGATTTTGAAATCCTTATCTACAAAATTTAGTAAATCAGTTCAAGATAAAACCTCCAAAAAGCAGTTCGACCGCCATGGATAGTTTATTTTTCTTCCATACGTTTCACACAGACATTTCAAATTATAGAGTATCTTCGCTACGTACTAAAAAAAGTGTTGGATTGTGTTGGTCACCCTTTTTGAAGTGGTATTGTTTTACAAAATAAAATCTATGGCCACTTGAATTTTGCATGGCTTTATGGGGAATGAAAGGTATCTTATTCCAAAGTATTAGTAATCTTGAAAACAAATTCTCAATAGAAGAAAATAAAAGAATAAAGAAAAAAAGAATCAGAAAATTTGAATAGAATTTTTTGGATGAATATTAGATTGAAAATATCAATCTTAAACAGATATTCTTTTATTACAAGATAATATAAGAATGCACAATATAGTTTTAGATATTTGCCAAATGGATATTTATGAATTACAAGTAGATAACCAGTATTAATTCCTATCATCTAGGGTTCTAAAAATAGCTTAAACCATCCCAGAACTTAGAAACTATAATAGCCTTAAACCATTACAGGACTTATATGAGCCTACCTAAATAGAAAACCTAATCGGTATAGTAGACATATCCAAATATGATATCTTCCCGAATTTTTTTCAGATTTTGTGTCTACCTCGCTGTCTCGTGGTCAATATATGTTAATGTGAAGTTAGGAATTTCAAAAATTCTTATTAGAATTCAAAGTATCATGTCAGACGCGTGTCAGAACAGGGAATATTTACTAAAAGTCAGCAATAATACACAGATTTAAATCAATAGACAACTACTACAACTCAGATATCTTATTATCTGGAATATGTACCATTAAAAATGGCATGGCTCGATAGCCGCCTGTAAGCCTCGGGCAGATCAACCTTTTACAATTATAAAAATCAGCTGGAAGTCAAAACCGGACAAAAATATTACAATCGTTCTTTTCCCAAAAAAATTGAGCATCCAAACGGGTTTTAATTTGGGGTTTAGCCGTGGCTGACGCATGGCTACCGAGTCATGAAAAATAACCGTTTCCTTATATGATTGTAAAAGTTTTATACATTATCGAATCAACATACTATTCCATAGAAATCAGAAAATCAAAATATTTTGTCGTAATTGTGATAAGGTTAAACTTGGACCAAAAGATAAAACAAATATCACTAAAGAAATATATTGGGACTTTTTTCTAAATTTCTCTAGCATACTAGAAACGTTATTTCTAGACCTTTATTGTAAATTCTTTACATAAAAGTTACTGATATGTTAACCATACTGTATATTCAATTAAAATAAAATTTCAAGAGTCTAAACCCATTTTTGAACATGTCTTCATTTTAACAAAAATATTTTTAAAGTAAGATTTTAAAGTATGTTAGTATTTGATATTAAAGTCTTTTTGATGCTTTCTTTTATAAGAATTACACGTAATATTTATTTAACCTGTTTAATTGTGAAAAATAAGGCAGCTTTTATGCTTTTTCCGGTTTTCTTGATCTCTTAAAGTTTTCCAAATTATGGGGGGGAATAACCCCCCTCTTTCAAACACTGAATACGATTAATATTATTCTTAAAACACCGTTTGGGACTATTGATATCCGAAATATAGATGTCTGTCGGTTTGTGTGGAGTATTTTTGCTCCAGAATTGACAATGAAATACCGATACCAATATTTTTTTGTATCAAAGTTTCGTCAGGGGTGCAGGACTTTCACAATGGCCAGAAAATCTGTAATGTTATTTAGAAATTCTCCCTTTGGAAGCTTATAGTTTTTTGGGGTTCTTGAGAACAATTTCATCTGGCACTTCAGGATGATATCATGGAATCAAAGATGACAACATCCATAAAAGCGAAGCACTGAAACGGTAGGACAAACGGACATTAACACTTGTATAGTATCTGAACTGAATAATCAGAATTTAAAAGTATAAGAGTCGAAGCAAAATTGTAAGTAAATATGTTGAAAAACTGCTTGAAGCAGGATAATATTTATGGACATACTTACATTTTTGGACTTGATTATAGAGTTGCTTCGCTTATAATATTGTTCTTTGTTGTCCCAGGAATCAATATACCAAAAATCAGATCGAACGGATAATTAGAAAACTTGAAAATTTGTTGTTAAAAAAGTAGAAAAATCAACATGTTTAAAATGGACGTACGGACATTCTGGTAATGATTATAGAGTTGCTACGCTTTCTAAATCGTACCCAACTACTACAGGAATCATAATGCAAAGTTTGAAATCGATAGGACAATTCTAACATGCCTAAATTAACGAATAAAAGCTATCTATCTCGGACGGACGGACGGACGGACGGACCGACCCTAATTATAGAAAAGCTTCGCTTTTAAAAATGTTGTATCTTGCAAACTTTCCTAGGTGGCAAAAATATTCATGCTGTACTCTTTTATCTTGGAATAGTTATTTATCGCATCGTATTATAGACAGCTTTCCGCGGATATTAAAATGAAAAATAATAAGATTAAAACCAGATTCGTTAGTAACGAGAGGTCAAAGGTCTGGACCAACAAAACTGTTGTTAATATAATGATTTTTATTTTATTTTTCCTGAAAAATTTCAAGGAATACAATTCAGTATGGCTGAGAACCGGTTTTTGATCCAGCTGATATTAATCAGTTTCTAAGCCATGCTTCAAAATTAACCAATCTTTTATTAAAAGCGAAGCTTTTCTATAATTAGGGTCGGTCCGTCCGTCCGTCCGTACGTCCGTCCGTCCGTCCGTCCGTCCGTCCGAGATAGATAGCTTTTATTCGTTAATTTAGGCATGTTAGAATTGTCCTATCGATTTCAAACTTTGCATGATGATTCCTGTAGTAGTTGGGTACGATTTAGAAAGCGTAGCAACTCTATAATCATTACCAGAATGTCCGTACGTCCATTTTAAACATGTTGATTTTTCTACTTTTTTAACAACAAATTTTCAAGTGTTTTAATTATCCGTTTGATCTGATTTTTGGTATATTGATTCCTGGGACAACAAAGAACAATATTATAAGCGAAGCAACTCTATAATCAAGTCCAAAAATGTAAGTATGTCCATAAACATTATCCTGTTTTTAAGCAGTTTTTCAACAAATTTACCTACAATTTTGATTCGACATTTATACATTTATGTTCCGATTTTTCAGTTCAGATACTATACATGTGTTAATGTCCGTTTGTCCTACCGTTTCAGTGCTTCGCTTTTATGGATGTTGTCATCCTTGTTTATATATTTTTACCAATGTACAGTTTAAAAGTCACCATGAAAAAAAAAAATTTCTAGCTTATTTATTCATCTTATACTTCTGTTTAGGTTAAATTCTTTTCGGCCTAGCCTAGAAAAAGAGATTATTGATTTTAATCTGACCTCCTTATAGATATCCATAGACGAAAATAATAAAAAAAATGAAATTGCTTTAAAAAATACTTGCCATAATTGCTTTAAAATATTTAAAGTAGAGTTTTTCTATTCTTGCAGTTGCAAGATCTTGTTCGACAGACGGACAGACTAACATCGTATTGCACTGAATGAATTTAGCATATTCCAACTTGGCTATGTATAAAATATCAGGTTTTGTCTGTGATGTAAAAATGAAAAAGTTTTGATACTGCCTATTGAAAATAAATCAATTTTCTACCACTCAATGATATCAAGATCTAAATTTTCCAAAAACCAAATATATATGAGAATGGCAACTATCATTTTGGATTTTTGTATACTGTGTACACTGTACATTACTTTTACAATATTCAATTTTATAACGAAAAAGAAATTAATATTTTGGAGGTAGGAAAAAAGGTTTATCGCATCGGATTATAGACAGATTTCTGCGGATATTAAAATGTAAAATATAAGATTAACACTAGTATTATTTTGGATCATGGAAAGAAAACGAAGTTGCCGGTTTCATCGTATTTTCACAGTAGCTTTTGAAGGGTTATTTTAGGTTAGGTTAGGTTAAGTAAATGTTAATGATTGCCCCGCAGGGTTAGAAAATATGCCCAGCAGGGCTAGAGCCCAAAAAGCTACTGTGAAAAAACGACGAAACCGGCAACTTCCTTTTCTTTCCATGATCCTTAATTTTTTTATTTTATTCTATATTCGTGGAAAAAATGTCTGTATTACGATGCTATGCATGATTTTACAGTATGGCTGAAAACTGGAACTAATCAAGCGGATATTAATCGGTTTCGAAGATAATCAGGAAAAATTTCTAGAAAGTCTACCAAAGTGAAAACACACCTAAAAAACTATTAGCTTTCCCAAAAGATACATCTAACAGTTTAGATATTTTGAAAACTTCATGGTGCAACAAATGTACAAATATTTGAATTAACAATAGACAATCATTATTTTTACGTTTTCACATCACAAAAAAAATTCTAAAATTTTACGGGTTTTAAAGAATAGCCGAATATAAAAGATTAAAATAACCAAAATATATATATATACAAATATCTTTTATTTCTGTTAGAGCATTGGCTATTTTTATGAGGGTCAGTTTTTAAAAATAAACAAATACTCAAACAAATAAAGAAAACAATATATTTTATCTTTAATTTAAATTTGTAATGTACAAAAACCTGTTTGACTGTCAAATATAGGTAATGTTTAACCGATATACATTCTTTGGGCAGTTACCAGTTTCTACGCAGTTTCTCTCCTAACGTGCTAAAGCATCAGACTTGCAAAAACAAACACAGAAATACTACTCCCTGCAGAGTGTATTACATTTTACTGGTCATTCTAATTTTAAATAGTTTTAACTTTCGGACAATTGTTCTCAATACACAAATATATTATTTACCCTTTTTTAAAGAACCTAGAAATAATTGTTTAAAACCTGAGGCTTGGCAATGGCTTTGCTATTTGTTGAAATATATGTTTCCTCTTTCCTATCTTATCCTTTATTTTTTCACCTCAAGTCAAATTTCAAACTTTTATTGTTATGTTCTAAACATTTTAACTTGCATTTCTTTTCTTGTTTTGTGTATCTTGAGTTCTGCAATTCGTGTTCTATGTATTAAGTAGTTCCCAACTTGGCACGCAAAGGTTGTTCTAAAAGCATAATATTAACTGGCTTTCATTTTTATTAACTTGTATTGTAATTTGTGTTCTACACAACTTATCTTTTCCTTTATATGGTCACAAAATTATTAGCTTTAATAAACTTTTATCATTAATTTGGACAAACATTAATCATAGTATTTTTGTGTTGAACATGAAACAATAAATAAAAATTACTATAAAATGTGCCAACTACCCCTGGTGGTAGAATGTGCAATTGTTATTGGCATAATGTGTCAAAACATGGATATTTACAATATAATGAACGCACTTTTACCATTTGAAATGACCTCTATACATTTATACAACATACCAAACAGTCAAAATAACGTTGGCATCTCTTTTTTTTGGTAAATCTGTTCATTTATTATTGTTATTTTTATCGTATAGTATAAGGTCACAATATTTCTTTTTGTCTGAAGCTTAAGAGATCTATAACTACTGAGCTGATTTTTAATGAAGCTTTACATTGATACCAGTAATTATTTAGGCTGTTTTATTAGTAGATTTAAACCTTAGGATAGTTTTAAGCTATTTTTATACAGAGCCCCTAGCTGCTAGGTGCGCAGACACTATTTAATATTTAAAGTAAGACTTGCTACCCAAACCTTTTTTAAAATTAAAAACAATAATGGGGGGGGGGTGGGGGATAGGTCAGATGCCAAAAACAGGAAGCTGCCAAATAATTGTTTGAATAGACGCGTGTGCTGAGGGAATATAAAGAGAATAGGAAACTGAAAAGAAAAGAATAATGGGTAAAAAGGGGGGGGGGGGGGAGTTATTTAGGTAGGAAATCAATACTATTTGAAATAGGGCAAAATTTATTATTTTTGGTCAATAATAGCGCCGTTAAAATGAAAGCATAATACTTTTTTTTAATTTAACATAAATCTTTTTATGGTCTGTTTATTTTGATATACTTTTTAGTGGTGCAACAAACCTTAAAACATTAAAAACCTTAAAAATATATACATACAGGGGGGGGGGGGCACATAAATCCGGACTTTTTCTAATTTTTTAACAAATGAACATAAAATCGTCAATTTTAAAGATTTTATTGAATTTTAAAAACTGGGAGGCAGGATAGGTGTATGACTTTTAGATTATTCAAAAAAAATGGCCGCCAGGATCAATCGCCGCCTCTACCCGCCTCCTCAACCGCCGGCAGGCCCAGGTCAAAATGTACCTGTCCAAGCTGGCGAAGATCTCCTTGATAGAGGCAATGAGGGAGCTCTTTGTGGTATGAGCACCTCTATTGGTGCATGCTTCAAAGTAGCCCCAGGCCCAAAAGTTCATTGAATTAAGATCGGGCTGCTGGGATGCCACATTTCCTTAGGGAGGTGAGTAATCGCAGGATCCAAATTACCATCTTTCAAGCTACCCTTCGACACTGCGGCTCTTATTTGGGCCACAGTTGAGCTAGAACGACGTTCTTTATATTTTTGGAAATGGCATGAAGATTTAGCTAGGGTTGTCAACGCAACCTATAGTCTAAAACGAGAATCAAGGTTCCATATGGGCCCCTGAAGAGGAAAATCGTGAAATTTTCAAGATTTTGACGTTTTTGACATCTCACAATCTACTATGTGTCAATTTTTCAAAGTACAACGGCCAAGCTAACTTGGATAGAGAGCATTAGTAATTTCTAGTACCTAACTTATGTATCTAACAGTACCTTCAGCAAGTTTCATGAGCAACGTGCGCATTTCGAATTTGCCTAGTTGAACATATGCATGGTCAGCTTGGAGTACACGACCTACATCGTCCAAAGATTTTTATGGGTAAAAAGGTCATTACCTAAGCTTTTTATAGTGGGGTCAAACGTCCTGATCGGTCAAGTAGTCTTGACGCTATGGCCGTTTAAAAAAAGTCCGGATTTATGTGCCCCACCCTGTATATGTGCGGTAGACCAAGGTTTATTAACCATTTTCTGAATTGTTCCTTTCTTTTAAAGAAAGGTTTTGATTTTGTTATTGGTGCAGCACACAGTAGACTGGGAAGGAGGAAACATTGAGCTATTTATTAAACTTGGCAAAAGTTTTATAATCATGATATCTTTTTGGTTAACTGAACAACTTTATGGACTTATGTTGAATTTTAATTGGTTGATTCATTTAGTTGATTGTCGAAACGTTTCAACTAATAATTGTAATAAACAGAAGGGGTTATTTGTGTATCATCATAAAGGATGTACGTCAATTTATCGCCCATTGTCTTATCCCTTTAGATACCTGCACGCACAGTAGATATCCTTCTTGTATGATTAAATAAAGTAAACAATTAGTGTACCCATTACAGGGTTTGTGAAGCTATTATTTTTTTGACAAATAATGCATAGGCAATGTTTTTTAAAGATTCCTTGTATTTGTAAAATATAATTTGTCATCTATTTATTTGTTTTATCACAAGGTACCTAATCAGCCGGGAATAAAGGTTAAAGAATAGTTATTTATCGCATCGTATTATAGACAGCTTTCCCCGGATATTGAAATGAAAAAATCAAAAGATTAAGACGAGTTTTTTAAGGCCCGGACTAACAAAACTAATATCAATTTTATGATTTTATTTAATATTCATGGAAAATAGTCTGTAATAAGTTAATGTACATGAATTTTCTGTATGGCTGAGAACCGGTTCTACCCAGCAGATATAAACTGGTTTCGAAGCTATACTGGAATATTCATTCCTAAAGGGAAACTAATTTCTGGGTTTTTTTGATTAATTATTATCAGTTTTCGATTATTTTTATTATTTTATTATTCGATTATCTTTATCTCATCATCTCCTCTTTTACTAGATGAATAAACTGACCAATAAATGACAGGGGGAAATAAAATAGCAACTTAAATTTTTTTCTGTCCTAATCCATTTTGTAAGGTCACACTTTGCAAAAAATAACAATAGTTTTTTTATTGCTTCTAATCTTGCGAAAGATTATATGACATTTCTTACTAAAGATTATTTTTTTTTGTTGAGACGGCAGAGAGAAAAAAATAATTAGTTTGCCTACTTTTGCCTTTTTTATCTTGTTTTTATCTTTACTTTCCCAACCTAGTAAAAATGTAATTGGTCTAGTAACAAAATACCAGACACTTACACATAAGACAGGGCCGTGTTTTATAAAAAAAATTTGAAGCTTTTTATAGTGCCTATCAAGAAAATGACTTCATACAATACAAATTACAAATGAAAGGCTAATGCACAGACTAAATTACCCCAATAGCAGGCTAGTATACATTTTAATTGACCAATGGTAGGCCAGGATGACGTCATTTTTATAGACACTAAAAAGAGCTTCTAGAGATTACAAGTATATTCGAAAATCGAAATAATCCTAATTTATTTGTCTCAAGCTTAAGATTTCGATAACTGCTGAACTGATCCTTTTAAAGGAAGCTTTACATATGTCCTGGTATGGTTTTAAGCATATTTTTTAGATTTAAGCCTTAGGATGGTTTTAGGCTATTTTTGCACTTCTTAAGAGTCCCTAGATGCTAGTAAATATGAAAGCAGGATAGAAAAAAAAAACATTAATTAGTATTCTTATTTACAAATGGTCGGGCAAGAAAAGACATGAGTGTTTTTTTTCGAGTTTTCGTATATCTTCCCTATCTGAGCATCTTTTTAGGGTAGTTTATGCCTTTTTCTCTCCTTTTTTAACAATCTACAATATAGTAAACTATTCCTTATTTTCTACAAGCTATGTATACTACAATGCTGAGAAATAAGAATTTTAAAAAATTATATATGTAAATTCTGTCAAAAAATATCGATTCGGTAAAAAAAAGGAAGGATAAAATTCAAAATTTTGGAAGATGAAATTTTTGTTTGTGAAATTCGTGACTTATTCTAGTCATAATTAACCTTAACCTTAATTTCTTATATATATCTTTGAAAAAACATTTTACAGATACTGTAAAAAAAACTCACCTATTTTGTCAACCAACACTATTTTTTTTTTATTTTTCCTCTTTGAGGAAAAAATTTACATCAATTGCCTTCCATTAAAATCTACCTTATACAAGCTCCCCCCCCCCCCCCCCAACTTTGTCTATTCAAGATTAATTTGATAAAGGTTAGGCAAAAGATGAAGATTATTTAATTTCAAATGTCTATCATTTTAAAGTCAACATCAAACTAAATAAAGTTTACTTGGATTTCCCCAAAAAGTTCAATTAACACAAATAATACTGGATACATCCTATTGCGTTTATTTTGCAACTTTTAATAAAATTATCTTGAAGCAATGCAATGGAACAATTTGTTACTATTCTTTTCTCTTAATCGACTTTCCCCAATTTTTCCACAATACCTCCTTTTTGGGGGGAGGTGAGGAGAGGGGGGAGAAGTATTAGGAAAATAAATTAGTATAACTCAGAGTCAAACAAGGCAGAAAACATTTTTACCTTATATTTAACTGGTAGAAAATTGTCTCTAAGAAAAGTTTTATGGAATTGATAATGATATAAGAATGATTGATACGAAAAGGGGTTTCTAAATATATTTTTACTATTATTATAATTAAAGTTGTTACCTATCATGTTCAAGAATTTAATGTTTAGAATGCCTGTACCAACCCCTGTAGAAAATCAAGAATTTAGACCGTTTCTAACTTTTCTTGAAATACAATTGTATTTTGACTTTTACTCAATTCAAGTTTTTTTGGAATTTTTCTATACTAAGAAAATAATGAGAGAAGTATTGTTCACTTGCAGAACCAATTTCCTTAGCTTTAAAAGGACCGAGAGCGAGATTTTTAATCCAAATCAATTTATTACTTTGAATATAGAAAATACTCTACAAGTTAATCTGCATCAGTCTTAGTAAATGTGGGCTTAAATGCATAATAATAAAATAATAATTACATTGAGTATTATTATAATTGTCCGCCAGTTAACCAGTAAAATATTTTTTATTTCTAATATAAAAGATAGATAGATATGTATTAAAACATAGGCAATAAGCATGCATAAAAATAATATTATTACACATATTCACATAATATTATACATGGTTTGGTACTTTCATAACCTGAGTTGGCCGTTGCAAAAGCTTAAAATACCAATTAGACATGAAAATTTAACTTCAAATGCAGAAATATCCTTGCGGGGAAAATTATGTTCTCAGTGACATTGAGAAGATTCTTAGTTAAATCAGGTGCTATTCAAATTTCTTTCTTGATGGACTTTTTTGTATTTGGAAAGTGTATCTCATTTTATACGGTTTTTAGATTTTTTCATCCAAAAATGTTAAATTTTTTGTTTAAAAGGTAACTTTTGAAAAGTTTAAACATTCAACCTATTGTAGGATTATGGTATCTTATTATATGCAGTTATCATGGATAAATCCAATAGTTTTTATTTTCTTTTACCGTTTTTATCAATGATTATTTAACTACTTACTTACATCTTTACTAGCATCTCAAATATTTAATTAAAAATGATGAAAACTCTTTATAAAACCATAAAAAATTAAACAGCTACTTTAAAATCATGAAAATCTAGTTAAAACATTTTTATTAATCTTGTAATATTTCTTTTACAACCAATTATAACAAAATTTGGTTTACTGCATTTTTATCAAAATTTAACTGTATATTTCTTTACTTGAATATAAGTAATGTGTAAATATTCGTAGAAATTGAAAAATAAAAGTCTGGTAGATTTGTTGGCATATTTTCATGACAGATAACAAACAGGAAAAACTGTTTCAAGACATTCTTCCCTTTATATTTCCTGTTTAAGGTCTTAAAAAGAATAAAGAATGTTCCAAAAAGAAATTCTAAACAAAATCAAACTTAATTTTTTCAATTTTTAGTTAACAATTATCTAAGTGAATAAACTGAAAATTGCAATTCACTTATGCAAAAAATAAATAAATGATATGTGTAGTTTTCCTTAAAGGAATATTATTAAAATGTAGGTAAAAGAAGATTGATTTTGGTCTCAGTAGAGTTTAAAAACCAAGATCATAATATTTTTCATTAAAGTTTATTAATGCACTTTTTAAAAGCGAAGATTTTCTATAATTAGGGTCGGTCCGTACGTCCGTACGTCCGTCCGAGATAGATAGCTTTTATTCGTTAATTTAGGCATGTTAGAATTGTCCTATCGATTTCAAACTTTGCATAATGATACCTGTAGTAGTTAGGCACGATTTAGAAAGCGTAGCAACTCTATAATCATTACCAGAATGTCCGTACGTCCATTTTAAAAATGTTGATTTTTCTACTTTTTTAACAACAAATTTTCAAGTGTTCTAATTATCCGTTTGATCTGATTTTTGGTATATTGATTCCTGGGACAACAACAAACAATATTATAAGCGAAGCAACTCTATAATCAAGTCCAAAAATGTAAGTATGTCCATAAACATTATCCTGCTTCAAGCAGTTTTTTCAACAAATTTACTTACAATTTTGCTTCGACTCTAATACTTTTAAATTCTGATTATTCAGTTCAGATACCATACAAGTGTTTATGTCCGTTTGTCCTACCGTTTCAGTGCTTCGCTTTTATGGATGTTGTCATCCTTGTTTTAATGACAGATAGACACACGAACATCATCTAAGATAAGGTATTTGATAAAGCACATGAGGAATGTATAACTGCCTAACTTTTTGAAATAAAGATATTTCGTGTCTAAAAGTTTTACATCATTTCATACCATACTTTCAGTAAATTATAAAATTGCGCCCAAATTATTTGAGTTTTAAATCAGGGCTAAAACATTCATAAATAGTAAAGCACATATAAATAATAAACGATCATATATCCTTATAGAAATTTAATTTCCAGCAGACCGTGATATGTACATTCGTCAGAGGAATATTGACGAAAAATTTAGCTATCTATTGAACCTTAAAGATGATCCACTGATAAAGAGAGACATACAAATCATATATATCTTTTGTTACTAAAACATATATAATTTTAATTTTAGTTTGGACATTATGAGAGTTTTCAAAATTTGGGAGGGAAGGCGGGGTAATATTTGGGGAGAGTGTGTAAAAAAACCATTTCCCACTCCCTTGGACATTCTTGAAAATTAAGATATGGTTTCTTATATCCATTACATTACACAAAGTCTTCTTCATGGGTATAAATAGTAAGGTAATCTATATACATAAAGTAAAGGCTAAAAGCTTGGAGCTATATTATATTTACATCATAGATATATGACCATATAAAAATACATTCAATGATAGGCTGGGCAATTTATGATTTCTTTCATTATTTAAAACTAGCTGCGCGGTTTTAATACTATGACTTAAAAACAAGGAGGAAAATATATTATGAGCAAAGCTCAACAAATAGGACGGTTGAACGAATATTGTCAAAATAGAGTGACAGTGCTTTTATTATAAAAAATAATTCACATACTTAACAAAAAATCGATTTAGATATGTTGCGAAATACCTTAAACTCAGGGTGTTTAGTGTCGACGCACTTGCGTTTAAAAACTTGAAAAACGCACGGCTAGAGCTAACTACATAGTAAGAACAAACTTTGTAGAAAATATATTTCGCTTTAGTCAAGCCTTCTCAATTCTAATTGTTTGAGAGTTTATATTTATGTAAAAAGTTGACTATGGTCATGATAATTGAGATGCTACATTGACGAAATTATCTTTTTAGTTTAATAATCGATATGCCAATTCTAGAATAATCTAAATTACGAAAAGAGTAAAGTCGAACAGTGATCTCTCACTGGAAGAAGAAAAGTTTACTTTAAAACTTCTAAACGAAGATTTGTCTCGCGAAATAAAGATTTTTATAAACTTCTGAGCTGGATCTTTAAATCATTTTAGTGGTGAGCCAAATCGGGGTTAGCCGAATTTCAGCCAATCACAGCGCTGCATTTCATAAAATGCTGTGCTCTTATTGGTGGAAAGTTGGCTCACCTCGATCTGGCTCACCGCTAAAATGATTTAAAGATCCAGCTTTGTAGTATAAAAAGTGATTCAACCAGTTTTTTTTAAAATCATCAAAAACAAGCCACCCTATTCTGCCCTTATGTTAAAATGCATGCAGACCCAAAGTTCTTGATATCATGTTTATGTTTAATACAAGTAGGGAAAGGGATGGGTCTTCTGAAAGACAAGAATGAAACTGATCAGCTGATTATTTTAGTAGAGATTTAAGTTTAAGAGGTGTTCTACTCTTTTTTCTTCAGGTATCCTATAATATAAAGTAGTAAGCGTTTTTTTTGTCTGTCCCGAATGATCTCGCTAACCGCTAAACTGATATTGTTCTCATTTACAGTGAAGCTTCTTATAGGTCCTGGGAAGGTTTTAAACAATTTTTGAGGAGGGTGTCTTCACCCCCCTCCCCCCCAAAAAAAATTTTATTACTCGTTTGAAACTCAAAATTTATATGGGATAACTTTTTCCCTTCCTACCTTAAGTGCCCCTAGAGGCTTCTAGGGGGTTCCACGACAAACGTAAGAGTCCCAAACGTCAGAGTGGAAAAACATCAGAGTGGACAAACGCAAGAGTCCCAAACGTCAGAGTGGGACAAACGTCAGAGTGGGACAAACGTCAGAGTGGACAAACGCAGGATTTTTGGGACAAACGTCAGAGTGGACATTTTATAAGTAAAACGTATGAGTCTCGATTTTATAATCATTAAAGCGCTGCGGCTAGGTAGGCCAGGGTGCTGAGTGCTGCAGCCAGAGTCATTTTCTTTATGATTAGGTTAGGTTAGGTTATAGGCTAGGGGGCCGAGCGCCCGCGGCTAGGCAGGCTAGGGGGCCGAGCGCTGCGGCTAGGTAGGCCAGGGTGCTGAGTGCTGCAGCCAGAGTCATTTTCTTTATGATTAGGTTAGGTTAGGTTATAGGCTAGGGGGCCGAGCGCCCGCGGCTAGGCAAGCTAGGGGGCCTAACTGTCTATTTTTTGTCATATAATTAAAATAGCATAGACTCTGATGTTTTACTTAAGCAATGTCCACTCTGACGTTTGTCCCACTCTGACGTTTGTCCCACTCTGACGTTTGGGACTCTTGCGTTTGGGACTCTTGCGTTTGTCCACTCTGACGTTTGGGACTCTTACGTTTGGGGTAGGACCTTCTAGGGGGCGTAGCCTCTAGTATTTAATAAAAAAAACAATGAAAAGATTACAGTGTGGGTGGAATTTTTATAAAATTGTTAAACAACCGGTTGGGCCCCTTCAGGAGAACTTACTAAAGTATTAGAAGGATATCAATTATCCTATTTCCTTGATTTTTAGAATGGTCATTCCAAGAAAGATTAGGCACCTTGTAATCATCTCTTAGCTATGCCCTCATTAATTTTGTCATCCTTGATATAATTTTATCTGTATTAGGAGTACTTATCTCTATCTTTGAGATGTTTAATATAATTTTTTATTTTGAGCGGCCAGTTATTGCCTTAAAGTGCTTATTTAAAGGCTTATCATGTAAACAATAATGGATAAGATCATGTTTGTGGTATATGCTTCATTTTAGAATATTAGCAGCTGCGCTCCTAACATCTAGAAGCTCTGTATTCAAGGGAGTGAGGAAAGTAGAAAAATAGCTTAAAACCACACAGGAACCTATCAGAAGCTTCCATAAAGTGCATAACTTAGTAGTTCAGTAGTTATCGAAATCTTAAGCTACAGACAAAAAAATCTTACTAGGATACGCAAATTTTTTTTAATAATTGAGGTTTATTTTCAAACAGGAATGGAGGGGACATATGAATATGAACTTTATTGGTCATCCAATTTGATAAAGACATTATATCACTTATTAGTTATTGGCAAACTTTGGGGAAAACTTGAGTGGGTTGTACAAACTAGCAGTGCCAAAACTTTGCCCCTAATAATTTAATCTACAAATTGTGTAAATCTGCATCATTTATCGTCCATCATCTTGTCCATTTTGAACCCTACTTCCATCAGAAAATCAAAACTTGGTCAGATTCAATATTATTTGTTGTTTTAAACCAATACAACTCTACTAAAGGCTTTGTCCCTAGCATCTAAGGGCTCTGCATTCGATGGCGTAGAGTAAAATCACCCCAAGTTATAAATTTAAAATTAAATTGCCTAAAATTGGACCTATGTGCAGCTAAATGGAAAATTTAATCGGAACAGGGTTTAGCAAAATGACCTACAAAAAAAAACAAAGTATAATAACTCTATACATAGAACATTTGAAATGATTTAAAAATTTCGCTCAAACTACTGAAAATAAAATCTACTATAAAGTAAGATATTATCACATCATTGTTTGAAGGGACATGAATAATTATTCTAAAAACAGAATACTTGTTTATTTGACAGGATACAAATGTTACTCTAAAAAGTAAAAAAATGGCATATTCTTCTATATGAATATTAATATACACGTCCACAATCTTTTTTTTTTATTAGCATGAGAATTACGAAATTATATTCTATTTAAGTTCTACTATTAGTTAATCAGCATGCGCGTTCCTATTTGTGTATGAGTATGATTAATACTAATTTCAAAGGGTGCATTTTTCTCCATTATTCTGTATGAATACCATACTTTTTATATATAAAACTATAGCTGCCATAAATATTAACCATTTAAAATTATATTTTTTTCTTATCTTGATATAATTTGCTCTCTGACTGCAAGTGATCTGTCAGAGTTTTGCTATTAAGAAAAGCTCCTAGGAAGTAATTCTATAATAGTTTTCAATTTCAAAGGAATAAGATCTCATTAAACTCATAAAAACTGTTGACAAAATCTAAATTAACATGTTAAAATATAGTAGTTCAAAAATCTTTTAAGTAAAAATTCATATGGTAACCCTTGATAGCACAAAGTCCAAGTTGGTTTTCAAAGTTGTTTATTTACAGGATCATAACAACACATTAATAGCCTTTAAAGGCTTCAATGTATACTGTGATTTCTTAGTTTTAAAGAACTTTAACTTCTAGCTGTGTATGATAAAGCACATGTAATTAGACGCTTGAAAATCGGTGAAAAATTGCGGATTCATCGAGCGTAAACATATAACATTAAAAACATGGATAGGGATGTGTTCTTTTAAATTATAAATTATTACCTGCTCTAACTCTGGTAGAGGCCTCTAGGGGCCTCTAAAATATCTTCTTTTCAATCTATGTTAAGATCAGCTGTTTACCAAAAAAGCATTTTGGCGCTAGATGAGGTAAGTGTTTTTTTTTTGCGATTTCTCTTTGGAGGGTACTGGTACCCTCCCCAAAATTAAATATAAAACTTCCATTACCTATAAGATGCTAACCTGTAAAGGAGAATCATATCGGTTCAGCGGTAAGCGCGAATTTTCTGTACAAACAGACATATAGACAGAGATCCTATTAATTTATTATAAGGATTTCTATATAGTACAGGGCTAGGCTGTTATAAGGTTCAATCAACAACCAACTTGTATGTTGTATTTGTTCAAACACCCAACAAACAACTAATCAGCTGTTTATACAATATTTGTAAATAAAAATAGTGTATGTCAGATAATGGACCACGAAATTTCCCACATCCTCACATTCTGTTGTCTACCTCTGGCATAGCAGCAGTATAAATCCTGATTCAAATCATCGAAGCTGTTTAAAGTACCTTTAAAAAATGACGTTATACAATACAATCACCAATAATAGGCCAATACACATACTAAATTACCAATTGCAGGCCAAATACATTTGAATTGACCAATGGTGGGCCAGTGTGGCGTCATTTTTTATATGCACTATAAAAGCTTTAAAATTAACTATTACCAACTTTTTCTTATAGTATTTTTCTCTGTCCCTGCTTTTAAAAAAATGATTAGAGGACAAACGACTACATTTTTTATGTCATAATCATTTTGTATAAATAAGTCGCGCGCCATTTTTCAGGCCTTAACTTAAAGGTTAATTAAATAGTATTAACCCTCTATATATATGTAGAGTTTGTTAAAGACAATAAAACAAAAATATTTGTTGTTAGAAGTAACAAATAAGTACTGCGGAATTTAGAATAGATTTAACATATTAAAAATCATTTGTATTTGTTATTATAATATTAACTAACCTCTTAATTTAATATTATAAAGAAACCCAAAGCAAAACTGTTATTGTTTTGCTTTAATTACATTGAAAATAACATAACATTTAAATGCTTATCTTTCTTTTAATTTTCTCTTTTTAATCTTGTAAGTAAATTATTGTGAAAACTGGTCATTAAATCTCATTCCAATGTTTTTTAAATTCCTTAAACACAAAAAGATCACTAATTTTTTTCGGACAAGGATAAGTTTTTTCTAAAAATAATGTTTAAAAATAAAATTCAAATCGCATCAACTCTTGGAGCTGTAGCTGTGTATGGTAATTAGTTGCGCCTGTTTATGGTCTAATGCATTCCCTATAGGCTTGATTTCTCCCACTACTTGACAAAGTATCAGTTGTTGCCATTTTTTAAAGTCTTTAAAGTTAAAGTGGCCCAGATTTCAGAAAAAAAACCTTACTTTCAAAAGCAAGCGGGTCATTATTTATGCTATTTTTTAATGTTTATGGTGCGTTCGAAGCTTTTTTATAGTGCCTTAAACAAAAATGATGTCATACTGTCCTACCATTGGTCAATTAAAATGTATACTGGCCTGTCATTGGTAATTTATTTTGTGTATTGCTTATCATTGGTCATTTGAATTGCATGACGTTATTTTTTATAGGCTTTATGGATAGCTTCGGTGCTTTCTAAGAATTTTTTTCTATAATTCAGTTCCCCAATCACAGGCTAATTTTCAGGAATGAGTAAATTATAGTGTTTAAGTCCTAAAATAAGTATCCTTAAATTAGATAATTAGTAGGTACAGATAGGTAATAGATTTTCTCGTATTCATTCGAATCCGGTGGATAGGAACCGGTTCTCATCCATACGAAAAAACTATGTCTAGCATCGTATTATATCCAGTTTTCTACGAATATAGAAATGTACAATCATAAGATTAAAACCAGTTTTTTTAGCATGTGCCTCCGGCACCTCGGGGCTGAAAAAACTAGTTTTAATCTTATAATTATACATTCTATATCCGCGGAAAGCCGTTTATAATACGATACGAGAAATAACTATTACTTACAGCATTACTTACTCACCTCTAGTATTAGACGTTTAGTGGCGTGGGTAGAATCACAGCTAATCTAAAAATATGGTTTGTCCGTCCTTCCGATGGTATATTAATAATAATATTAATGGCATTTATATTAAAGGATGCTAAAATTTAAAAGAAGAATGGCTTTTATAATTTTCATAATCAGTATTTATATACATTATCTTTTAAACGTTAATTTGATTAATTTTTTTCATACTTTTATTTATGATTCTTAACTTTTCTGAAAAGTAAATAACTTTTTTTTCATTATGGGTCACTTTTTACAACATGTCGACTTGCGCCATTGAAATTGCTTTCAAATCATAAAAGTAGTTTTTGTGACTGAAATATTCTTTTTGAATGAAGCCTATCCCAAGTATTGATTAGAATTTGGCTGCTAACCAGCATTTCTTCTGAAAATTCATGATTAAACTGTTATTAATCTGTCAAGAGCAATCACCATATTTTAGTTTTTGTCTTTAAGAGAAATCATTCAGACGTTAAATAGATATAAAATTATTTCAGGTAAGGGATACAGTGATTTGTTTACAATACCTGTCATAAAAACAGTAAGTATTAGAACAACAATGACAAATATGATTAGAAACATTTCAGCTATAATTTACTAAAACAAATTTTTTTTAAAGATGAAGGGTATAAATTATAATTTTGTTTTAGAGAAAATAAAACTTTATTATTATTATTACGTATTTTATTGGTTTTTAATCAGTTTTTAAACATAAAATCACAGAAATATTACTAAAAATATAAAATTGAAATTATTTACAATTACTATATAAAAATAAATTTGGTTTCTTTCATGTGTTCCGTCTTCTTTGAAGATGTGTTGAGTGCTGGTAATTTCTCGTCTAGTCAAAGTGAGGGCAATGGCATCTTTTTCATTAACACAAGGATTTTTGGTTATCCTGATTATCTGTTTACCCTGAGCCGTCAGCTTAAGAAACTGAAAAAAAAAGAATGAAAGTTTAAGTTAGAAAAAATTCATAGTTGAAAGAAATATTGACAGATATTAAGAAAGAGATACAAAAACTAACAAACAGATTTTCTTAATGGCCCTGTAATAACACTAACCCTTTTATCCTCTTATCCACTTATTATACGCATTTTGATATTTAGGAAAACGCATAAATATTGCTCTAAAATTCTTTAAAAACTCTTTTAACATTGACAATACAGGTTTAATTTTCTTATTTCTACATTCAAAAAGAAACCAAGCTGAAATAATAATTTCTGTATTGATTATTATAGCTTTATAGAATGGTATATTAGACGGTGCTCCCAAGAGAACATAATTGGCAACCCATGTTATATTAGATTGGTAAAGAAAAGTGTTAAAATATTCTAAAAGTAATTCTGTATTTGATGAACAATAAAGATAAAAATGACAAGAAGTTTCTCTAGGGGTGGGAAGATTTAAAGCTATTGTACATTGTGTACATGCTGGACTAGTGTCACTAAATTTTGATAAATTTGCATTAAAATGAAGAAGATTGTTACATAATTTAAAAGCAAAGTCTCTTATGTTCATGGGAAGATAGGATAATCGCCACATGCACATAAACCTTGATTCTCTATTTATATCTATTTCATTACTGAGCCACGTATTTCTAGTTTTAACGGGTTGACAATTAGTTAACATAGATTTGGATATATCTAAGAAGTATCTAAAATCTTTTGCTCTCAAATTGGGCTTTGAAATAAAGACCAATATTGAAACAGATTTTTGAGAAAATTTTGTTTTACACCTATTTAAAAATACTCTTAGATTATGTTTCATTCTTATTAATTCATTTGGGGTTACATATTTCCTGCAAAATTCATCATAATTTAAAACACTGCCAAAGTTTGAGATAAAATTACTTAAGGTAAGATTTTTTAGTTCATTACCATACCTTAACCATGAGTTTATTGTGAAGAAGTTGTTATTGATCATATTTCCTTGATTATCCGTGAACAAATGATTATTAACAACTTGGGCAGCGAGAATGTTTCCACTAAATTTCCAATAATAATCACAAAAACGTAAGAAAGCTTTAACTAGATTGTACAAAATTGGGTTAGATTCTGGAATAATTTTATCAATTTGTATAGATAAAGGGTTTTCGGGATCTGCAAGATATTGTCTCAATTCTTTACCCCATGAATCATTTGCCTTAAGACCTTTTAAAAAAATGCTAACTTTAAGACTAGTGAGAAATTCTTTTGGGTTAGGCAGGCCAAGCCCACCCTTGCTACAGTCAAGAAAAATTCTATCCTTTGCAATCCTTCCCCCTTGTTTTAGAAAGCCTACAACACACTTTTCAAAGTCTGCTAAAAATTGGTCTGTTGGTTCGAAAATTGAACCTAGATATGATAATTGTGAATAAAAATATGTTTTTATAATAGAAACCCTTCCAGGAATACTAAGATTGAATAAATTCCAAAAATTGCGCAATTTTACAACTTTTGCCAATATTTTGTCCCAAATTAAATTAGTGTCATTTAAAGATTTGTGCAAGCTTAGACCTAAAATTGTGAAATTATCTGAAATTTCAAAATTCAGTTCCTAGACTTTTCTTATAAAATCTAAAGAAGGTAACCCACCAGTTATAATAATTTGAGTCTTAGAGTTGTTAACTTTAAGGTTTGATAATTTTCCAAAGCTGGTCAAAATATCATAACATTTTTGGAGAGATTCTGACTTTACTTCCATGAAGTTTTGCATATCGTCTGCAAAACCACTTGCTACATTTACTTTATTTTCATCTCTGTTAAAATTGTAAGGAATTGAATTTGGAATTTTAAGAGTGTTTGTTAGACATAATTTTATAACGAGTGGGTTTATTGCAATTTTAAATAAATTTGGAGATGGAAGGTCTCCTTGAATAATACCTATTTTATTTTCAAAATTTTGTGTTAAACCGCAATCAGTCAAGATACAAGATTTTCGGTTTTTAAAAGTAGAAGATACCATTAAAATAAATTTTGGACCAAAATTAGAGAAATGCAATACAGATTGTAAGTAGGTATTTCCTATTGTATCAAATGCCCTCGAAAAATCAATTATTAGACTTGCTAAAGGAGAATTTGTGGAGTTTGATTTTGAAAGCAGTTCATATACATTTATTAAACATTCTTGTATAAAATACTGATCGGAATAAGCTTTCTGAGCATTGTGTATTATGGAATCTACAACAGTTTTTAATCTTAAATTTATAACTCCACTATATAGTTTATAAGGAGATGTAAGTATACCAATGCTACGCCAATTTTTGATATTATAAAGATCTTTATCTCCACCCTTTGGAATCAAATTGCTTCTACTTATATTCATCATACCTCTTAACTCCCCTTTATTAGCCATATAGTTGAAACCATGTAACATTGTATCTTTAATTAAATCCCAAAAATGTTTAATTGACGCCATAGGTATGCCATCTAAACCAACAGCAGCATTTAAATTAGCATTTTTAAGCACGGTTTTCAGTTCAGACATTTGAATAGGTGACTCAAGATTTAATTTATCTTCTTGCGATAATTTAAAAGAGTCAAAAATTGGATCATTTTCATTTCTTTCAAAAAATTCTTCAAAAGAAATTTCTGGCTCAACAGACGTGCTAAAAAGTTGTTTAAAGTGATTAACAATAAAATTTTGTCTCTCATCATCATTTTGAATAATATTCCCTGAGTAGTCTTTAATCAAAGATACAGATTCATGAGAGTTCTTATTTTTCAAAAGTTCAGAAAAGCTTCTAGTGCTTTTCTCATGGTTTAATAAGTTAAAATAATTTGTGTTTTCCAAAAGTCTTAGATTTTCCCTGTGTTCAATTTCCAAAAGTTTTGCCTCAGTTTCTTTAAAATTAACAGAATTAAAATCACCAATACTTCTTAAATATGATAATTGATCAGACAAATTATTTTTTTCCTCCTTTGTTGTTTTAACATAAAATGACTGAAATGATATACATGTATTTTTTATTTCATTTAATAAATATTCTAACATTAAGTCCGGTTCCAACTTAGTGTTATAAGATAAAAAAGTTTCAATACTGGGAAAAAGTGAACAGTTTTCTTCAATTTCATTACTATAAACTTTAATTAAATGTTTACAAAATTTGTCATTGGGTAGCTTTAAGATCGTTTTTTTAAGCCCCTGAATATACAAAGATAAAATGTTAATCCTATTAATTAGTAGAGTTAATTTATTTTTATTTGGAGGTTCTGTATTATCAACCATAAAGCTGTACACAGAAAATTTTACTGTAGAATATAAATGTTCAATATTAAGTAGGGAGCTATCAATAACTTTTGGTCTAGTAATATTCTTACTTTTTCCAAAGAAAGTGACAGGTTTATGGTCAAAATATTTTGATAGCCTATTTGGATATTCAACTTTTTTGATTAATGGACTAAATTGTGGGCTTGCCAAACAATGGTCAATCCTTGACCTATGTATAGCTTGTTCACTAAAAGGAATATAACTATAAGTTTTTAAATTTGGATACAAAAGTCTAAATTTGTCTACAATAAATCCATCCCTTATCCATGAAACTAAAGTTTTTGTGTGAATTAAGTTAGGTATTGCGCTCATGTTAAGAATTTCATAATTATTCAAAACTACGTTAGAATTTATAGGCAAATCACAAGTTAAACAGTTCAGATCTCCCAAAATAACAAACTTAGAAATTCCAATACTTTCAATTTTTTGTTTTAAGAGTGAATAAAAATCTTTATTTTGAGATTGAGTAGGACCATAACAGTTAATGATAAGCATTCGTTCATTATTTATATGCAAATCAACGATAATGACATTTTCACACCTAGATTTAAATATTCTATAAACTTTATGACAAAAATTTCTTCTTATCATTGTGATTACACCACGATCCCCTTTTGTGCTATTAAGATAAATATCATAATTTCCGAATTTACTTATCATTAAATAGTTTTTAAGAAATGTTACATTATTACCAACACGCGTGTCTTGAAGTAAAATTACATGTGAATTTGTTTTTAAAACTGCATTAATTTTCATTTTAAACCTCCCACCATCTTTATCTAGAGAGGCCAAACTTAAATTTAGCGAGTTCATATTTTGCCTTATAACTTTTACATTGTCTAAGCAAAAAGAATTTCCAGATGTAGGCTGGTTTACTGGGGGAGGGGGACTTAAAATTACTTCTTCAAATATTAATTCCTCGCCTTTTAAAATTTAGGATCCCCTAAAAGCTTACAAAAAGACATATAATTTTTCTTCAAGTTAAAAATGTTTATCCCTTTTTTGAAAGATAAAACTGAATCAAGAGACATAGTGTAATGTTTCAAAATATTTTTTTGCAATTTATGAGAAATGTCAATGTAGAGATTTGGATGATAAAATTGGGGTAAATTACAACCAAGGGCAGAAGGGGGAGAATGTAAAAGGGGGAATAACATTTCACATCTATAGTAAATATACCATTTAAAAGTAACAACAAAAAGGAGCAGTTTATATAAATAATGCATTATTTTGACAAGAATATTTTAAATCAATGATTATTTTGTTTACTCACATTTGTATATATTTACTAGAGAAAGGTTGCAAGAATTTGGTGTTTTCAAGCATTGCTTGAGGCGCAGGAGTTTTAAAACTTTCTAAAAATGTCCAGTTAGTACCTATCCTTGTTCTGTAAGAAACCATTATGGATTTTCCGGTTGCGCTGGGCCTAATAAGAATTTGCTTAGAGGTTAAATCTATGTCCTCAGATTTAACATTTTGGTACTTTTCTCTTAAACTTTTAATAATAGGAAACAATTGTTTAGGCCAATGAAAGTTAACGTCTAACCCCTTAGTCTTTAGAGCCTTATCTAAAGCAGCCTTTCCTTGTTTAGTTTTGGATTTTAGTAATACTGGAACGATAAACTTTTCATTTTTCTCAAATGTTTCTTTTACTAATGGGGTGATTACTACGTCCGATAAAACTTTAGGGGTGAGAGTAGAAGAAAGCTTTGTCTTCACCGTTTCAATCATAGAAATGTCAGAATCCCTATCAATGTGAACGCCTAAATCCAAGTTGGGGACCTTACTACTTAGAGAAGCAAGCATGGTTTCATTACACAAATCTTTATACCCTGCTGACCTTTCGATATCAGACACAAGGTCGCCAGAAGCCACATTGATAGCTACGGTGGCCTCTAGTTTCTCAATTCTTTCAATTAGCGTCTTCTGGTTATTAGATAACCCGAAAACAAACTTAGACAAATCATTCATCTTAGATTCTTGTTTTAACTTTATATTACTAGCGAATGCATGCCTAGCATCGCTTTGTATTCAAGGGGTAGATCAGAAAACTAGACTAAAACCCCCAAAAGACTTGAATGAACAATAGAATAGCATAAAACCACCCAATATGATGCTTCTCTGAAAGAAAGATCTCAATCGTTCAGAGGTGAGCGATATTTCAAAGAATAGAAAAATAAAAATAAACATTTTTATTTCATATGAAAGGATGTGAAAAAGGGTTAAAGTATTCCAAAAAGTTGATAAAACGCCATTTTTTGTTGTTTTATTGTATTTTTAACGCCACTACTTATACTTATTTGTCTAATTGCTTTTACTATTGTTCTTAAAATGCGCCGTTATTTTTTTGTTTTGTTTTGTTTTAAGTAGCAATTAAGATTTTTTAGAAAATTATATTTTTAATGAATAATGACATGGGACAAGTTTCTAATTGTTTTAATGACAAAGAAAAAAGATTCTTTAAAAAGTTTTCTCGGTACAATCCATCGAAATAATGATTTGATCAACACACATACGATTTTAGAGTAGCTATGTAAGAATTGTATCTCATTGCTTCAAGAATCCTCATGTAAGGTTTGAAATTGATAGAACGAATGTAACATGTATGTATCAACTATCCGTTACAGACATACAGACACACCCTAAATTTAGTTGTTCAAGGGCGGAAAAAACTGCATTTTACAACATTAAACTAAATGTTTAAACATAATGCTTTCTAGAAATTTTTCATGGTTTTATATGAAAATGTTGGCTTTCGACCTCAATGGCGCGGTTTTAAAATTAAGTAATATATTTTTTTCAACTTAAGGCCGTGGTAATACTGTTTTGAATTACAAGTTAGATTTCTCTATTTTTTTAGATAGGTATTATATATTATACCTTATGAGCGGGGGTTGTCTGATGCTTAAAATCCAATAACTACTGAACAGATTGGATTCTCTGTTTTAGGGAAGCTTTCCACCTATGGGTCCTGTGATGCTTTTAGGCTAATTTATTTTCAGATTTATATCTTGGGATGGTTTTGAGCTATTTTTCTATTCTATTGGAAAACAAAATATTTTGTGCAATGAGAAATGTTTAAAAACCCTGTTTGAATGAAATGTTGCCCTTTATTCTGTCATACTTTAATAATTGAATTCCTTGACGCATATTACTATCACAGTGGTTCCTATTACATTTATAATCATAGCATCACAGCATATCATGCCACTTAATAAGTGGAAACCGTTATGTGATTTGATACTTTATGGGTCTCAGGAACCTATTTGTTTTCAATCAAATTCACATTGAATGTGTGAGGTACTCTTATCATTAACAGGGAAACAAGGCTTGGATATTAGATTATTATTAAATCTTCCATCCGATTCTTAAGCTCAATATTCTGTCTTAGATAGCGTTCTCATTTGGAAAAGAATAGAGTAAAAATAATATTTTTTTCCTTGTGTAATATTATTGATCTTATATAAAACAAAGCTAATCTATATCCGATTAATTCAGTACGACTATACATCTCTAAAATTTGGTATTGTTACTTTAAGAAATTAAGTGTTAAACAAGGATAACGTCATCCGTAAAAGCAAAGCTAAACTAATTATGAACATCATGTATTGTACAGTGTGATTTCGCTTTCTTCATGAAGAAACATATTTCCAAACTAATTTGATGTTGATATGTTGAAAATATATCAAGATCTAGGATGCTTAATATGTATTTCAAGAAGTTATTTTCACGATGCTTCACTCATAATATTGTGCCTATTTGCCATAGTAATTACCATCTTTTTTAAGGTCGTTGTTATCGTCTTTTAATAAAGACAGAACCAAAATAAGTTTCTAAATTAAAAGCAAAATTTCTCAAAAAGAAATTTTCTTTTCTTACATAGATTAATTAGTCAAAACTAAATTGGTTAATTGTTTAATTAAAATGGCCAGCAAAAATGGGTAGTTTGGGGAGGGGAGGATAAAATTAAGGGTTAGGTAATTGGAGGATAAAATTACAGGTTGTCGACAATTGTAAATTAGGTGGGCGGTTGTAGCCCATTGATTTAATTAATAGATTCAAAATAATTAGATTGCTGAATGGAGAGATAAGTGGATGAAAGTTAATGTAACGAGAAGTTACATAAAGACAAATGCGAAAGGTGGTTTCATTCAATGTTTATATTTAATGATTTTTTTAATATTCATGTCTTTACGTTTTTGTTTGCCTGCTTAAATAAATAAATAATTTATGGAAAGTACCTAAAAAGTTTGGAGTAAAATATCTTATTCTTAGGATTTTAATAATCTATGGAAATCTCTATTATCTTAGGAATTTTTTTCACATAGTTTTAAACCTAATTGTATAATTTAAGTGAAACATTTTATGTTTTACATCTCTATTAATTTAATTCAATTTTTAACATATTTAAAAAAATATTAAAAAGAAAAGACAATTAAAAGTACAGATTTATCTTATTGTGACTTTATTTTAAACTACGCCCCTAGAGGTCTAGGGGAAGGTATGAACCAGTAAGTCATACAGTGACTTTAGAAATATATTTTTGGAAGGATATCGGTTGGCTGCCTCTTCCAAAATAGCAATAAACCTTCCCAGAATCAAAAGCTAAACTATAAAGGAGAACCTTTTACTTTATTGTATAGATTAAATAAATATGTCTTCCAAACTCCCATATTTTTCAATTTTTATGATTATTTCATCCATCATTCATTTCATTGCCTGGTTTGTTAATCCATAGTAAATACTAATGTAAGCATTGAAATTTCCATAGTTATATGGCTCAAACTTTTGCGTAATAAAAAAAAACATTTTTAAGTAAAACATTAAAATAGTTGCAGAAAACATTTTAGGGCAATTTGACCATTTTTAGGCATACTTGATAGATTTATTGAATTATATTATACGGTTTACTAAGAATTATTTACAAAATTTATACAGCTCTAATATTTATTTTATGTTTTTGGTTGTCTCTTAAGTTTTTAAAAGTTGACTATAAAAGTTTCATTCTAATTTCCTAATTTCTAAAGTAAGCCAAAATCAAGATTTTAATAAAATGAAAATTAACTCTAGATAAAAGAAAAGAACAAAAATACAAATGAAATAGAGATTAAAAATATCTAAATAATGTTTCATAATTAAAGGTAAGTTATTTACCGCAAGTTTTTAAAAGCGAAGCTTTTCTATAATTAGGGTCGGTCTTTCCGTCCGTCCGTAACGAATAGCTTTTTTCGCTAATTTAGGCATGTTAGAATTGTCCTATTGATTTCAAACTTTGCATGGTGATTCCTGTAGTAGTTAGGTACGATTTAGAAAGCGTAGCAACTCTATAATCATTACCAGAATGTCCGTACGTCCATTTTAAACATGTTGATTTTTTTACTTTTTTAACAGCAAATTTTTATGGGATCTAATAATCCGATTGATCTGATTTTTGGTAAACTGATTCCTGGGACACAAAGTACAATATTATAAGCGAAGCAACTCTATAATCAAGTCCTAAAAATGTAAGTATGTCCATAAACATTATTCTGTATCAAGCAGTTTTTCAACAAATTTACTTACAACTTTGCTTCGACTCTTATACATTTATATTCTGATTATTCAATTCTGACACTAAATAAGTGTTAATGTCCGTTTGTCCTACTGTTTCAGTGCTTCGCTTTTATGGATGTTGTCATCCTTGTTTTCTTACACATTAATCATGGTTTAATATTCTCTTCCAACTGTCTGTTTGAGAAAAAGTACATTTTGCACAATGTACAAAACCAGAAGACAAATTTAGTTGTTCGATTATACAACACTAAAGCTTTAACTAAATTCAAGGCGAATTACTTTGTGGACGTCTGGTTTACAGTTCCCTGATAAAAAATTAAGATATACTAGAGTTCCCTATTTTAAATCTGTGTAATAGATCAAAGTTCTCTGTAAAAATTTTATTAAATAGGTATATTAAAATTCCGAATTAAAAGTTTAAAATAAATAAGATTGATTTATAAAATATATAAGTTATTCCTTTTATTTCAGTATTGGCTTCGAGTTTGGGTATCATCTTTTAATGTTATATTTTTGTTAGAATTACTTGAATTTAATGAAGACCTCACCCTTTGAAGTGATTAAATTAAAAATCAAGAAGATGATATTCTTAATAATGAGATAGTTTGGTTGTAATTCCTTACAGCTGTAATAGGATTATGGTGGATTATACAGAACATTTTTATCCAAAAATATCACATTTTGGAACCTTGGAGAGAAGTACCTTAAAAAAATATATAGGAGGGAAGGGACATTGTGCTGTTTATTACATAAGTCCCCAAAGTTTTATAATAAAGTTTTTCTTATTCGTTGGCTTAACAACTTTGGGGACTTTCATTGATTTTATATTAATTGGTTCATTAAGCGATGTGTACAAACGTTTCAACCGCTAATTGTAATCTACAGAAGGGGTAATTTTGTGGAACATCATGTGATGTACATCAATTTAACCCCTCAAAACCTTTATATTATACTACTTTAGTATTGTAATCATTCATATGACATATTCAGCAAATGTAATAGAAGGATATGTTGAATGAGGAATAAAATTGTTTGTGTGTATTACAGAAGACCATAAAACAAGGTACCAAAAAGTTTATATAACTTGAAAAATATAGGTGTATCGAATGTGTCTAGCCTTAAAAGTTAAAGTGTATAGCACAATATAATACTTGAAGTTATTTCTAAAGTCTTTATTTTTTAGTAAGACACAATTGTACTGTTTATAGTAAAGGCCTTGATTATACTGTGATTGTAGTGTTAAAATTAACCAACTTTACAACATTAGAAAGAGAGCCAGTAAAATTTTACTTTTTAACAGTTTTTAAGTCATTTAGTCACATCAATATTGTATACAAAATGGCTAATATTCTGTTGTGACAACGAGAATAAAAATTTCCTTAGAAATAGCATTAGATTCGTGGGTGGTGCCCAATAAAATAGATTGTAAATACATAGATCTATTATAACCACCATACTTCTGTAATGCTGGTATGCAATATTTATTTCTAACTTACAGGTTTCTTAGTTTTGGGGTAAGATTTGGTCGATATTTTCAGTTTAGCTCTTTTATTCATCTTTTTCACCATTGTCAAAGCTTCTTTAAAAAAACTTTTTTCCTAACATGCTAAATCAACTATGAAATGCTTCAATAAAATACAATTGTTCAAAAAAGATGTATTAGAATATGTAGGGTTTTTGCCACTTTAAAAATCTCTATAGCACCATAGAAATATTATAGACATATACAGGGATAATATCAACCATAATTTCATGGCTTTTCAACAAAATATAAAAAATATTAAAGCTTTTTTAATTAGTGTACATGATACATCTGATAAAACAGTAAAAGGTTATCCTTTTCCAGAATTAAAAAGTGTACTGTAGTGTATTTATTTCTTTAATTAAATTGAAATATGAAGATTTTTAAAGTTAATATTTGGACCTTTGGAATGTGTATGGTATAACTTAATTGATAATGTGTATAAATGTTGAAACTGTTAGAAGTGAAGCTTTTCTATTTTAGTTCGACCTTTGAATTAGCATATATGAAGTTCTTATTTTTGTTTATTGGATAAAGTTTTGAAAATTTAAATTGTCACCATAAGTAATTGGTTTACAATACTTGCCAATATTTAAAAACAAATGTTTTTACTACTAAACCCCTAATCTTGATAAAAATTGTTTGCTTACTGCAAAAAAAAACATTTCTTTTTTTGCTCCATATAATAATCATAAAAGCATTTTGTTGCTATACTGCTTATGAACATAATTGTCCTTGTTTAACTTGTATAAATGTCTCCCAAAGAATAATTAATCATGAAACTATTCAATAAAGCTCGCATTATTCAATAATCTTATTATTTAGAAATCTTAAATGATTTTATTGTTATAAGGGGCAAATATGTAAGTTTCGAAAAAAAAAAAATTACGAGTTATGGCAAATGTATGATATATCAAAAAAAAATTTCCTTAATTATAAAAGTAACCTGGTGTACCGAAGGATAAACCGCTGAACCGATATGGTTCTTCTTTACATTGTAATTGTAATTCTAATTGTTATCTTCTAAAAATCTTCTTTTTTTATTTTGGTGGAGGGTACCATAACCCACCTGTTATTTTATTTAAGGATAATTTTAATAATATAATATCAAATCGTCTGTTTTATTTTATAAATACGTGTCACTGTCTTGGTTTAAAATTAAAATAAAAAGTTAATTGTTATATTACTTTTTGTGCCTGTAAATTTTCATAATTTATTGCATACTTGACAAAAAAAAGTGTTTTGGAAGGAAGGGGAATTTTACTTTGAATGGGATTCACTTGAAAAAAAATTTTTAGATAAAAATATTCAAAAAAACGAATAAAATTGTAATAGTTATTTCTCGCATCGTATTATAAACAACTTTCTGCGGATATAAAATGTATAATTATAAGATTAAAAGTAGTTTTTTTTAGCCCCGAGATGCCGATGGCTTGGGCTAAAAAACTGGTTTTAATTTTTTGATTGTACATTTTTATATTCGTAGAAAACTGTATATAATACGATGCCAGACATAGTTTTTTTATTGATGAGAACCGGTTCTAAACCACTGGTTTCGAATAAATACGAGAATAGTTATTTCTCGCATCGTATTATAAACAACTTTCTGCGGATATAAAATGTACAATTATAATATTAAAAGCAGTTTTTTAGCCCCGAGATGCCGAAGGCACGGGCTAAAAAACAGGCTTTAATCTTTTGATTGTTTATTATTATATTCGTAGAAAACTGTATATAATACGATGCCAGACATAGTTTATTTTTATTGATGAGAACCAGTTCTAAACCACTGGTTTGAATGAATACAAGAAAAAGTATTCTCCAAGGTAAATATTATAGAAAGGCACGTAGAGGTTTATCAATAAAGTAATAATTATTTATCGCATTATAGAAAATTTTCCGTGGATGAAAAAATTGAAATTTTTAGAGTTTTCAATAAAAAAAAATTTTAAAATAAAATACTTTCAACAATAATTTTACACAAGACATTAAGGCTATTAAAAATTTTAGGTAAGATTAATTTATATTCTTTTGACAAAAAGATTTTATCAAATTTTAATATCAAAATGTTTTTTTAAGAGAATTTCCCCTCTAAAGTAAAGATTTCAACAAAAATTTGCGTTGGTTTTTTGGTTAATGGTTCGTTAGAGTTCAAACTTTTTTATCTTCAAATAAATGAAAAAAGGGAGATTGTTTGAGGGGGTTTAAAATTGCTGTAGGGAAAAAAAAGAGATTTTTTCTTTTTGAATTAGGGCAAAAAGGGGGGGAGAGAGTTTTATATACTTGTTATTGTGTCGATCGAGGGAAGCCTTAAAAGAACTGTTCGTAATAATAAAAATATGTATATTTTTTTAAAGCGGCGCTTTTCTTCTTTTATGGTTGGTCCGTATATGCTTCATGTATAGCCTTAGTCGTTAATATATGCCTGTTAGAATTGTCCTTCCGTTTTTAAACTTTAGATGATGATTCTTGTATAAATAAATAACAATAGCATAAAAGAAAGCATAGTAGATTTTTAAATCATTGCGAGAACCTTTTTTGCACAAGTAAAATTTAAGCTTTTTGAGCTTTGTTATTATATTTTTTGTCATGCGTTTGTAAAGTTATTAAATTTTACAAATACTTATTCCCACCCCAGTATTTCATTTTGATGAGTAAGTTTAAAATTGTAGTTGACAGTACGCAATTTGTACGCAAAATAATCACTCGCCCATCTCTTTACGCAATTTCCAAAGTCTTACGCTTGGTGTATTTAGTGTATGAAAGGATAATTTAGACTCAAAATCTCATGTGACACTAAGATTATTTTTAATGGACCCAACTCTTACATGGTCAGTTTTAGAATAATAGTTATTTTTCACATCGTGTTATAGACAGCTTTCTGCGGATATCAAAATGAAAAATTATAAATTGCTGGCCCCGAGGGGCTCTAAACCAGATTAATTACTACTGTATTAGAACCAGTTCTCCGTCATACTAAAAAATCATGTATTAAAGACAATTTTCCACGAATATTAAAATATACACACAAAATAATATGCTCAAATATTTAAAAATGTAATAGCCTAGTATAAGGATAACCATAAGGAAGTAAAGTGTGTCTACTATGATCTCGTAAAGGTCTGGGTCGATCAATTCAAAAATCATCAGGAAATTTTAATAGGTCAAATTTGTCGCTAAATAGGTGAAGGGTTTTCCCTCCCAGAAATAAATATACCCACAAAAAATACTGTTTTCAAGCGCCCTACTCCCCATATAAAAAGCTATTTAGGCGAAGCTTCTAGTTTGCGAAATAGTAAAGAGAAGAAGATTTATATATTATTATTAATTAGTATAAGTTAAAATGACCTAACAAAGTCATCCTATGAAACACATTTAATAGTTATTTTATAAAAACCTTTCTGCTTTATATGATAGTCCTATTATATAAAGTAGTAAGCGTTTTTTGTCTGTCCCGAAGGATCTAGCTAACCGCTTTACAGTAAAGCTTCTTATTGGTCCTGGGAAGGTTTTAAACTATTTTTGGGGAGAGTGTCTTCACCCCCCTCCCAAAAAATATATATTTTATTCTTTTAAAACTCAAATTTAAAATGGGATGAGGTCGATTCTTCCTCCTCCTACCTTAAGAGCCCCTAGAGCTCTAGGGGCGTAGCCGCTAGTATATTAAATTATTAATAAAGTATTGACATGAATTTTTTTGGGATGTAATATTTTATTGACATTATTGGAAAGAGTGGTGATTGCTGGTATGATATCAACATAATGCTATTTTATGACATAATAGCTACATATTTATTAATATAATAAATACACGAAATTTTATTGGGATCTTAATTATCAAAAACACATAAAAAAAACGGGGAGGTAGGTTGTGCTAAAATTCGGTATAGGTGTGAGTTTTAAGGCTTATAAACAATAGTAGAACGATAAAATTCATGTTAACTTCAAAAAAATTTGTCTATAGTTCTTTTCAATAAAGAATACACATAATTAGTGAATATTGTCGTTCTACTACTGTTTTTAAGCCTTAAAATTCACACCTTTACGGAATTTTAGCACAACCTATCTCCCCCTTAATAATAATTTAACAAGTTTAGAAGTATATTTTTCCCTGTAAAAACCGTCTAGATTACCGACACCGATACTGAACTTTAGTTTTCCACAGGGATAAATGGGACACAATAGAATACAAAATTTGAGTTGACATTAATTTGAAAACGCGACAAGGACACCTTCTATAAAAAGTTTTCCTAAAGCTTGCTAAATTTACATCAACACTTACATCTGTATATGTTACTTTAAATGAAATACATAATTTTAAAAACAAAAAAATATCTATACCTGCAAGTAATCTATGTATACTGTATAAATAGTTCTAAACAATGGCACTATACACTTGTGTTGTCCAAAATTCTTATTTCCAAATATGGAGCAAATATTTTGGTTACCCCCAATCATTAATCAAATTTGAGACTTTGAAGTTTTATTCTAGAGAGAGAAAATAAGTAGTTTTATTGGCAATACATGCCAAGAATTTATTAAGTTATTAATTAACTGTTAACATATAAGCATAATAGAATTAACTTTTCTTTTAGATTCAACAAAAGAAAAAAAATTATTATACAAAGAGCTTTGATGTCTAATTATTTGTAGCAAAAGATCTGAGAAACTTTTGAACTGAAAGACTTCTGCTTTTTGTTAAAAATACTTCAGAAATATTAAATTATTTTGGTGTGATGTTGGTAAACCTAAAATATTTACTAACTTTTGGTAGATTATCCTAGCCATGCCCTTAAAAATTTATGCTTCAAATCGCACACACAAATATAAGTCGAATTTAATAATAAAAGAAAGCTAATGTAACCATAAAATCATGATAAAAAAAAATTATCGAAATTATCATAAGTTTGCAGAATTATAGAAGTAAAAAATTTAGCAATTCGTATAAGAAAGTTTTGAATTAGGTTTGCCTGTATAACATAGAAGAAGTTAGGTTTACCTCCCGTACATAACGTACAGTTTTGATCATATCAAACGTTGCAATAGGGTTCCTGAAGTAATATAAGCGTAACAACTTTCATTAGAAATATTTTAAAGTTAGTAATTTTAGGTTTTAAAGAAAATATTCTATTAACCTGACTTTTAAAATGGTGATACCTTGAACCATAAGGTACAATGTTATAAGACGAAGCCCAATCTGCACCACTTTTGATTCCTGTGACGTCATAAAAATGAGGGATTCTCCATCTCTTTTTTAGGTTTTTTTCCCACTTCTCCTATCATCTCCCTCGTTTTTATGACGTCACAGGAATCAAAAGTGGTACAAAAGTTGCGCAGATTGGGCTTCGTCATGTTATAAGAGTGTTATTAACTTTATCCAAATGCATAATTGATTAAGCTTTGTTTTCATGGATGTTTCAATCTTTTTCTTATTTAAGTCTTGATTGGGTTTTAGGCCATTTTTCTGCCCCGTTTGAAAACAGAGACCCTAGATAATAGTGGCGCAACCGCTAGTGTAATATATAATGCTAACAGTTTACATAGTATATAAAAAGGAAGGGGCTTACAAAACTACAGCAGTGTATCGGGGCGGGGTGGGGGAGGGAGTGTACACACCCCAGGCAAACAGCGGGGGGTGTCTGTATTTTCTCGGCTTAACATTGACCCTGAAAAAAAGCTGCAGGTCCCCTAGGGTTAGGTTTCATTCATGGGGAAACTTAGAGGTTAGAAAACAAATAGTTTTATTGACAATACCAACATTTAAAGTAAATATTTCGAAAAATATGATTTTATTTTTATTTATTAAAAAACTATAATTTTTACGAATTTTAATCTTTTGATGGAAGGTTATGTGGACAGCTTTTAAGTAATTATCCTTTGACTACACATACAATATTCATTTTTTGCATTTAAAAACGGTTTTTAAATAATTGTTAATAGTATATCTTCTTCTTCACATAAACTATATTCTTTCAAACTTAATGTGTAAAAAATAGCAATATTTTTATTGTCTCATGACTTTGGTATGATAACAGTCTGTTAATTAGAGCAAAACGCCATTAATTCTAACTTTTTTTATCAAATACATCGATTTTTATAATTTTTTATGTTTTCTTAATAAAAGATCAAATTACCAGAGATCCTAAGTGACAAGACAATGGACGAAAAATTGATGCATAAATCTAGTTTTGATAAACAAAATTACCTCTTTCGTGATTTATTGGTGGAAAACTATGCAACAAGTTTATATGCAATTATTTTTATTTTAAATTAATATTCTACTTAGTTTTTACACTCTACAAGTGTTTATGTCCGTTTTTTCTACTGTTTTATTTTAGAGCTTTGCTTTTATGGATGTTGTCATCCTTGTTTTTGTGTGTGTAAAAACAAATGCAAATTTTTGTTTATCTTGTAAATGTTTTTTTTGTTTTTTTTCAAAATTTTCAATGTTGCAACAGTTTTAACCGTTTAAAAGTATCTTAAAAACAAAAGATAATTTTTTGGGGCTCTTATTAGGTCAATTCTTATGCTAATGGCTACCCAAACGATTTATTTCGGGGGTTTAAATTTTCTTTTTTAGGTGATAACCTATCCCTACAACAATAGCTTAAAACCCGCCCATGAATAATAGTAAACATTCCCGGAAAAACGTATTTTGGCTAACACATAGAAATAGAACCCCCATAGGGTTAGAGTTCCCTGCAGGGGCTAAAAAATGTTTTTTTTTAATTAGAAATAAGAGGGAGATTTTAGTCGGTACATAACTAATATTGTTTTCTATTCTTACATAAAACCATCAATATTAAATATAATCTGAGTATTGCATTTATAAAATAATTTATCACATTTTTATAAACGTTTTTTTGGATATAGAATAATTTTTTTTTTAGAATAAATGGTTTTCTTTTAAAAACAGATGTTTTATTTTGATTGTGTAGGTATATAATAAACATTAGGTTAGATAAGCAGAACAACGTTTAAAAAAAGTTTTTCTGCTGAAAGCGTGTTTGCAAGTACATGTATTTAATTTTTAGTGTCCTATAAATTGATTATCTCTGTTTTGGGAATACAAACAAAGTAAATAATAAGTTGTCTTTTTGTTTTTATACATTACATTTTGATTTATGCTTATATTTGTTTATCCTAAATTCAATTAACAGTTATTAATATAACCATGGAAAACCTTGAAATTAAGAAAAAGATTGCAATGCAATGGTTTGGAAAATTTCTGTCTATTTATTTGTTCTTTTATCCCTGTACCCTGTCTATTTATTTGTCTTTTTATCCCTGTAAATTTATTGGGTGACAAATTTAGTTTAAAATATATATTAGTTAACACATACAACACACGACACCTTGACCGGAAAAAGGCCCCAAGGGGGGTCTACAATGTCCCCAGGGGGGCTAAAAAGCCACAGCTGACTAAAATAGTTCCTCATGTTTTAAATTTTGGCGCAAAATAGATTGTTTTCCTTTTTTATCTAAGATTGTCATTTAATCTAGTTATGAAAATGAATTTAAAATTCTTGTAGAAAAGCTTAAAACAAGAATGACAACATCTAAACAAGTGAATATTAGCGAAAGTATATTATGAAGCATTAAAATGTGTAGACTTTTAAACAAACTTCACTATTTATTTAAAAAAAGGACAATGAAAATATATGAAAAATCCTATTGTGAATATACTATACTTTTTAATTATGTTGTTTTTATATAATTTATTTCGAGTTAAACATGAAACAAACTATGAATTTATGTATTTATAATAGGAGAAAAGTTAAAATATTATCTAATCGCCCTCGAAATGATATTTGAAAAATCAAAATAACATGAAATCAGATTGTCTAAGTTTTTTTTTAAGCTGTATGTAAGTTTAAAATTTTTAACTGATCCAAAGTGGCATATTTATACGATGATTCATGACAGCTATTCATAATGAACAGAAAAAATTAAATTTAGAATGCTAAAAGTTGTTACATGCACTAATTAAAAAATCAAAGAAAAAATGACATTCAAAATTTCTCTAATTTAGTTTGTAAAAAGACTATAAACGTCGCGTCGTTTTGTTTTATAGTGTCCATTGAATTATTTGTTCTATTATGTTACATACCCATCTTATATTGACTTTTTTGCTTCCCTCAACCCCCCCCCCGCGACCGTGGCTCAACACGTAGCGCATCCGCTCGTCGTCGGGAAGGTGACAGGTTCGAATCTCGGTCCAACACCGCGTCATAACTAAAGACGTTAAAAATGGTTCCTACTGCTGCTATGTCAGATGCGCGACATAAATAGTTAGAGTAGGGGGAATGCCTTGGCCCAAAACAGGCGCAACTCACTACCATGCACAGTTAGGACTTCTCAGACAAAGGTCGTGCAATCAAAGGGTTGGTTGTCTGATGGCAAATGGACGCTTTACACCGCAATCATAGGGCTTAGGGCTGACAACCCTATCCCATATCCATAAGCCACATTGTTACAGAAACACTGACGAATTGTCAGCGGCCTATGCTCCCCCCTGTGGAGTGAAAAGGGCTTGTTACTGTTACTGTTACAACCCCCCCCCCCCCCGTCCCCAAATAGACGAGTATTTTTGGAAGGGTTAGAGGAAGTTGCAAGAAAGCAAGAAAGAACAGTAATTTCCAAAGACTGGTTATCTTGGTAATTTTTTTTTAAAAATATCAATGAAATTAAAATTCTACTGAACCGATACAGTAACTTCACAAAGGCTCTGGGTATCTAATTTTTATATCTAAGTTTGGTTTTAGGCTCTTTTCCTACTTTTCTTACTCCTTCGAATACAAAATCATAAATGCTAGGAGCGAAGCCGCTAGTTAAAGGTAAAGGAACCTTAGTTTATGTTATACTTAGCTTTTTACAAACGATAGAATATTAAAGGAAAACCTGAAAAAGCTTAGTAGAAACTTATTATTGAGTAGCTGCATCACAGACTCATATGTAAAGATGGTAACAAGTCAATAAAAATAAAACAATTGTATTGTATTACTGTGTGACAGAGAGTAGTATAAATCTGGTAGTTTGACATACATAATTTAGGGTTGGGCCGGATACTTTTTTGGCCGGATACCAGATACCGGATATCCGGCTGATTTCTAATACCGGATATCCGGTTGCGGCCGGATATCTGGCCAACGTTCGATATCCGGCAAATTACCGGATATCCGGCCGGATAACCGGATATCCGGCGTCAAAAATCAGCCGGATATACTGTAACCGGATAGTTTTAATATCCGGTATCCGGCCGGATATCCGGCCAGATAACCGGCCAAACCGGATATCCGGCCCAACCCTATTACATATATGTGTCTTCTAAAACACTTTCAGATGCTTCTCAGGGCTGAAGGAAATTGGTTTTCTGCAAAGACCTAGTCGATCACAATCCTACCCCCCTTATTTTATTTTGAATTCAATCAAAATCAAGGGGGAAAGAGTAGTCTTTCAAATGTGTGTTTATTTACTATTTAGATAAGGTTAGGTACTAGGTAGCTAGGGGTAGTCATAGGTGGAAAGCTCCCTCCGCCTTACTTAATTTCAATTTATTTTTAAAATAATAGGAGGGGAGGGGGGCTACAGCGATTGTTAGGCATCTTGAAAGTATTTTTTATTAGTCCCATTTAATTTACATTTAATACATGCAAATATGCTAGCAAATTAGCTATGAAAAACATGTAGCAAGTAAAATTAAAAAGTTTACTTGCCTCTAAATTCCTGTACACTTTGCAAGCAAGCTTTAAGTTCAAAGTTCTTTAAAAAGACTGTGTGTCTGAATATCCTAATATTCCTGACAAGTTGGCAAGCTAGATCTGTATATAAGTTGTAAGTTGTAAAACTGACACAGTGATCGTGTGTGTCCATTCTACTCACCCTCTATACAGGATATGCACATACTATGGGCCAAAATTTTACTATTTGGAAAAAAATTCAGTTTCCAAAAATATTAGTTTGAATTACTTAAGATACTAATAATATATTTATTAACATAGAATATAGTTTTCTATTATACTATCTTTAACTTATTAGATAAGTATAACTAACAGTTATTAGAAAAATATATTCTTAAATAAATGAATGAACAAATCTAGTCCAATGTTAAAGATATTGGCTACTTTTTCTCGCCCTTACAAAACTTACTAAAATTTAGTATGGGTAAAAAGGAAGGGGTTTAATGAGAATAAGAGAGGGAGACAAATAATAACGATGTAGGATGGAGGTTTAAGGGGGAGGTTTTTTTTTTTTGGGGGGGGGCAATTTCCTGACTGTTTGTATCTTAGACACGAGAACTGTAAATCCTTGTCAAAACTAAATGCTGTTTTTTAAGTTAGAAAAAAAGCAATATTACAATTCTATTTAAGTCACAAAAAGACTTCTACAATGCTGTTAATGTATCATCTTATAATGTTTGAAGAAACCACCCTTTGAAAAGTGTAATATTTTCACTCAAAATTGTGGAGATTTGTTTGCCAAAAAAATTTAAGTGACATGTAATTTAAATTAGTACGTTTAGAAACCCTTTTTACAACTTAAACAAAACAAAAAAATCCACAGAATTGATGAGACTTGCCAGTAATATAATATCTTATCATAATCTACAATTAAACAAATTATAGAGTAGCTTCGCTACTAAAAAATATGAAGCCTTTTTTTAATATTTATGTAACTAAAAATATATCTAAACCTGGCCCTTACGGAAGAAATTTTCTTTACTCTGTAAAAGAGAGAAAAGAGTCAATTTTCAAACTAAATAAATCCTGAATGTCTAATTTATAAAGCAAAAACTATTTTTCTGCTTTTCGTGAAAGTAAAAAGTTTTGACTGACCATTTCTCAATTAATAGAAGCATATTCTCTATTTTAAGGAATTTTATACATTAATGTATTTAAGTTATTACACGAACCCTTTACTGACTTGGAAGTTACGTCTTATTTTTGAATATTTTTCTTGGAAGGATGATTGTACCCTCACCCAATATCTATAAATCTTCCCAGGACCTATGAGAAGCTACACTGTAAAGAAGAACCTTATCGGTTCAACGGTCATAAAAAACATCCTGTTAGTTTTAATATGTAGGGCAATCAAAAAAAGAGACTGTCATAGTTTTGGCATAATAAAAAACTCCCATAAATAATTTTCTTGGGGGGGGAGGGGGGTGTTGGTGTTGGTGTTGGTGTGAGCCTATTGAAAACAAGGATGACAACATCCATAAAAGCGAAGCTCTGAAACGATATGACAGACGAACATTAACTTTGTTGAGTGTCAGAACTGAATATACAAAATATGAAAATATAAGGTTTGACAAAATTATACGTAAATTTGTTGCAAAACTTCTTAAATACAGAATTCTGTTTAAGGACATACTGACAATTCAATACTTGATTATAGAGAGGCTTCGCTCATAATATTGTACCTTGTTGTAATAGGAATCAGTAATAAAAAAATCAGACTAATCAGATGATTTTATCACATAAAAAATTGTTATTAAAAAAGTAAAAAAATCAACATGTTTAAAATGGACGTTCGGACATTTTGGTGATGATTATAGAGTTGCTACGCTTTCTAAATCGTACCTAACTACTAAAGGAATCACCATGCAAAAGCTATCCGTTACGGACGTACGGACGGACCGACCCTAATTATAGAAAAGCTTCGCTTTTAAAAATGAATTAAAAAGGAAAACACAAACACATATAACACAGTATAACTGTACATAAAAGTAAAAATCTACGTGTAGTTGCTGAAATTCCTATGTTGAAATTTCAATTTTCAAAATATTTAAATTCTCACAAAAACCAAGAAGAATATGTCAGATTTATTATTAAATATAAGTTTAATTCAATTTAAAATGAATTTAAAAGTGTGCGTTTTTGTTGCATGCTAAATTTACAATTAAAGTACAAAATTTAACTTTTTTAGTTAGAAAAAAGTTTTTCTTTTTATTTCAAGTATTTACTTTTGGACATAATTGACATAAAAAAAATATTTGATAAAAAGAATTTCATTGTTTAATTTTAAGAAAGTTTTCAAAATCTGATTTATTTATCACAATTTTATAATTTTATCGTTATGATACTTTCATATTTCTTTTTATTAAACAAAAGTTTTTTTTCTATAAGGCTGAAAATTAGAGGTTTCACTGATAAATTTTTAGTTGGATGTATATTTAACCAGACAACTACCTGGATCCCCCTGTTAATGACCTTTTTCGTCTGCTAGCAAATTGCTCTCTGCCCTTTTGTAGCGACTTGTAAATGTTCCCGACGCTATTCGTTGACTTTCCATTTAAAAACGGCACGGGGTCCTCAGAAAGGAGACATAAAGCTATTCATTCCCTCTATTCTCACTGATTTTTTATCCTAGTGGAGTGTATCGAAGCTACCCCTCCCACACTTCGTTAAATATTAGTTCATTATTCAAGAAGATAGTTTTGGAAAGCTTTATATTAGTTTTATATAGAAAGGGCGTAAGTCAACCCCTAGCAAATACCATCAATAAAAAATTAAACTGTTCTCTTTATTACCAAACTTTAAGGTAACAAATTTAGCTATTTTAATGTGCGTGTCGCTTGATAATGTTTAGTCCCATTTAAGGTAATCAAGGTAATAGTCGAAAATTGCACAAATTTTTTCTTGCTAGATGGCTATTTTTCAGGGTTAAAGAATAGTTATTTATCGCATCGTGTTTCGGCGAACATCGTAATGAAAAATTTTAAGATTATAACCAGTTTTGTTAGCCACGAGGAACCAAAACTGGAATTAATCTTATGTTTTTTTTAAAATAATCATAGCAAAATGTCTATAATACGATATGATGCATGATTTTTCAGTATGTCTGGGAACCGGTTCTGTTCTGTTCTGTTCTAAGCAGATTCCAATATAAATTGTATGCCAATGTGCAAAAGTGGCGAAGGCTGACATAAAGATATCTCAATGATATTATGACTAGATATCATACTTTGAAAAAAAAAATTGAAAACAGATCTATAGTATAGATGTATATACAGACAACTACCTCCCTTCATTTTTCAAAGACCTCTTTCGTCTGCTTCTAAATTATTTTCTGCTACTTGGCTGCGTTAATATAAGCGACACCATTGGTTGATATTCTATGACCCAATAGAAAGGTTGCGCAAGGTGGTTGCGATGGGGAGATACAGTTATTTCTTTCTCCCTAATTTTACTCTAATTTTGCTAGTATGGCATCGAAACCGATTGATATCCGCTGTATTAGAACCGGTTCAGAACAGCCATACTGAAAAAAAACATGTATAGCATCATATACAGAAAATTTTCATAGAAAATTACATATATCACTAAATTAATACCAGATTTGTTAGACCGGGCCTTTGTACCCTCGGGGCTAAAATAACTGGTTTTAATCTTATATTTTTTTTTTTCATTTTAATATACATGAAGGCTGCCTGTAATAAATGCGAAAAATGACTATTACTTACTTTTATTAAATTTGCTTATTCTTTTATTCTTGTTGCATTGTTTGTAAGAAATAGCGTGAAATTTTCTAGAAAAAATGACATCAAGTCTTAAGGGTTTTTAATCTAGTGGTTATTTAGATTACACGTCTTAAACCTTGATAATATTAAAAAAAAAAAAGAGAGGACAATGGGCAGTTTATTACAATAGTCCCCAAAAGTTTAATGATAACAGTTTCTTATGCGTTGGCTTAACAACTCTGGGGACTTTAATGAATTTTAATCGGTTTGCTCATTAAGATGAGAGTTCAATATTTGAAATCGATAGGACAATTCTAACTTGCCTAAATTAACGAAAAAAGCTATTCGTTACGGACGTACGGACGTACAGACGGACGGACGGACGTACGGACGGACCGACCCTAATTATAGAAAAGCTTCGCTTTTAAAAAGAGAGGACAATGGGCAGTTTATTACAATAGTCCCCAAAGTTTAATGATAACAGATCATATGCGTTGGCTTAACAACTTTGGGGACTTGAGTGAATTTTGATTGGTTAGCTCATTAAGATGAGTGTTTAAACGTTTCAACCACTAATTTTAATCCATAGAATGGATAATTTTGGTGATTTACATTAATTTGTCGGCCAATATCTCTTTAAAATCCTAATATCCCTGCTTGCATTATTTCTAAATCTGCAGGTATTGTCTAAAAATATTGTTGAACAGAGCTTACTTATAAAGTACTAGCGATTACGCCCCCTAGAAGCCTCTAGGGGCACATAAGGTAGGAGAGGGAAAAGTCGACCTCATCTCATTTTAAATATGTGTTCAAAAGAGTAAAAAAATATTTTTTTTTGGGGGGGGAGGAGGTGAAGACACCCTCCTAAAAAATAGTTTAAAACCTTCCTAGGATCTATAAGAAGCTTCACCGTAAAGGAGAACAATATCGGTTCAGCGGTTTGCGAGATCCTTCGAGACAGACAAAACACGCTTACTACTTTATATAATAGGATAGATACGCTTAAATTTTATAATCCAAGTATAAACTTAAATTTTCAGGTGAGAAGCCCTTCCAATGCGAGTTTAGCGGCTGCGACCGGCGGTTCGCCAACTCCAGCGACCGCAAGAAGCACTCGCACGTGCACACGTCTGACAAACCGTATGTGTGTAAGGTGCGCGGCTGCGACAAGTCCTACACCCATCCTTCATCCCTGAGAAAACATATGAAGGTAAGTAGACTGTTTATTTTTTATTCAAAAATAGAAATTCGATAAGTTTTATCTCAAATGCTTTACCTTAAAGAACCCATCAAGCATTGATCCCACTCCCTCCTCCTTATATTTGAAATAAGGGAAGGCAATTAATTTTTTCCTATGCCTAACCTCTTTTGTCGGACTCTAACACTACGGGGATACCTATTACCCAATATAACCTAACCCAAAGTAAAAACAAACAAATCAAAACCACTATTTAATTCCAATTTATTAAAAATAAAGGGGCGGTTTCTGTGCACAGGCAATTTGAGAGAAATTGCCAAAAATATGACATTAGAAATTTGCAATAAGCAAAAGCTTATCTATGTATATTTCTACTTAAATACATAATAAAGATTAGTATTTTAAATTTAAAAGGACTTTTTTATTCTTACTCAGTCTGTATTTCTGTTAGAAACATTTCCTCTGTCTGTCAGTGAAAAAAAGTATGCAATGCTAACTTTTATTCTGTAGGTACATGGAAAGAATTCTGCTGCAAATCAGGCGTGTTCCTCCGTTGACAGCGAGGGTGAGGGGGAGAGTGATGAAGAGGTTGGGGCCACCTCCTCCTCTCCCACATCCTCTCTCCCTGGGAGCAGCAGTAGTGGCCCCCACACCCAATATTCTCACGGAGGAGAGGAGAACACTCACCTTACCCCTTCAAGTTCTGAGGAACATGGCAATAATGGCAATCCTAATCACCAAAATCAACATAATCAACATTTGACTGAATGGTACCCGCATATACATCAAGGTAACCTTTCATTACACGACCTTAGTCTAAGTCCACAACATAGCATTTTCATCATATACAAATATTTTTTCGGAAGAATTTACAAAATCACTGATCTTATAGGGTATCTTATACTTAAAACAATTAATGAGAATACCCAATATTAATAAACAAAATTACCCTTTATGCAGATTGAACAATTGATTGAAAAGTTTGGACTCTGCTAGTTTGACCAAACCAATCAAGATTTAGTAAACATTGCCCAAAATTATTTTAAATATCTCTAATTATTGCAAATAGCACAAAAAAATTAATATTTTAATAAAAATTATGCATTTAATTTGTGTGAGAAGAACGATGACACTTTTCTAAATTTTACGCCTTGGTTTTTTTTATGTTATAAAAAAACGTTATTTTATTTTTTTTAAATATTTGTATATTTAGGTCTACCAACCCCACCTCCGTCCGCCGACCTTCAACCGCCCCTGACCTCCACAATCGGCGGCAGCCTTCCATCCCTATCTCACCTGACAACAGGCGGCGGTGGCAGCTACCTTCACCCGTCTGTCCACAACCCGCACTTGTCTCATCTGAGCCTGTCACCGGCAGGAGCTATGCAGGGACATCATCACCAAAGTTTAGAACATCCGCAAGTCAAGTATGAAAGCCCGGTCAACGGACATTCATACTAGATCAACAACACGTTCATCAGTAATACAGAGGATCAATGATGTTCAGCCGTTTAAAGTGAACAAAAGTTTATTTATGCAATTAATAAGATTGCTTTTATCATTGACAATTTGCAATAACCGTGTTTTATTTTTGAGTGACTTTGTTTTATTTTAATGTGGAAAATAGTGATTTTTTGTGCTTTTTAATGATGTTTTCAAACTTTTTTCGTACATGTGAAGTATACCGGTGCTTAAAAAATTATTTTAAAACAAAGTAAAATTATTTTTCGATCAATAAACATGTCTTCTTAATTAAATAAAATCAATAGACCAAAGGTCTTATAAATTGACAATCAAAGTACTTTTCAAAGTATTGTAAAGATCAAATTAAAATTATAACAGTACAAAATTTCTGTGTATCTGTAATTTTGAGCAATAATAAGGACATAAATTTGGCAATTTAAATCAATCTTAATCATGTTCTGTGTTAGAATATATTTTGGACATTTTTCTTTGACAAATTACTTTTCAAATAGCTATGATTGATTGAAACTGCTTATATTATGTCCCAGAATTCAATAATAGTTATTTCTCGTATCGTATTATAAACGGCTTTCCGCGGATATAGAATGTACAATTATAAGATTAAAACTAGTTTTTTTAGCCCCGTGGTGCCGAAGGCACCGGCTAAAAAAACTAGTTATAATCTTATGATTGTACATTTCTATATTCGTAGGTAGAAAACTGGATATAATACGATGCTAGGCATAGTTTTTTCGTATGGATGAGAACAGGTTCCTATCCACCGGATTCGAATGAATACGAGAAAAGTATTTATAAATGTGATTTAAGAAACCAAAATAAAGGATTTGTATTCAATTAAGGGAGAGGGGACATGTAACTTAGATTTATTTAATCTTTTTAATAAAAATTTATCGTCCTCCAAATATAAATTTGTTTAAAATCATATGGGGGAGAAAGGGTGTAGATCATTTTATCTAAATTATCTCGCATGTCTAAGTCAAGACATAAAAAAATTTGAATAAATATTTATGAAGTTTACTTGTCCTCTTTTCCCTGATTTTTTTTATATTGTGATGAATCAAACTTATATGATTATAATATTTTATGTAATAAAGAGTGTAAATTAATTGTTTTAAAATTGGTACAATATTTGATCAAAGGTTTCGTGAATGAGAGATATCTATTTTGATATTATCGATCTAGGTTGCGTGAATTTGTAAAAAATATATGAATAGAGATAATCTAGAGACACATTCTCTAAATCAGCCAATAGGATAACAGTGGAACAACCGGGTCATGGCATTGGTTGAAATTGTGTACAGATTCTGGAAGGAAAGGGCATCATTTTTTTTCATTTCGTTCGCATAATGAGTCAGCTATGAAAAATCAGGTTTCGGATAAGTTTCAGTAGTTTTCTATGATATCAAATTCGAACCACAATTTGTTGAAAAAAAATTAGTTTTTATGCTTAATTTAGATAAGTCGGGTTTTATTAGGTAGTATACCCTAAATTAGGGTAGTATCCAGTAGTAGGTATAGAGTCCCACAGGGTTAGATACCTCTGCAGGGGCTAGATAGAAACATGTTTAAAATAGGGGATAAGGAGTTCGTTGAAAACACTGAAATTCCTTCCAACACAATCTTTGCTTTAATTTTTATATTTTTTTATGTTTTATACTCCAGACCTGAAAGTAAAACACCCTTGAGAGAGAAACAAGGATGACAACATCCATAAAAGCGAAGCACTGAAACGGTAGGACAAACGGACGTTAACACTTGTATAGTTTCAGAAAAGAATAATCTTAATATAAATGTATAAGAGTCAAATAAGTAAATTTGTTAAAAAACTGCTTGATACAGGATAATGTTTATGGACATTCTTACATTTTTAGGACTTGATTATAGAGTTGCTTCGTTTATTACATTATACTTTGTTGTCCCATGAATCAATATACCAAAAATCAGATCAATCGGATAATTAGATCACATAAAAATTTGATGTTAAAAAAGTAAAAAAAATCATCATGTTTAAAATGGACGTACGGACATTTTAGTAATGATTATAGAGTTGCTACGCTTTCTAAATCGTACCTAACTGCTAAAGGAATCACCATGCAAAGTTTAAAATCGATAGGACAATTCTAACATGCCTAAATTAACGAAAAAAGCTATCCGTTACGGACGGACGGACCGACCCTAATTATAGAAAAGCTTCGCTTTTAAAAACTGTTTACATGGTTATAACAAGGTCCTGTAGTAATATAATGAACAATTTTACAATTTTCTTATCTTGTTTTAGGTTAAATTATCTTTCTCTTGTTTTTAAAAGCTACAAATACTAATCTGGTACATAGATTTTAGGATAGATAACACAGGAACATAAGGAATGAAAAATGAAAAATGAATGTTTGATGAGAAAACAAAGTGTATTCAGTTCTACACAACAAAATATAAGCAAGATATATCACTTCAATATTCAGTTGAAGCGGGTATTGTAAACAAATCAAAAAATAAAATTTATATTCCTGAGCATTCTTTTTAATTTTTTAATAATTCCTTTATTCATGAGATAACCCCTGACTAAGGGGTCTTGTGTGTGCGTGTGTATATAAGTTAAAACACCTTCTATGTAACCAAAAATAGATAACAGGGTGTCTCGGGAAAAAATAAGTCATAATACACCAAGCACTTATTTCATTTCAAATAAGGCTTCTAAAACCGATAAATACCTGATGGACTAGAACCGGCCTCAGCTATATCCAAAAAACTTGTCATCGTATTTCAGACAATTTTCCCAGCTCATACCAATAACGAAGTCAATTCGGGAAAAAATCACGAAACCTATACGTGTTTTTCAGCTGTCGTTGGGGGGCAACACATCGTAAAATTGACGACCTCTCCATTTGCCCCCCAAATATTATTTTAGATTTATTTTGCTTGTTGGTTATACCTTATTCCTGCAATTTTCCACGAAAAGTAAAATAAAAAATCATAAAATTAATACTAGTTTTGTTACCCCTGGCCTCCATTTTAAATTAAAAGTTTCTGCAATTGCCTGTATTGCATGATAACAAAAGTATAAATTTAGCGTGAAAAAACCTCTAAAAATCGGTAACCATCAATCTCGAATATTAATTAATTCAAGGAGGGAGGGGACATTGAGCTTATTACACCACCCACCCACACCCCCACCAAGTTTTAGAATAACGTTTTCATATTCGTTTGCTTAACAACTTTTGGATATTTTAAATTTATACCCTTCATTTGAGAGACCAAACGTTTCAACCATTAATTATATACTACAGAATGGGTAATATTGTGTATCATCATTGGGGATGTACATTAATTTATCGGACATTGTCTAATCCCTTTAGATCTCTGATATCAATTGGTGTAACATTTTTTTGGGGACCCTGGAGAATATAAAAATATACTGATCACTGAACTTTACTATCCCCCCTCCCTCACCCATAGATAAATAATCCTGCATAAAAAAAAAAACTAAAGTAGCTCAATATATGTGTATGCAATGTTTTAGTGGCCCTGGGCAGGTTTGAGATAATGAGTAAATCAAAAAAGTAAACATTCTGATAAAAATAAGATTTTCCTTTAAAATAATTTAATTTCTCATTATTTTAAGTACACTCACATGCTGTAAAATTCATAGATTTGCCTAAAAATATTCTAAATGAAGTCTGACAAGTCTATGAAACTGTAGCATCATTAAATTTTGTCCCAATCTACATGTTCTCTTTCTTAAAACCATTAAGAATAAAATACTTTAAGTTTAAATGATTCAAGTTTTATCAAAATTCAACAAATTCTTTTGACTCTTACAATGCTGGTATGTTTTTCTTTTAAAAAATTTAAAAATAAGTCAAAATATTGCTTTGAATTTTCTAACCTTAGTAAGAAATCTTATTTTACTACCATTCCACTTTTATAAACCCCCCCATACACTCCCTGCCTAACCCCACGGGCAGAGGGAAGGAGGAGGAAGAGTGAAAAAGTTGTAACAAAAGCCCTGGAAAAAAACTGTCCCAAACCTAAGATTTTAATGAGCCTAAAAAGCATGTTGAACAACACAGAAGAGCAATTAACTAAAACTAAGATAACCAAATTTTTTTTGTGGCAGTTGTTTTAGAGTTTACAATTATATGGAGATTTTTATAGTTGTCTTTCTGACATGGCTAATATTTGGTCAAAGATAGATTTCCTCAAAGTATATTTTTATATTTAGATACTTAGTAGTTTGAAGTTTGTATGGCAGCACCAGTGTGAGTTACAGAGCAGCTGTTCAGTAGTCATATAAAATCACAAAACCTTATAAAATAGCATGATCGACAGAACGACACACCAATGAAAATTATATATTGGATTCTCATTGGTACAGAAAATATTTGTTTTAAAATTAGTTGTCTACCTTACATAACAGCCAAGAAAGTCACATTTCTCCCAATGCGTTATGTGTATGACGGTCAGACAAAGAGAAAAATTATCTTCTCTCAATCAATGTTAAATGTTGTACATAACATGCTTCCAAATTACTTTGCCCAAAGTTTGACTGAAAAGTCTTAGCTGTGCATGGCAATGAGTTGCGCCTGTTTTTGACCAAGACATTTCCATTACGCTTACTATATAATTGTACACAAGACAAAGCAGCAGTAATACTATTATTAACGTATTTAATTATGACACGGTGTCGGGCCGAGATTTGAATCTATTACCTCTCCGAAGACCAGCGTATGCACTACGTGTTGAGCAACGGTCGCGGGTATTCTTATGCACGTGATTGTCCTTGTCTTAAATTTAACAACTTTGATCCTATAACGTACTTGTTTGTATGTATCTGAAAATCAGTGGTTTAGAACAAAGTTTTGGAATTTTTATAATCCAAGCTAAATTTTTTGATAAAAAATAATAGTATGTCATAAAATTTGGTTTTCTTAGCTTTAAAATTGGCCGCTCTACAGCTGTTTAATTATTTAGCGGCTGGCCGCTAAAAAGCAGATAAGGAGCAGTCTGATTGCTAAGACTAGAAAAAGTAATTTTCTCTAAAAATACACATGAACCACCAGAAATAGGTTTTACGCCTCTATCTGTAACAGGAGCCGAGATAGAGGGGGGGTCTGTTAGGGGGTTACTTAGGGGTACAGAAGTTTAACTGCCTATTTTTGCCGGTTTTGGTGCTGGAAGCGCCAATTTTTTTTTAACTGAAATAATATCTTAATAAGTTGTAACTATAAACAGATAAAAATATTATTTAGCACCACCAACTGCCATTTTACCGCCAAAATTGGCGGTTTCTGTTATTTGTCGTTTTTCGGCAATGGTCAGAAAAGGTATTGTTTTGTTATAAAAAAATAATAGTTCGTCATAAAATTTGGTTTTCTTAGCTTTAAAATTGGCTGCTCTACAGCAGTTTTAATATTTAGCGGCTGGCTGCTAAAAAACGGATAAGGAGCGGTCTGACTGCTATGAATAGAAAAAGTAATTTTCTCTAAAAAATACACATGAACCACCAGAAAAAAGTTTTACGTCTCTATCTGTAACAGGAGCCGAGATAGAGGGGGGGTCTGTTAGGGGGTTAAGTAGGGGTACAGAAGTTTAACTGCCTGTTTTTGCCGGTTTTGGTGCTGGAAGCGCCAATTTTTTTTAACTGAGAATAATATCTTAATAAGTTGTAACTATAAACAGTGAAAAAAGGGACAAAAAAAGATATTTTTTAGGCCTTTTCAAAAGGCAGTTTTGAAATCCCGTTATTTCATAAAAAAAATTAAAATGCTTAGAGAATGGCTTGGAAGGTGAATTTAGGTGTTCTGCATATTTCAACTTAAACACATAAGGCCTAAGATATGATATCCCAAAAATCTTTTGTCAAAGTCTACTCTACACCTAGCGCTGGCGATTTTATTTTTCACAGGTATAAAATGCATGATTTTAGAAAACTGACTGGCGCTAGGTGTAGAGTAGACTTTGACAAAATATCTTTGGCCTTATGTGTTTAAATTGAAATATGCAGAAGAGCTTAAAACCTGCACATTACTGAGATATTTTTAAAACCGCCGTGCTACCGTTATCTGTTGATATTTTACATGCCTGGCGCTAGGTCGCCAGTAGAGATAAAGAGCTGAAATTTTGTACATGTATTTCTAGGCACCTAAAGTAACTTTTTAGGTTAGCAGAAGAATGAAATTCGAGAAAGGGTATTTTCATGAAAAGATCTAATGATTATTACCAGAAATTCTGTGTATCCATTTTAATCCTTATACAATTTAACTTATTAATTACATTTTTATAAGATATAATTATGCTTTTCACTTGAGTTTTTTTTATTGATTTCTGGGATAATTAGACGTAATTGTTTATTATGTGCCATCAGACTTTTGTCTTTGTGACGTTCGGACATTCTATAGCTATAGAGTAACCCCTCTACTAACTATTATTATCTAACCGTAAGTATACAATAATATTTGGCTAAACTTTAAAAATATTAAAACCGCCTCTTTCCAAAAAAAATTTATTAAATTCCAAAGTTCTGATGGAAAAATTATGGAAAAGAAGGGGCCCTCGAAATAGCTCCCCTTTTATATAGGGCAACCAAACCCCCCTTTCTTACTTCTCATCTTTAATATAATTCCTACGAAAGGAATAGGTTTTACAAAAAATAACGCGTCAAAAAAGCCCTTCATTTAAAACAATAGTGAAATTTTACCAATGTGTACAATTTTTGAGATAGATAATAGTTATTTCTTTCATCGTATTATAAACGGCTTTCCGCAAAAATAGAATGTACAATTATAAGATTAAAACCAGTTTTTTAGCCCCGAGGTGCCGAAGGCACGGGTTAAAAAACTGGTTTTAATCTTATGATTGTACATTTTTATATTCGTAGAAAGCTGGATATAATACGATGCTAGACATAGTTTTTTCGTATAGATGAGAACCGGTTCCTATCCACCGGATTTGAATGAATACGAGAAAAAAATATTCTTACGTTGTGTTTGATTAAAGGATGCCTGCAAGAAATACACCGCTCTAACTGCTTTAAGAATGCAATGGCCCAAATGTAAAGCCTTCAGCTTCAATAACAAAAAAGTTATAGGGTAGAAGAAATTTTTTAAAGTTTGAAAGGCTTCAAATTAGGGGTATGGGGTCTACTTGTGGCAGTCTTTCAGCAGTTATACCGGTGTACTTTTGTAGGCTTTTTAAGCTTACCTCTCCTATAATTCTCTATGCATTCATAAAAACAAACATACCAAAAAAATTACCAAAATAAAATTGATTAAATCGCAATAAACATTACATTTTCTGATGGTGTTACAGGGTTTTCATCTATTTTTACTGCATTACACTTATTAATGCTGTTCTTATTCCGGATAAAATTGTCCTGGTTCGTAGAATGTTTGTCCCTATTTCATGTTTTTCTCTATATTTTTAACGTTTCTAAAATCTGTTTTGAAGATCTTTCATAAACTGGTAGGGAGTAGCTTTTTTAACAGCTTTAGGTCCTAGGCAAGTATGCAACAAGCATTTAATCATATAGATTTAAAACACTTATATTATTCTAAGATAAAAGTATAAGGATCTCTGTCTGTGTGTCTGTCTGGGAAGGTTTGTAAATATCCCCTAGAAAAAATCACTCCCCCCCTTCCCCTCTCAAAAAAGAAGGCCTCTAGTGGGGCTATAGCACTCACACATCCACATCTCATGGCAAAAATACATCCAATATTTTTATGCATATGTCAAAAATACATCTGACACTGCATTTACAAATCCATACTTTTTCAATTATATGTCATAAATACATCCAACACTGGCAAATATTCATCTAGATCAATTTATATGAATATTTATTTACAATTAATTAGATTTTGTACAGTATGTATAGGTTTCAAATTTTTTGCTCTATTTTAGTTACTCTCGCCCTTTTTCTCAAGATGCTCCCTACAAAACATCAATTGACTTGCGCAGGTGGTCAAATCTCATTAAAAGTATCATTTAAATTAGTTAGTTAATAAATATTTACTTCTTTCTTATAGATATTTTACTGTCATTTAAACAGTAAAAATTCAGTTTGTCATAAATTTGCACTGGCGAAAACACATCCACTGTAATTTGCTGGATGTGTAAATGGCAGTCCCCCCCCCCTCCCCTAGTAACTATTATAAAAGTGATATATATATCTGGTTGTAGCCAATGATCTCTCTAACCTCTGAACGTATTTGGTACTCCATTACAGAGAAAGTTCATAGCCATTTTAGAAAATTTGTCCCTAACAAAAATTCCTACTCCGTTTCTCTAAAAACTTTTTCCGTCCAAAACTAAAATTTAAAGTGGAGGTTTGACTTCTTAACATTTCTAAAGTGCCCCTAGAAGGCTCTAGGGTCATAGTCAACAATCGTGTGTAGAGTGTATGTTTCAATTAGGATATTTAAACAAGCTAAATAGACTGGTCTACACTTGCCATAGAATCCTTAAATACAGGGTGCGGCACATAAATCCGGACATTTTTTAAACGGCCATAGCGTCAAAACGACTTGACCAATCAGGACGTTTGACCCCACTATAGAAAGCTTAGGTAATGACCTTTTAGCACAAAAAAATCTTTGGACAAAGATGGACATGTACACCGAGCTGGCCGCACATATGTTCAACAAGGCAGATTCCAAATGCGCCTGTGGTTTAATGCGCAAAATCACAAAACGTAGGGTCCGACAGGGAAGGAGTTGGAATCTTGACCCCAAATTTTGTGAGTGTCTTAGGCTCATTGAGACACACATTTTGCCGTGTTTAAATCCATTTTAGCTCAATACTAGCTGAAATGAGGTCGATTTTTCAAGATTTTGAGCCTTAAGAAATCACAAACAGTAGGGCCCGACAGGGAAGGAGTTGGAAATTTGACCCAATTTTTTTTGTGTGTCTTAAGCTCATTGAGACACGCATTTTGAGTACTTAAAGTCCACTGTAGCTAAATCCTAGCCCAAATGAGAGCAAAAAAATGGATTTTGTCAATTTGGCGGTTACTCATGTTCCTAAGGAAATGTGGCCTCCAAGCAGCCCGATCTTAATTCAATGGACTTTTGGGCCTAGGGCTACTTTGAAGCATGCACCAATAGACGTGCCTATACCACAAAGACCTCCCTCATTGCCACTATCAATGAGAACTACACCAGCTTGGACAGGTACATTTTGACCTGGACCTGCCGGCGGTTGAGGAGGCCGGTAGAGGCGGTGATTGAGGCTGGCGGCGATTTTGTTGAATAATCTACTAGTCATATACCTATTTTGCTTCCCAGTTTTTAAAATTCAATAAAATCTTTAAAATTGACGATTTTATGTTAATTTTTTTTAAAATTAGAATTTGTCCGGATTTATGTGCCGCACCCTGTATGTCTTGTTGTGTAACTTTCCCAAGAAGTAGGAATCTGTTTGAATATATAGTGTATTAACCACCCCCCCCCCCCTCCCCACACACATACATACAAAAAAAACTTCTTTGAGAGTAAACCGAATCTTAAAATCTGCTAACAATATTTTCTTTTCACTGAAGCTTTAAATTGGTATTGCCCTGTGATAGAGATAGACCCTGGTAAATTATTAACCCCGCCCTAGATTTTTTTTTATATTTCTATTATTGGAATGAGGTTAAGGTTCCTTCAGCCCAGCTATATCTCAAATATTTACCAATTACAGCAAAATTTTAATTTTGATCATTTCACAGTTGTAAAATTTCCGTCCTTTTGTTTAGTAGTTGAGATAAGATTTTTGTATTATCTAATTATTAGATTGAAAATAATAGATTGTTTTAAAGTTAAATTTTTTTAATTTGTGGATTTTATATCAGTTACGGCCACTATTAATGACTACAGTAAATATTTTTATTCAATGTCAATTGTGAACATTAACCATTGAAAAGGAGATTTTAACATTGTTAATTTCTTTCAGATATAGTTCCCTTTTTAATTTTTCAGAAAATATTTTGTGTTTGTTTATACAGCATTCAGAAACGTAATGTATTTGAACCTTAATTATGATGATTATTTTTATGGAAAACGAGTAAATAGTTATCTATTTCTAATAATCTATTATGGTGAATACTAAAATGGTGGGTCCGGCTCTCTGGCATATCTCAATTTTGGCGAACTTAAAATTTTGCAACGCCTTAGTAGAAACAAAATTAATTTATATTTAGAATATATACCTTCTGTATTAAAAAGCAATTAAAATTATCAAGAAATTTAATTTTGTATAACAAAAATATCAATTTGATTTTAAAAATTAGCGATGACATCGCAGACAACTTCGTATGAAACTAATGTAAAAATTCGAGTTACTTCTAGGATGTCATGACACTTTTTTTTAGTAGCGAAGCTACTCTATTTCCAAAATGTCCATCTATACTTAACTTTGTCATAAATGGAGTAGGGGAAAGGTGATTTTCTCAGCTACTATTCAAGATAGACACCTGAAACTTCTTGACACCATTCATATAATCATTTTTGAAAACAATGGCAGTTGTAGGTAGCTTTACCCCTTCCGTTTTTGAGTGGGGAGGAGGGGGACGGGCATTGAACGCTTCCTTTAACCTTTTATATCATCCTCTATTACAGCAAGAAGGTTGTGTGCATATTCCCTGGTTGTTAAAAAATTTCCGACCGTAAGTCGTTACCTTGATAAAACAAACAAATAAACTATTAGGAAACCATTGTTCTAGAGTTCCTCAGATGTTTTCTATCTAATTTTATGTGTGAGAGTCCACATCTCCATCCTTGGGGTTACAGGATGCGAACAAACAAGGCAGGATCATGCAGGTGAAGAACAAAAATATTTTTTTTTACTTAAACAAAGCTTTTTACATTACCAATATATTAAAAGATCGTATAGTAGTCCATATCAATTTAAAATATAGGGTTTAAAGTCATTTTCAGGTTTTGGGTATGACCTGCATAAAACTTTAAATGGCTCCTATGAAAGCACTTTTAGACTAAGATAATTTTATTTTTAAACTCCAAGCTTAAACTAACATGTTAACATGACATATTAAAATGTCATAAAAATCTGCCGCTATTTTCCCACCAACCGCTAATTGCAGTGGCAGACAGCTTCCAAGTACACCACTGAAGTTTATATTTTGAGAATTCTAATACAAAATAAACTTTTTTTTTGGAAAAATTGCTCTTCTACCCTCAAAAATAAAGAAAACTACAGCAGCTTAAAATCTTTAAAAAGGGCCTAACAAGGATGACAACATCCATAAGTAGCGTGGCACAAAATCGTGGATGGGAATACATACAAATAGAATGAAAGAGTAATCTTTAAAATCAAGAAAAGATTCACTGGAAAAAATAAACACAAAACCTTATTTTATTTTCTATAATGATTGACATACCAACGGCCAAAGTAAATTATATGCTGGATTTAATTTAGATATCAATAACTAAAAAAGATTTGAAAATCGGACCATAAACACCAAAGTTATGGTGAAAAATTTGAAAAATACAAATATAGCCTAAAACCTGCTAAAAAGCAGTCCGACCGCTATGAATGTGTTAAAGTTAATTATGCTCGTTAGTGTTGGGAATGTTGACAAAAAGTTTCAGCCTTCTATCTGTCATAGGAGCCGAGAAAATCACGTTCCCCCCACTTTGTCTCCAACCGAAATACGGACATTTTGAATTATAGAGTAGCTTCGATACTGAAGTAAAAGGGTAGGAAATACAGAAATTCTTTATAAAACAAACACTCTTTTAGACGGACTAAAAGACATTTTAAATTATAGAGTAAATTGCAAACAAATAAAAGATTCATTTTTCAGCTCAATTTGTTCCTGCAAACATTTTAAAAAAAGCCTTTCTATAATTTTGATCGGTCCCCCCGCCCGTACGTCCGTCCATACGAATTAGAAAGTGTAGCAACTCTACCAAGAAAGTCTGTACGTTCATTTAACCCTTAACGGTCGGAGAGGGGGGGGGCGTTGAACGCCCCCCCATCCGTTTTTTTCTATCTCATTTTCTGTGTGTGAAAGATAAAGAGCCCATACTGCTTGACTTTTTAAGTGTGGGTATGACACATAACTGAGAGTTGGAATTTTTTGAATATCTCCATCCTGGCGGGCACAGGATGCCAGCAAACCTGGCAGAGTCATCCAGGTAAAGAACAAAAATATTTTTTTAATTAAACAAAGCATTTTATCTTACCAAAATACTAAAATATCCTTTAGTAGTACATCCTCATATTAAATACAGGTGTTCAAGTCAATTTCAGGTTCCAGGTATGATCCTGCAGGTCCTGATCCTCCAGGTCTCCAGAAATCTTTAAAAGGCTCCTGTGGCCGCAATTTTTGACTTAGAGACTTCAAACTTTAAACTTAAGCTTTTCTTACATGTCTACATAATGTATTAAAATTTCATAAAGATCCGCCGCCGTTTTCCCGCCGACCGCCGACTGCGGCGGCTGGCAGCTGCCAAATATAGCTGCTGCCGCTGAAATTTATGTTTTGATATTTCAAATATAAAATTTACATAAAAATAAACATTTTCTGCAAAAAAATTTTCTTCTAGCTTCAAAAATAAAAAAATTACAGCCGTTTAAAATTTTTAAGTAAAAAAGGACCTAAAAACAAAGGTTGTTAAATAAAAGGGTGAAGGAAGCAAAAATTGACTTTGACTTACTTAAGGTCGGAAATTCATCATAACACAGGGGACTTGCACAAAAAAATTTAGCCCTCTAGCTCTAATAGGAACTGAGATAATAAGGGGGGGCGTTGAACGCCCCCCCCCCCCCCCGACTGATTAAGGTGCGGCAAGGGGCCCGACTGTTAAGGGTTAAAACATGCTGATTTGTAACTTTTTTGACAACATTTTTTGTATGAAATAATAATTAAAATCGACATTTTAGAATTGTCATATCAATTTCGAATTTTTCATAATGATTCCTATGACAGTTAGGCACAATTTAGAACAGTTTTGTACGAATAAGAAAGCGTAGCAACTCTATAATATCTATCAGAAAGTCAGTAACTCCATTAAAAGATGCTGTTTATCCTTTTTATCTGGTTTTTGGAATAATGATTCCTAGGAAAATAAGTTAAAGTATTATAAGCAAGGCATCTCTATAATCAAATCCTAAATATGAAAGTATGTCCTTTTACTGATTCCTATATTTATGCAATTTTACAAAAAATGTATATACAATTTTGTTTAGACTTGGAAATTAATGTTCGTAATTTATTGTTTGACTGTTCTTCCTTCTGATTTTAGAGCTTTGATTTTATGGATGTTGTCATCCTCGTTTTACTTTAAAGTGAACACATTTTATATTCTGCGAATAAATTGACGCCTTAGCTAAAGTCACCCGTTACTGTTGAAATGAAAGATAATCAGAAATAAAATATGATACATGTATAAAAAATCAATATTTTATATATTTTTATTCTCAAAACTGTTTAATTAATGGTGGTGAATTAACCACTTTTTGGTACGCCCCCCTTGAAACGCCTCTATTATTCTACATTCAAATTGATAATAGTACACAATGTTATTAGGTACATTGTTGTATTGATTTTTTAAAAGAAAAAAGAAATTTAATTTTAAAAGATAATTTAATAACAACCGTTCGAGATTATATTAATCAATAATAATTTTTAGATTTTTTCGTTTAATTAAATTCTTTGAAATTTTGGCGATAGTTCTCAGTGAGTAAACATACAAAATGAATGTTGTTATATATTTTTGACTTTAAACAAATGCTTTAGTTAAGACAAATTAGTTGTACCAAATGATTTTTTTTAGTAGAAGAACTACTCTATAACTCAAAATTTTAATGTGTTCGTCTGTAAGAATTGGTATTTGAAAAAGCTAAAGATTTTAACTGCTAAATAATAAAGATGGCTAAATTTTTATGGAAAAATTATGGTTTCCTCAAAGGGACTAGTTGAGCAAAGAACACCGCAAACACTCTAAATTACAAATAAATTGAAAATAATGAATTCGGAAATTCTTAAAGTGAAGCTTCTCTATAATTATGGTCGATCGGTCAGTCTGTCTGTCCGGCCGTGACGGTTAGCTCTTTTTGTTAATTTAGACATTTTTTCTTATCAATTAAATAATTTTGTATGTTGATTCCTTATAAGTCAAATACGATTTAGGAAGCATAGCATCTGTTAAGTAAATGTTACTAGAATTTCTGTATGTCCATTTCAAACATGTTGATTTTAAATTTTTTTGCGATAGTTGGCGAAAATTGAAATAATGATTCCTAAGACAACATTGTACAGTGTTTTAGCCGAAGCTTCTCTATAATTAAGTCCTAAAAATGTAAGTATGTCCTTAAACAGTATCCTATATTTAAGCAGTTTTACACTCTACAAATGTTGATGTGCGTTTGACCTACCACTTCAGATCTTTGCATTTATAGATGTTGTTTATGAATGTTTTCATAAAATCATAATGTTATTATAATTTACTGTATATGCACAAATTTATATCCAATAATATTAACCGTTCCTAACCTCTCTGGAGGGCCTTAACCCTGTCAGGATTATTTAATATTTCCTAAACTAATCTAACTCAACCTAACCTAACCTAACCCCTGGGAAGGGGGGCAAATCCTGGAGGGTTTCTGTTATAACTAACATAACTAAACCTAACCTAACCTAATTTTACTGAGCCAAAGTGAATCTAACCCCTGCGGAGGTTTCAAACCCATTAGGCTACTAAATATTATCTGACCTTACCTAACCTTACCTAAACCCTGCAGGGAGCCCTAATCCTGCGAAGCTACTCTATATTATCTATTCCTATCTAAATAAACCTAACTTAACCTAAACTAACCAATGCAGGGGACCCTAACCCTTTTGGGATACTCAATATTAATTAAACTAGCCTAACCTTACCTAATTGAATCTAAAATAGCCTGACTCCTGGAGGCAGCTCTAACCCTGCAGGGTTACCCAAGATTATCTTACTAAACCTACCCTACCTAACTCTATCCTAACCCCTAACATAACGGGTCTACTCAATATTACCTAACATATTCTAGCCTAGCTTAGCCTAACCTAATCTGACTTAATCTATCATAACCTAACCCCTATGGATGGATGTGCTAACCCTTCAAGGGTACTTAACATTACCTAAACTAACTTAACATAGCCTAACCTAACCTAACCCAACCCATGTGGAGGGCCCTATTTCAGCGGGACAACTCAATATAACCTAACCTAATTTAATTTAACCTTGTTTAACCTAATCTAAACCCTGTGGGAGGCCCTGACCCTATGGGGCTACTCAATTTCATCTAAACTAACCTAACTAAACGTAACTCAATCTCTGGAGGAGGCCCTAACCCTGTGGAGCTACTTAATTTTACCTAAACTAATCCCTGTGGAGGAGAGCCCTTACCTTGTTTAACCTAACCTTACCCGTGCAGGGGGCCCTAACTCAGCGGGGCTACTAAACTTTACCTCACCACTGCACTGTGGAGGGCCTCCAGGGCTTTAATCTGATAATTTTTCATTTTTAATATCCGAGGAAAGCTGTCTATAATACGATGCGTTAAATAATTATTACTCAGCTTTAAAAGAAATCAGATTTCAAGTCTTTAACTTCCCTCATGTCCAATTGTTGAAATTTTGAAAGTTTTTTAAATCTGCCGTTTGAATCATATTGTTTGTTACATCTATATTTAAACCTTTAAAGATTTTACTTTTCTATAAACCATTTCAAAATTAATTTATGATATACATTATTAAATATACAACATTCAAATATAAATTTTTTATTTCATAAATAACATTTTCTACTTTTCATCCCTATTGTCCTTAAAGTGTTAACTCAGTATAAACTTTGTACTTTCCCCCCAACTAATTTGTCTAACTACGCCTCCCACAATACAAAACTGTATAAAAGTCGTAAGAAATTAAGACGGAAAAAACTCGAGATATTTGTCATGCACGTAATACGTGGACCCACCATTTTAGGGGTCACCTCTATTATTCCCTTTGCCGCCACAAATGAGAAAATCTCATAACCAAGGAAAAAAGTGCTTCCAGCCAAATTAGTTTTTCAACTTAAATATTAATGACACACATTCGGCACTAATTATTTGAACATTTTGTTTTATTCCCTTTGAAAATTTTGTTAATTTGAGAAGGTTTAAACACATCCACTTGTTTTCGGATAGGTTATGTGTTCGAGTCTCGGCTTAAGAGAGGTTCTCATTGCAAAGCTTATTTATTGCTTCAAGACAAAGGGCGTGTAAATAAATGGTTAGTTGGATTGTGTCTAAGTAATCATGCAACAAAATACACCTGTAGTGTTTCTACTTAAAGAAAGGTGGGGTGGAACTATATAATGGTGTTTTAGTAATGGTATTTTCCAGTATGGCTTCGAAACCGACTAATATCCGCTGGATTATAATCATCATATTACAGACAATATTAAAATAAAAATCATAATTCGGTAACCCACCTCGGGCCTAACAAAACTGGTTTTAATCTTATACTTTTCATTTTTATATCTGAGAAAATATGTCTATAAAACGATGCGATAACTATTAACTTTCTTGTGATATATCTAGCTTTTGATAAAACATAACTGCACAAATAATAAATGCCCACTTTGGATCCTTATATAAATTATGAAATCTGGGGTAAAATAACAACTTTTGATTGGTCAAGAACAAGAGAAGAAATGCTTCCTATTGGTCAGCAAAGCAAGCGTTATAGTTTTAATTTAATCATAAAATTTAATGGGCTTTCTAAAAATTCCTATCTGTTAAGCTGTTCGATATATTGTATTCTAGCGGATGCACTCTAGCCACTAGGCGAGTAAAGCTTGGGTGAGCCTTTTTGGAGCTTATTTAAAAAGCACTACTTAAATCTTTAAACAAAAATCTTACTACTTTATGTTATACACAAGCTACTTCGCATTTAGGGCCTTTGCATAAAAATCATAAGGAAGGATAGAAAAAGAACCTAAAACCATCCAAATATTAAATCTAAAAGCAGTATAGCCAAAAATAATCTCGGGATCAATATGAAGCTTCCCTAAAATGGAAAACTCAATAGGTTCAGTACTTATCGAAATCTTAAGCTACAGACAACAAACCGTTCTATTTTATATAATAGTTTGGACAAAAATAAGACTTAGAAAATTTTTAAGCCAGTTTAGAAATAAGAGCTGTATTTTTTTATTTTATTCATTTTATCATTACCTAATAAAAAATTAGGAAGTGATCGTAACATGTGTCTTATTAGCATATTTGTTCCTTGTTATGTCTTAATGAACATTGTTCATCCTTGTTTTACACTATTTTCTTAAATGCTTCATATAAATGTTGTTTCCTAATACTATACTTTAATACAGGGATCTTGAAAGGGATAAGACAATGTCTAATAAATTGATGTACATCCCCGATGATAATAAACAAAATTACCCCTTCTGCAGATTGATTGATTGATTGATTAGCCATAGTTTCTAAGGGTTTGGACCTAAGTAGTCATGGAGTAGGCTGAGACACTTTTGTATAGCCACTAGGGCTATCAAGCTCCACGTTCAAGCACATTATGACTTGACCCGCTATCTCATGAGAGCTACTCATTATTACCTCACCCTCGCCGAGTATGGCAGGTGTCCCAAATTAAGTCACCGTAATGAATGACGCTCTCCGCAGAGGAGCTTGGGATAAGGGTAGTACTGATATTATGTACGTGACTATTGAGTATCCAAACTTACTCAATAATCCCCTTCTTACACAACCAGGGGAAGTTGCGTGAATGTATTCAACTGAGAAATTCGAGTTGCCACATGGGGACTAGAACTCGAACTCTCATCACCGTAACTCAGTGCGTTACCACTGAGCTACGACGCCCCTTCCCTTCCCTTCTGCAGATTAAAATTAGTGGTTAAAACGTTTGGACACTCAAATTAATGAACCATCCAATCAAATTAAATAAAAGTCCCCAAAGTTGTCAAGCCAACGAATAAGAAAATTTGATTATTAAACTTTGGGTGACTAGTGTAATAAACAGACCAATGTCCCCTCCCTATCTGAATTGAATAAGAATAGTTATTTCTCGCATCGTATTATAGACGGCTTTCCGCGGATATAGAATGTACAATTAAAAGATTAAAACTAGTTTTTTTAGCCCCGAGGTGCCGGAGGTACCGGCTAAAAAAACTGGTTTTAATCTTATGATTGTACATTTCTATATTCGTAGAAAGCTGGATATAATACGATGCTAGACATAGTTTTTTCGTATGGATGAGAACCGGTTCCTATCCACCGGATTCGAATGAATACGAGAAAACTGGTAACTTACCTTCCCAATCGAAATTATGAAAGCCCAACGCCCCCTACCCCCCCCCCCCTAATTCCGCAACTAACCATAAGATTCTGATTTGATATTCTTAGCATGACTTGTAGATATAAAGAAAAATAGGGAAAACTAATTTCCCTATTTTTATAGCTCACTCTCAAAGGGCCTAGCAAGCACAAAACCTTACCCCCTTATTTTTGAATACAATATAAATTAAGTGGGCAGGGGGTAGGTAGTCTTCTTTTCTGATGCATGTCCATTGTGGAGGGCCCTAGGCCTGCAGTGCCCTAACCCTGCAGGGCAACCCTCTACCCAATATAACCTAACCTACCCTAATCTAAAGATAAAAACAAACCATAATTTATCTAATATATAAGGAAAGGGGTTTCTGCCCTCGACGAGGCAATTTGGAGGTAATCGCAGTATATTTTAATATGGACCATTTTAAACTGTTTCTCTCAATCATTGTTCGTTGTAAAATCTGCTTTAACAATTTTAAATAATATAGGTCTAAATTCTGATTTTCTAAATGATTTTCTTGAGTTTCTATTAAAACAAAAAAAAATAATATCTCATACTTCAAATGTACATGATTTATATTCCTTAATTCGTAATTTATCTATTATAAACATTTAAAAATACATAAATTCATAGTTTGTTTCATATTTAACTCGAAATAAGTTATATAAAAACAACAAAGATATGATTTTGAGTGATATAATTTTTGTTCTCTACTTCTCCAGTAAAATATACATTTCGCTTTATTCAAGCCTTCAATCAATTCTAATCGTTGGCGAGTTTCTGTAAAACTGATTCAATAAACAATTTTTAAATTGTTCCTATTTTTTATTGTGTATTTTGTAATATTTCTTTTACTCTATTCGTGTCTATCCCTTTACCCGTGCACTTAAAAAGTAGCCAAGCAACACTTTCTTTATACAAATTATATCTAAGACATGGATTATAAATAAGAATTACAATAAAGATTGATTTATTATATGAAACATTCATTTTTAAGGGATCTATGACTTAATTTAATAATTTTAAATTTTAAATTTTTCGTTTTTATGATTATTTTCTTTTGGTAATATTTGTCACTCTTGCATTCTCTAATATTTCTCTGTGCAGACCAAATTTAGACTTATACATGCATTCATTTCTAAGCAATTTAAAAGGTTTGGCTTTAGAATCAAAATTGGTTTCATATGGATTCATAATCATTCTCCTAAGAGAGTAAGCTAAAAATTGAAAAGATAAATTATCCATTAAACATATGTTGAGGTTGCCTACTCCAAAATTAAGACCATAGGTCAAAAGTCATATCATATCAATTTGCATCTCCCTAGAATACCCCCCCCCCCTCCCTTATATTTTTTTCCTACGGGGCTAACACCTGTTAATCAATGGGAGGTATAGCATTCCCCTTCCTCCCAAATGCATAACCATGATAAAGACTAAACTAAAATTTTAATTCCGCCCCTCTCAGAATTTTTTTCCTAGGATGAATTGTATAAACCTCTTAAAAGATGGACATGGGGAGAAATAACCCCCCTCCTCTTAAGTGCACATCTATAATAAAGACTAAACCTCGTAAATAATATTTTTGATTCCTGGGGTTGAATTGAATAGGCTCTACCTAGTATACCAAACTAAACAGGGATAAGTATACATAAAAATGGATATTAAACAGAGCAGACATATATCAAGGTTAAGATTCTCGTAGTTTGAATTGGTCAACATTACAAATATCCTATTTTTTATTGAGAAGGATAAAAAGAAAAGATGGGTAACTTATTTTAATTATGAATGGGTTGTACTATTTACCAACATTATAAAGAAGCTTCCCGATAAAAAAGAAGTTAGGGGTAGAGTTATCATTCGGTACAGACAGACAAACAGCAAGATATTATTCCTCTGACTTAAGGATAAATAGTCAATTTTTTATTATTATTTCATTTACAACATAACTTTTTTTACATAGTTTTTAAGTTGAATATAGATTATGATTCAGATTTTAATTAGGTAAATGTTGGATTTGATTGACCCAACATCAAAACCATTACAAAAATATCTGTTCAAATATTTCCAGAATACATATCCCCGTCCTTCAGCCAGAGGGGGTCCCCTTACATCTACACATATAGAATAGCTTGGCTCCCCAGGGGCTAAGACCCCCTCACACCCAACCTCGGGTAGAGGGGGGGGGGCTATGGGCCCCATATAGAGACGACAATTTCTTTCACGACAAGTTTTGAATTCAGTTATATTCAGACACATACACAAGCAGTGTTGAGCATTTTAGCTCCAGTTTTTATGCATTTTATATGCATTAATGTGCATATTTGTCAAAAAGATCTTTAGTGACATTATATATAACTAGCGGCTTCGCCCCTAGCCTCTAGGGGCTTTGCCCCAAGAGGTGATAAAAAAAATTAAGGCGAAATTCGTTAAAGGACCAAGGAAATCTTAAAAAAAAAAAAAATGGGGAGTTTTTGTTTTTTGTTTTTGGGGGGTTGGGGGTGTCCCACCCCCCAAGAAAATAGCTTAAAACCACCACAGGACCAATAGGTATATACCCTGAAGAGTAGAATCCGATCGGTTCAGTGGTTACCGAGATCTTAAGGAACAGACAGACGGACAGACGGACAGACAGACATCGTTCTACTTTGTATTATAGATTATGCTTTTGTTTCTATAACATAAATGTATTAAGATTTTTTGTATGGAGTGAAAAGTCTCAAAAATATTGGTGCGATTTGGTTGTGCTTTTCACGGAAGCTTTATAATTGTCCTACCGTAGCTAGCTTTAGGCTATATTCTGTGGATATGCTTTTTTACAGAGGGCGTGTATGTGTGTGTGTATGTCTGGCCTATTTGGGGACAATAGGCTATTTATTACAATTGGGAAAAGTTTACGAATTTTTATTTTATTTTGATTGATTGGTCCATTAAGTTAGTTGTCCAAACGTTTCAACCACTAATTGCAATTTTGTGGTATCATCATTGGGGATGTACGTCTATTTATTAGCTATTATCTTATCCTTTAAGATACCTGCTTATGTGACAAAAATACTTTTATAACAATGCAAGGAAGAAATGTATTTCAAATATAGAATATCTTATATCAAAGCCTATTTAGAAGTGTTTTTTTCCGTAAGTTGGTGACACTATTTTGACATTAATAGTTAGACTTACATACAATCAAAAAGCTACGCTGATATTGAAAGTAATCTTTCTTGTTTCAACCTCATTTGAATTGATGTTTATAATTTCAGATAAATGTTTAAAATGTCGTGAATTATAATTTTGGTGATTAGTGGATATGAACCTACTCTATTGGGCCTATGCATTTCACTGCTTTAGGTTTGAAAAATAGCCGAAACCCATCAAAATGCACATAAAATAGTTCATGTATATTGTATATCAAACCTAAATGGTGAAATCAATTTAAAAATCATTATAAATTTCATAGTTATGAAAAAGTGACGAAAACATCAAATACAATATGTAAAAATCATGCAAAATACCATATATTAATAAATATGTGTCTATTGTGATTACAGATTCAATAAATAAGTAAATAATGATAAATTAGTGAAAAAGAAATAAAAAATATAAAGGACGTCCAAGCTTATTTTCTAAAAAAAGTTATTGAAAAGATTGATTTTTGTAAAAAAAAAAAAAAGGAAAGGTTTCGTGATTTTTAGAGTTGTAGAATTTAAATTTTAGAAATATTTCGTGATTTTGATAATAAATATATATTTTTAAAAAATGTTTTAAAGAAAAGCTTTTCTATAATTAGGGTCGGTCCGTCCGTTAATTGTCAAGTAATTTCATTTACATCTTTTTTTTGTGTGTAACATATGTCTTACTAGTTTATGTGACTAGGGGAGGATGGATATATAGGAAACTAGCCTTAAACCACCACAACCTTCTCAAAAAAGAATTACTTAATCGTATTAGCTATTTCTGATATCTTTTACTACAAACAAAAAAATATAAAATAGTAATATGTATATTTTTGATAAATGCGTTTCAATTCAAGTTCGAACCCAACACCTTCATAACAGCAAGGCCACCATTTACTCGATTGCTGCGGGTATGAACTTAGTTTTTTTTGCAGGTATTTTGCCATCGTTTGAATTGCAAAGCGTTGCTGTTCTACAATTTTGGTCGGGTCCTTTTTTGACATTAAATTTTTATGTGATATATTTATTATATAACATAAAAATTTTTTTAATCAAGTCCTAAAAAAGTAAGTGAGCCCTTAAACAGTAATCAAGAGTTTTGCCAAAAAAAATTTTATGATTTTGTTTAGACTTAAGCATTTATATTCTGCTTATTCAGTTTTGACACTCTTCAAGTGTTAATGTTCGTTTGTTCTACCGTTTCAGAGCTTTGCTTTTACGGATGTTGTCATCCTTATTTTTCGACAAAGCGATAGCTTTTAAATAAGCTAGCCAATGAACGTTTTTATAAGGTACTTTAGGGAAATAAATATATAAACTTTCAGTTTGGCAACTTTTACATCATTGTCATTAAATCAAATTAGTCGTGCTTTAAACAATGAGTTTAGTTTATTTTTAAATGAGCATTTTTGAAAGTTAATATCCTTTTTGGCAGGTATGATTATTAAATCATCAATTTTCCAAGCTTTAGGTAAAATTAAAGGTGTATATAGTATGTATATTGTGGAATGTTGGTAGCACAGTTGGAAATATACGGTTAGGTCACAGCAGGACTCTATATATTTAATATCAGGACCTACATTCTTAAACTATTTCAAAACTAGAGGCTACGCCTCTAGAGGCCAATATTCCAATTTTTATTTTAGATTTGATTTTAAATCTTTTTAAAAATATCTCATATATAACCCTTATATGTAGATTATTTCCCGAATTTCTAAAATAATTCTAGAATAACCCTCCATATCTCATATATAACCCTTCTAGATTATTCCCCTAATTTCTAAAATATTTCTAGAATAACTCCCCATATCTCATATATAACCCTTCTAGATTATTCCCCTAGTTTCTAAACTAATTCTAAAATAACCCCCCATATCTCATATATAACCCTTCTAGATTATTCCCCTAGTTTCTAAAACAATTCTAGATTAACCCTCCATATCTCATATATAACCCTTCTAGATTATTCCCCTAGTTTCTAAAATATTTCTAGAATTACTCCCCATATCTCATATATAACCCTACTAGATTATTCCCCTAGTTTCTAAAATATTTCTAGAATAACTCCCCATATCTCATATATAACCCTACTAGATTATTCCCCTAATTTCTATAAGAAATTCTAGAATAACCCCCAATACCTCATATATAACCCTTCTAGTTTATTCTTATAATTTCTAAAACAATTCTAGAATAACCTCCTATATCTCATATATATCCCTTTTAGATTATTCCCCTAGTTTCTAAACTAATTCTAGAATAACCCCCCTTTTCTCATATATAACTCTTCTATATTATTCCCCTAATTAATAAGATATTTCTAGAATAACCCTCCATATCTCATATATAACCCTTCTAGATTATTCCCCTAGTTTCTAAACAAATTCTAGAATAACCCTCCATATCTCATATATAACCCTTCTAGATTATTCCCCGAATTTCTAAAATGCCTGTATTAGTTCAAGGATAATATACTAAAGGGTTTATCTAAAATGCAAACAACAATTTTCCCCTCTAGAATCATGAAACAGCATTTGAGACGTCAATATTGCAATATTAAAAACTATGATTATTTCCTTTAAGATTGGGTAACCTCGGGGAGGGAGGGGATATTGGGCTGTTTATTAGCACACAAAGTTTTATAATAACTTTCTCTTACTCGTTGGCTTAACAACTTTGAGGATTTTTTTTCATAAAATATTGATTGGTATATAGTCTCATTAAGTTGAGTGTCCAAATGTTTTAACCACTAATTGTAATGGACAGAAGGGGTAATTTTGAGTATTATCAATTTACCGGCCACTGTCCTTTCCCTTAAATCCCTGAGGTAACCTACTGTTAGCTCTCCTGAACCAATTTCCAAGTATAATCATATTTTATAAAGGATATGGCATAGGTTGGGTTAGGTTAATAGATAAGGACGGACATTATGAAAGTTTTTATGTATGATAATAGTTATTTCTTTCATCGTATTATAAACCGCTTTCCGCGGATATAGAATGTACAATTATAAGATTGAAACCAGTTTTTTTTAGCCCCGAGGTGCCGAAGACACGGTCTAAAAAACTGGTTTTAATCTTATGATTGCACATTTTTATATTCGTAGAAAGTTGGATATAATACGATGCTAGACATAGTTTTTTCGTATGGATGAGAACCGGTTCCTATCCACCGGATTCGAATGAATACGAGAAATACGTTTAAACTAAAAATTTTATCAAGGCAATCCAGCATTTATGTACAATTTTCAAAGCATCAACAGGGAGTAAACTTGCAGGGTGTTTTCAATGGATATATTATTACTTAGATTTCATGTTCTCTAATAAAGTGAAACTCGCAGTGGGCTAAAATAACGATGCTCTCTATACCCCATCCCCTCTCCTCCTACTGGATGAACGAACTTGCTAATAAATGAGTTCAACGATAGCAACCTAAATTGATGATAAGTTTTTTTCCTGTCATAATATCCACGAATATCTTATGTCCTTCATAGACCTAACATCATTGAAACTAACGAACATTGTCTACATAATTTGTAAGATAGTTAAAATGTTTGAAAAAATAGTTAAGTCTCCGGATCATCTCAAAATTGAGTAATTGCAGTGAAACTTTCGGCTTGCAGTCAAGATCAACTGCAACTTTAGGCAACGGCAACAGATTATCCAGTGCAGCGGTTAAATTTAAGGGGGATGAGAAAAAAATTTGCATGCTTCTCGCGTCAATTAACCAGTCAAAGAAAATCCATTTTACTTTTAAGCATTTTAGTTATGTAGGGGGTGGACAACTATGGGGGTATCCATCCCCTCTAAACATAATTTTACACCCCCCTCGATTTTGGTTCAAGGTGGGTTTCAAAATTTTCGGGGGCGCTTCGCGCACTGCCTCGGCAATACTCCATTCACTTCACTATTTTCAAATAATTACTCAAAACTAAAATCATTTTTCTGTATAAGAAAAAAGACTCTAAAAATTTTAGATATCTCCAAATTATAAATTTAGCGGCAAATAAAGCAATATACCATATATCTTTATTTTGACAATTATAATAATGTAGATAATTAAATCTGATTACAACAAAGTTCTTTTACTATTTTGTAAGTCTAGATTCTATAAAAAAAAGTTTTTTTTATAAGTTTGAATATCATGTCAATTATATTCATACTACTTTTTCTATTTTTACATTTTACATCTAAAAGGGGTTTTGGCTGTTTACAAAGCTTTATATAGTGCTTAAAAATTGACGTCATATGGCCTATCATTGGCCACAAAAAATATTTAATGCCTGCCATTGGAATTTAGTCTGAGTATTGGCATATCATTAGTCATTTATATTGTCTGTCGTCATTTTTATAGACATTATAAAGCTTCGGTTGTTTACTGATTGCCAGCTTGAAAACAGTACCTCTAAAGGGAAAAAGTACTACAGCTTTAAGTTGATTAAGGAAGTCCAAGAAAAGGGGGGGGGGTATAGGTGGTCATACCCCCTCCAATGTATTTAGATTTTAACCATTTATATCTTAATGACTCGTTTCGTAACTGGTGACTTCGCCCCAAGAGGGGATGGGATATCCGACTTCGAATATTATATTTCTTATACTCTTCTAGGGGGTAGGACAAGAAAATACCTAAAACTATGTTATTACCATATTTCCTGAAAAGTAGATCTAAAACAGTCCTGTGGTTTAAAAAATCTTAAGTTTCAACCAGACGGACTGACAGACAGACATCTTTATACTTTGTGTAGAAATGAGTAAAAAAACTGTTAATAATCCAAAATTTAGCAATTTACAAATGATTTGTGGATTTATTTTTGTAACCAATGAGAAGATAGAAGAGGCGAGGGAAATGTACCATCCATTCACATTGGTAAGAGTGGTTTTTAAAACATTATTTTACAATTGCTCGCCAGGGAAAAATAATATTTAGATAGATATGTTTTCAAAATGATCATACAAAAAATAATATTATTACACATATTTACATAATTTTATGCTTAGTTTGGTACTTTTCTAAACTTGGTTGGCCGTTGCAAAAGCTGAAAATTATAATTTTTTAATAAGAAAATATGTAGATTGATAGACAACCAGCTCTTTGATTGCAAATACTTTGGTAGGGGGAGAGAGTCAGTCAAAAATCAGACACGTGACGTCATAAAAATGAGGGAGATAAGAGAAGAAGTGGGAAAGAAAACCCCTAAAAAAAGAGATGGATGGATAACCCCTCATTTTTATATTCATATCTCTACTCGATTTATTTTTTTGAATTGCCTATTCCGAAAACTCTTTAGCCATAAAAACAATACATTAGCTGAAAAATTTATGTTTTTAAGATCCCCCCTTTACCGCACAAATTAGCAGAGTCCCCCCCCCCCCCTCCCTGCCTTGAATCATAGAAGTGCGGGGACCCCCCTTGAATTTGTTTTCCAAAGTAATAACCCCCCTTGGTACTTAACATCCGATATTGCAATTCAACTTCCGAGGCAAGTATTCTGATAAACAAATAATTGAACAGAGGTGGAAAAAATGTGCCCCACTAATCGCTTAGATGGGCAAAATTGTTTTCGTGAAAAATCAACCAAAATCACAAAAACCTACAAAAATTAAACAAAATCTTAGAAGGGTTATTAACATAAGATTTTATTGAATTTTTGTAGATTTTTTATGTGATTTTGGAGAATTTTTCACGAAAACAATGTTGCCTAATAACCTAAAACCACACATCACTAAAATACAATAATTAGATAGCCTTAAACCACCTTTGTACCTACATGAAGCTTCCCTAAAAGGAGTAACCAAAATCGTAATTGACAAACAATAATACATTATTACTTTTTATAATAGGCTATGCTATCTTAAAGGTATGCCTCTAATATTTCTTTATAATACCTGTCTCTGTATGTTTATCGCAATATAATTTATACCCCTCAATTTTATCTACACCTCTTTGTGGGCTAAAATAACCAAAGAACCCCCCCCCCCCCCCATCCCACCATTTGTTTTTAGTGGAGGTAATAATGGCTATAGATCATAATATTTCCTGAAAATAATACAACCACATATGTTATGATAGGAAGAATCGCACTATTATCTTCAAGCAAATCATTTTTATTCTAAATAGTAAATCCAGTTGCGTGAGGTAGGGGGGTTTATAAACCCTCTTTGAATTTTAATTGGGAAGGCATGCCTTCCCCTATTTTAAATCCTAAATGGTTTCACACATCCCTGATAAATCCTTGTGCACGCCTTGGCTTAAAACAATATTTTTGAAGATTTAAAAAGATACTTTTAAGATATCTTAGCAAATTGGTAAAATTTTGTAAAGTCTTTACCACGACTTAATTCAGAAACTGTAACTTAAATCATTAAAAGATAGGGGGAGGGAGGTGTAGCCTTCCATTTGATAGTTTTTTACTTTTAGACGGGTTATTTTATTGGTATTTTCAACTTATGAACGGCAACTTTGCAACTATGCATAAAAATATGTGAATATGTGTAATAATTTTATTATTATTATTTTGTATGCTTATGTTGAAATACATATCTATCTTATATTGGAAATTTATAATCCCTGCAGGTTAGGTATGGTGCCAAAAAGATTAGACAATAATTTTATTTCATTCAAAAATGAGATAGTAGGGATTCAGTGCTTAAAAGAAATTTTGAGGGAAAGCACCGAAACATCCAACTCAGAGAAGTTAACTAGAAATTACTGATTTTACCTATAAAAGAAATGACGTCATACTGTCATTCCATTGGTTAGTTAGAATGTATACTAGCCTGCAATTGGTATTTTGGTCTGTGTATTGGCCTATCATTGGTCATTTGTATTGTATGGTGTCATTTTTATATAGGCACTAGAAAGAGCTTCATTTTACACGTCCACTAGACATCCAACCAGCAAAAAAATTTAAGCATTTTGTTAATATCAGAAATCTCTGTGTGTTAGAAAACGCTTATAAAAATAAAAAGATTAATTATAACTTAATATATTGCTTCACACATGAGTTATAGCAATTCTTAATTGTGTTATTTGTCTCTATATATTATATCTATATATTATACTTGGAAAAGATTTAAAAACAAAATATATGAAGCCCTTTACTATTTTAATGCCTGCCGATTTATGTGCACATATAAGATAATTTGTAAGGTGCATTTGTGAAGGTTTGAAATAGGATTAGAAATAAAATAATTGGCGCTTTTAATCATTCATTATTAATTGACCACCATACGCCTTTATCATTTTCAAAATTTAAAACCCATATCTTAAGTCCCTGCAGACGTCCTAAAATAACCCTTTTGCAACCTATCTCTACCTCTATCTCACTGTTAACCTTTTATAACCCTAACTTAATCTAAAATATAATGTATTTAAGTGAAAATAGGGCAAACAAGAAAAGCAAAAGAAATAGAAAATTACTAAAATTAAGTTGATCTTGATGTATTTTCAATTACTGATAATATTATTTAAAATGTGTTTTAAAACCGCTTCCTAATATTAAATAAAAATTCGTGAAAATAAGAAAAAGCCTGTTTCGTTTAGAATTAATTTTCTGGCAATTTGGTGGACTTTTTTTTTGCTAGGTTATGGCTACTTTGGAATAAGGGAATAGTTATATGTGCTGTAATTTTTTATTGATTTTTTGTCCAATATAAAAGAAAGTTTTTTGTTCTATAATTATAATACGAATCATAACATCTCTGCTTTGATAATAATCTAAAAATGAATATTTTTTCTTGAGCCAATAATATTAGAATAAATTGCAAAGGAATTTTCATAACGGCTTCGAATCGAATAAGACCCATTTTTTAACCGTAATGAAAAAATATGTTCAGATAACGTGTTTATAGAAAATATATACAGCTGTAATCCTATCAATTCTATATTATTTTTTTATTTTCTATACGCAGAAAACTGTACAATATACATAAAACCACTTTTAAAATTATCTTAAAAATTTAACTGTCCTTGCATTCCATATCTGCCATTCTTAAGATGCCTGATTTTAGCATGGTAGCGAGTTCAATGAATTAACAATTTGGACAAAAACTATATAACATTCCATTGTTTTTTTAGAACTTTTTTTTTTGCTGTGTAAAAATAAGAATAACATATAAAGAATAAGTTATTTATAGAGCAAGTGACCATTTTTCAACAAAATCTTTACAAAACAACCAGCCTTCTATCTTAAACTAGAGTTGGCTCGATATAATTATCTCCCTATTGGCTAGTTTTCTATATGCATATCTATTTCTCATTAAATCTATTTTCCTCACCCGGCATTACTATCTAAAAGAAAGTAAATATTTAATAATCTAAATGATTTTAAAAAGATTTTTTAAATTATATTTTTTTCTTTACATTACCATCACCAAAGGGTTAATGATGATGATTACAATTTTAGTTTAATATTTGAACACACAAAGTGTCGCCACAATCTAATTCTTTTAAAATAGAATTTTCTTAAATTTATTATATTATAAATCTAAATTTTCTTTTTTATGATAAGAAATTAAATACATTAATATAAGGTAAATAGCAACATGAAATTAAAAAAAAGGAATTTATTTTTAATAAAGTAAAATAATGGGTCTTATCGTTCTGGGCAATGAGAGTTTATTATGGATTATTGGAGCACTATGAGTTTTAAACAAATATTCTTTGGAAAACTTGAGCTCGTTTATAGACATTTATTTCCTATATAGATCTGACATGGATCTTGAAGCAATTAAGCAGGCCGTTTTGTACATGTTAAAAATTGGAAGATTTCATTAAATAAAAGTTATCGCAAATATACTTAGTAAATAACAGAAGTACAACATAACATAACATAGCAGATGTTCAGTTCATAGTCAATAGATACATCACAAATAAAATCAATTTTTAAGTATTTCCGATAGACCAAGAAAATTATAAACCGAATGCTCATTAGTATGGAACTCTTCTAAAAAAAATCTGGCCTTCTTTCTTTAATAGCCACCTAGAAATTCACGTTTCCCATTCTATTTTTTACGGACTGGCAGACAGATGGACATTTCTAAAAATAGAGTAGCATAGCTTCCAGCAAGGTTGCAAGCCAACTAATTATAATTTTGACACAAACATTCTTTTCTTTTGAGTTGATATTTTTCCTATTCTTATCATAATATTCCGTGAAAATTCCACGTTCGTCCCGTTTTTTGTTGTGAAGTGGGCTAGGGTTGTTTTTACGTTTCAGTATGTTGCATTTTAAGTTTATTTTAACTGGTCTTAAAAATATACTAAAAAGTAATAATATCGTGAGTTTTCTTTTATGAAAGAAATGCAATTTTTGTAGGTATTACCCAAAGAAGCTGGCAAGTTCCCCACTAAGATCCTTAAGGCTCTTTATAGTGCCTATAAAAATATGACGACATACAATACAAATGACCAATGATAGGCCAATACACAATTCAAATTTCAAATGGCAAGCCAGTATACATTTTTATTAACCAATGGTAGTCCAGTATTACGTCGTATAGGCACTATAAAAAGCTTCAAGATTCTTCAATAAGTACATAGAAATAATTTTAGATATCTTGACCTGCGGTGTCATATCTCTGTGGGACTCTACTATCCTATCGTAACCTAAAATAAGAATAAAAAGTACCTTCCTTTCAAAAAATTGACTTTCGTTATGAAAAATTTACTCTTTTTGCTCCAACATAATTTTTTTTAGGTGTGCATTAATTGAGAAAACTGCTACATCACGCCCATTTCAGAGGGTCATTGTCAACAAAAAAGAAAATATTTAGACGACATAGGTTACAAAATAAAAAAAGCTTATAAGGGTGTATAATTATATAAATTCTGAAATATCATCCTGTAAAGATTTATTTATTTGTGAATTAACATTTTTTTTATTTAAACTAACAAATACAAATTAAACTTTAAATAACATATTCAAGATGTTTTAGTACTTTGATAGATATCTGTTTAAACATAGGATCCTCATAATTTTTTTTGGGGGGGTGGGGAAGTAATTTTTCCAGAAGTGATTTCTCATGATATGGTATAGTTAACCCTCCCAAAAAATGGTGATGAAACTTCCCTGGACATATAAGAATCATCATTTTAAAGGAAAACCATATCGGTTATGCGATTAAACACATTCTATTACTAAGGAAAGAAATCTACCCATCTGAAAAGTAATTATTTAATGTTTATGTATTATTACGAGCATAAAAATATATGCATATTATAATATGGCATGTAATAATTTTTTCATACCTATCCTTAGAAATAAAATGATAAACAAATGAACAAAAAAAATTACGACACTTTAATCCTTAATGATCGGGGGGGGGGGGGGGGGGTTCTATCTCATTTTCTGTGTGTGAAAGTTAGAGGGCTTTTTGAATATCTCCACAGGTATACTGGAATTGATGTTGTTATTTAATTCAGTTTACTATTCGTAGAAAATCTTCAATAATACGATACGATATATGATTTTTCAGTATGACTAAGAACCGGTTCTAATCCAGCGGGTATTAATCACTATGGAAGTCATACTGGAATAGTTATTTCTCGCATCGTGTTATAAACATCTTTCCGCGGATATAGAATATACAATTATAAGATTAAAACCAGTTTTTTTAGACCCAGGATGCTGAAGGCACCGGCTAAAAAATCTGGTTTTAATCCTATGATTGTACATTTTTATATTCATAGAAAGCTGGATATAATACGATGCTAGACATAGTTTTTTCGTATGGATGAAAACCGGTTTCTATCCACCGGATTTGAATGAATACGAGAAAATCCTTTCTAGATTTTAACACATTCTTTTTCTCTGGTTGGCTCTCTAGCTCTCTCTTGTCAGAAACATTGACAAGTTTTCGAGATTATTTCTAGATTTCCTTGTTATTTATGTAATAGGATCTCTGTCTGTCTGTGTGTGTGTACCGAAGGATCTCGCTAAACACTGAGCTGATATGGTTTTCTTTTACAGGGTAACTTCTCATAGATCAGAAAAACAGAAAATAGCCTATAACCATCCCAATACATAGATTTAAAAATAAATAGCCTGAAACCATTTCGGGAACTATGCAAATAATAGTTATTTCTCGCATCGTATTATAAACAGCTTTCCGCGGATATAGAATGTACAATTATAAGATTAAAACAAGCTCTTTTAGCCCCGAGGTGCCGAAGGCACCGGCTAAAAAAACTGGTTTTAATCTTATGATTGTACATTTTTATATTCGTAGAAAGCTGGATATAATACGATGCTAGACATAGTTTTTTTCGTATGGATGAGAACCGGTTTCTTTTCATCGGATTCGAATGAATACGAGAAATTTAATTATAGCATTTTTATAGTATTTTGTTAATTCATCAAAATCATTAAAGTTTGAGAGATTCTTTTTATCCATAATACAAAACCCTGTCCTTATCTTTGATAATCTATGAAAAATTCGTGCTCTTGACGAGCAATTCTACTGTAGAGAGTTGTAAATATTTTAGTGCTTATTACCAACCCTTTATTAACGAATTTCAGTTTATTTAAAAATGTTTTTATATAGGTATAAAAATGAGCTTTTAAATAATACTATTACAAGAAGATTCTTTTTCAAACGATGAAATTTACATTTTTTTTATAAATCACCTAATTTATAAAATAATAATAATAATAAGATTAAATATTTTCTATTACTATAAAAAAACATAATTTTTAAAATTGAAAAATTATGAAAAAAGTGCAAAATTTTGTTGTAAAAGGGGCGCGAATCGGTTTACGTGCCTACGTCTATGTATGTATGTGCGTGCATGTGTGAGTGTGTGTGTGTGCAAAGATGATGGTTGTTGGTGCGCCACGGGGGGGCTTCCTGCCCTTTGTTTCATATTAATTAGCCAATAGGAGGGCTGCTATATCAGGTAAAACTAGATTCATTATACCCGTATCCAACCAATGGCAGGAGGCAACCAAGTAGGGGGAAATTCTGACACAAATTTATAAGGGTTTTATACAACTATAAAATGAAGTTATAAGTTTGAAATTTTTAATCTTAACCAAATAAACTATAAACAAAAAATAGTATGTCATATCTTCTTCTAAAAAGAAAATCAGATTGATATTTTTATGTGGAACCGTAATTTTCACTAATAAACATAATAAACTGACTTTTATAATTCAGTTCCAACTTGAAAAGGTTTAAGAACCCCTTCATATTAAGGGAAATTGAACGCTAAATTAATGTACACCCCTAATGATACATAAGATAACCTATTTGTAGTATAAAGTTATCGATGGATATGTTCCAATAACTTTGGTAATCAGAATAAATTACATCCAATGATGATACACAAAATTATACCTTCTGTAGATTACAATTTGTGAATGAAATGTTTGGACAGCAAACTTAATGAACCAATCAAAATTTAATACAAATAAGAAATTTTTGAGACTAGTGCAATAAATATCCCATTGTCCCCCCCCCCTCTCTGATTCTAATGCTTTGACTGTTTTGGTTAATTTTTTTTCTACATAGATAGAGATCACGTAGATACCCCAATTATAGAAAAGCAAACCCAATATTAGTGTCGGACTGATTATGACGTAACAAAAAAAAATAGCCAATGAGAGGCCACTATGAATTTTACCATTGGTCAATAATGTCCTCTCATTGGCTAATTTTTTTTGTTACGTCATAATCAGTCCGACACTATTACTGGGTTCTAGAAAAGCTTTCATAAATTATCTAGATTCAAAGAAATCTTTTAAAATTTTGTGTTTCATATATATATTCAAGTTATAATGGGAGTTTCTGTCTATTAAATACATGAACATCAACTATGATATATTGAGTAATTATGTTGAAAATTACTAAACTAGGTTTGTAATGCTGTACCGTGAAAGCATCAAATTTTGAACCATGTTTCAGCTTTTTATCATAGGATTATATAGCTAAATGTTAGGAAATTATTATGAAAACATCCATAAAATAAAACGGCTAACATAAAATCCTTGCAAAATGGTGTGTAGTTTTTACATCAACATAAATATATCGTCATAATGTCATAGTATCATTAACTAGTAGCTACTACGCCCCTAGCCTCTAGAGGCGCTGTATTCAAAGGTGCTAGAAAAATAGTATATAACCATCTATAGACTTAAATTAGAAAAAAAGGATGGCCTAGTAGAACCATCACAGGACCTATGAGAAGCTTGCAAAAAAAAAAGAAAACCAAAAGGTTCAGTGGTTATTGAGATCTTAAGCGTCAGATAAAAATCCTTACTACTTTATATAATAGGATAAGTAAAGATACATTTATTCAGTACAAAAAAGTCAACCTATTTGAATAAAGATGTGTTAATTTCTTATGTCCTTTAAACTAAACTTTGCACATTTAACTAGGCTATTAATGAACCTTTAAGTAAATAATGCGTGCAACTTTATTAGCATTATACTATGCTTGAAGTAAAGATTATCTTTCAAGGTTTACCCTTTTGTTCATACATATACAGATTTTCTAAAAGAATACAAAAAAAAATTTAATTCGCCCTTTTTTAATTAAAAAAATCAATTAGAATTTTTAAAAGGGCGTGTTATAACTTTTAACCGAAACTTTTTGGCTTCAAATAATACGATTTCCCCCCCTAAAATTTAGCTTAAGAAATATAGTCAAATTAATTTGCATGTAAAATTGTTTCTGAAAAATTTACTTCTATTTTAAATCTATTTTGATGTCACATGAAAATTTTTAATTTATGTCGGTTCATTTTATGTCAACTAAGTGTATCTTGATGCCACATGAAAATGTTTACCGGCTTATGTCAATTATTACAAATTTGAACTTCAGATTTTAAAAGCGGAATTAAAGTTCTTCCCCCCACATAAAAATAATCAAGAAAGAACCTCTTCTAACCTCCCCCGCTTCCCTCAATGAATGAATGAAGTTGAAGTAATAATTCATTACCAATTGTTTAGCAGTCATTTTATTAGATTATAAAATTCCATTTTTTTATTGATTATTATTATAAACAACAATATCTCATCTTAATAAACACATGGTGGGAGGGGACGTTGGGCTTTTAATTACACTAGTCTCCAAAGTTTTATATTCGTTGGTTTAACAACTTTGGGGACTTTTATTGAAATTATTGTTTGTTTCAATAAGTTGAATGACCAAACGTTTCAACTACTAATTGTGATCTTCAGAAGTGCTTACTTTTTGTATAACTAGCGGCTACGCCCCCTAGAAGCCTCTAGGGGCACTTAAGGTTGGAGGGGGAAAAGTCGACATAATTCCATTTTAAATTTGAGTTTCAAAAGAGTAAAAAATAATTTTAAGGGGAGGGGGGTGAAGACACCCTCCCCAAAAATAGTTCTTCCCAGGACCTATAAGAAGCTTCACTGTAAAGGAGAACAATATAGGTTCAGCGGTTAGCGAGATCCTTCGGGACAGACAAAAAACGCTTACTACTTTATATAAAAGGATGATTGGGTATGATTTTTGAGGGATTTCAATTTTTATTAATAAGGGGGGGGGAATACCCCTTTGCAAATTTTTGGTAAGAAGAGGGTAAATTCTATTCAATCTATTGACACAAATTTTTGACAGAGACCGGAAAGTCAACAGAAGCTTACGAACATACCATAGTTATGGAGTAGCTTCACTATTAACAATAAACAAGTAATTAAAATTATTATCTGAATCAAATTCTTTATATAATGTAATCATTTCCCTTGTTACCCATTAACACTCAACTTTTAAAAAACAAGGGATACTCGCAGATTTTTGTTTATTTGTCTTTTAAAATTTTTACTTTTGTGTGTATTTTTAGATGATTTTAGTTCAAATATTAATTCCAAAACGTTAATTCCCCACAACAATATGAACTTTACATATGTATATAAAATCGTAGTATTGTGTTGCAATATTCACTTGCTCATATGTTTGTTTCTTATAAAACCTTGGATTTTTAGTACTTAATCTGTAATTCACTTTGACTGTCAGTCCCTAACGCTGAGGGGAAAATTTGATTTTTTCGGCTGCTTTTTAATATGGACGGCTTAAATTTTGGGTGATGATTCCCTGTACAATTGGGCTTCTCGTTTTTAATGTCTTTGTCAGTCGGTAATGCTTCATGGTTAAAACACATAGATACTTATTTTTCATAAAGGTTTCGTGATTAAAAATTATTTTGCATATTTTCTCTTATGAGATAAAATCAACCTTATTCGACAAACACTCAAAGCCCAAAAATAATGGACTTAAAAGTGTATTAAACTGTATATAAGACATTTGCGAATATATTGATACCATTAATTTGCCTCTTAGATAGAAAAAAGTATGTTTTTTTAATATTTTTCTCTTGCTACAAATCAAATTTCAAATTTAAGTCACCAAAAATGCTAAACTAATTTTTGCTCTAGAAGAATCAATTTTTGGAGTTAGAAAGTGCTTAATACCTCATTTTAATCGCCTGGCATTGCTTTATAATATACAGGTAATGACTTGGTTTTTTATGGAACAGCTGACTAATAAATCGAGGTTTTGTGATAAACCCACTTTTGTTGTTGCTCCATAAATGATATTTTTTTCCCCAATTTTTTTGGCTGTAAAGAAGCTTTATATATTCATATAACATCCACCTAAATTTGACTTTTGATATTTTATTTATAACATCACCAGAGGGAATTGAATTTTGGAAAAAAAATATCAATTTATATTTTACACTGCTATGCATTGTTCTTGTTCTTGTTTCTAAAAAAAATTTATATTATAAAAAAGAGAATTAATTAACGCTTCTATAGGTATGTTTATCATTTTTCTAGGCTAAATATAACTATAATTAGACCATTTTAAAGTTAGACATCATAACATATTAACACAATTATTGAATCGGTCTGTATTATTAAGCTGGCAACTCTTAAAACAGCTGCATTTCATTATCCTATTATATAAAGTAGTATCTTTTTTGTCTTCAGCTTAAGATTTTGACAATTACAGTACCTATTGAGTTCTGTGTTTTATGGATGCTTCTTATAGGACCCTGGATAGTTTTGGAATTTTGAAAAAAAATATCAATTTATATTTTACACTGCTATGCATTGTTCTCATTCTTGTTTCTAAAAAATATTTTTATAATTAAAAAGAGAATTATTTAATGCTTCTATAGGTATGTTAATCATTTTTCTAGTCTAAATATAACTATAATTTCAGCATTTTTTAAACATCATTATATTCAAGTTATTGTAATTTTTAAATAAAATATCAATATCAAGAACTATTGGAACAATTTTTACCATGCAAAACAAGGTGCTATAAAGTGTAGGATCCCTCACAATATCTATCTGTCTGTTTATAATGCATTACACATGTAATGCTAATAGAGAGGATGCTATAAGAGTGCTCTTATAATGTGAACTTCTCATAATTGAATGGGCTTCCTGAAACCAGAGACCATAAAGTTGGCCTAGTCACTACAAGGGGGAGTGCAGGAGTATCTAGGGGGAGGTGCTTGTAAAAGGGTAATTTTTTTAGAGATGGGGGTAATCACCCCCCTTAATATATTATGGGGGGTATAAACCCAGCCTTTTAATTTTTTTTTAATAGGAGTAAAGAAAATCCTTAAAACTTACAAATCTAGGAATCAAACTAGCACCCCAACCAATAATCGGTTCCATGCCAAATGTAGGAGTGGAAAAACATTGGAGGGACAAATGCATGAGTCCCAAACGTCAGAGTGGAACAAATGCAGGAGTGGGACAAAAGTTGGAGTGGACAAACGCAGGATTTTTGGGACAAACGTCGGAGTGTACAAACACAGGAGTCCCAAACTTTTATTTCAATTTTGAATTTTTTTTATACAAACACAGCCCCCCCTACCTTCGTCCTGTTACTTTTCTTAGTTAGGTTAGGTTAGGATATAGGCTAGGGGGCTGAGCGCTGCAGCCATAGTCATTATTTTGTAGACAGGGGTATAAAAAATTTCAAAATTGTAATATTATTAAAATAGTAGACACTCCTAGGTTTTATTTCAGCAATGTCCACTCCAATGTTTTCCACTCCGATGTTTGTCCACCTTGATGTTTGTCCATTCTGACGTTTGTCCCATTCTTACGTTTGTCCACTCCGATGTTTGGGACTCCTGCATTTGTCCACTCCGACATTTAGGACTCTTATGTTTGAGGTAGAACCCCAATAAGTAAATCTCAATAAAACTTCATAAAATTATGCAAAATATCAAAGTATTCAATCCCTGAATTTCAACCATCTATCTTGAATAGGAGTAGAGAAAATCATGAAAACTTGAAATGTAGGAATCGATATAGCCCACCCCAGTTTTTTGGCAAATCCTAATGAAACTTGATGAAAATATGGAGTATTGATAGAGAGAGAGAATATTCAATCCATGAAAATTTCAGCCTTCTATCTTTTATAGAAGCCGAGAAAATCTCGTTTTCCCCTTTCTGTCTCAGACAGACAGACATACCAATGGACAGACATACAGATGAATGGACAGACAATGGACGGACAAATATTTTGAATTATAGAGTAGCTTCACTACTAAAAAACTAAATAGGATAATTGTTGTACACAAATTGATTTCAGTATGTTTTAAATGAGCTTGCATAATCAAGGACGTCCAAGCTTTTTGATTTGGGGGGGAAGGGGGGGGGGAAATTGAAATATCTAAATTTGGGCATCCCTATGTTTATTTTTTGGGGTAATCTTTATATAATAGAGGCAAGGACATCAAAGCTTTTTATATTTTTTTTTTTTTGGGGGGGGGGAGAGGGGAAGATTAAAAATTAAAAATTTAAAAATTATGGGGTTGCCCCAAATTAATTAATAACCCTTAACCCACTAACCCCCCACCGGGACATCCCTTTACATAAAGTAATGATTATAAAGTTGCTAAGTACCTTACTGCTACAAAAATCATCTTCCAACATTTAAGATTAATTCTAACACGCCTGAATTAACAATAAGAGCTAACCATGGCGTGGATATACACATCCTAATTGTAAAAATGTTTTGCTTTTTAAAATTGTAAATCAATTATTCAGGAATCGTTTTACTTTGTTTGTTTACTAGCAGCTGCGCTCCAAACATCTAGGAGCTCTGTAATTAAAGGAGTAAGGAAATTAGTAAAATAGCCTTATACTTTACCGAAATCTTAAGCTACAGACAAAAAAGCTTTATATAATATGTATTAATTTGTAAAACTGCAAATGATAAAATATGACTAATTTTTTTCTCTTTAAAAATTCTCTTTAAACACCTCCCCCTTTTTATATAAAGATGCTAATTCCCCCCCAACCCCAAGAGGATATAAGCAGTAAACAACCCTGCAGGGGGCACAATTTTCTAACACTTCTTTCTTATTTAGTCTTTTAAAATGATTCAAAATGCATTGACATATATATGTATATTTTTTTTTAACTCTTATTTTATACATCTTAATTGGAACTGATGATCTATTTTTATAGAGAAACATATGTATTTCATCAATAAAAAGTTAAAAAATTAAGTGTGTTTATACATATAATAATTACTATATAATAGGATAATGAAATGCAGCTGTTTTAAGAGTTGCCAGCTTAATAATACAGACCGATTCAATAATTGTGTTAATATGTTATGATGTCTAACTTTAAAATGGTCTAATTATAGTTATATTTAGCCTAGAAAAATGATAAACATACCTATAGAAGCGTTAATTAATTCTCTTTTTTATAATATAAATTTTTTTTAGAAACAAGAACAAGAACAATGCATAGCAGTGTAAAATATAAATTGATATTTTTTTTCCAAAATTCAATTCCCTCTGGTGATGTTATAAATAAAATATCAAAAGTCAAATTTAGGTGGATGTTATATGAATATATAAAGCTTCTTTACAGCCAAAAAAATTGGGGAAAAAAATATCATTTATGGAGCAACAACAAAAGTGGGTTTATCACAAAACCTCGATTTATTAGTCAGCTGTTCCATAAAAAACCAAGTCATTACCTGTATATTATAAAGCAATGCCAGGCGATTAAAATGAGGTATTAAGCACTTTCTAACTCCAAAAATTGATTCTTCTAGAGCAAAAATTAGTTTAGCATTTTTGGTGACTTAAATTTGAAATTTGATTTGTAGCAAGAGAAAAATATTAAAAAAACATACTTTTTTCTATCTAAGAGGCAAATTAATGGTATCAATATATTCGCAAATGTCTTATATACAGTTTAATACACTTTTAAGTCCATTATTTTTGGGCTTTGAGTGTTTGTCGAATAAGGTTGATTTTATCTCTTATTCTTTTTATAATTACAACAAAACTTCTTTTCTATATTTTTTCCTCTTTTCCATCTATGATTTTTAAGCTTCGCTACTTATGGATGTTGTAATCCTTGTTAACATTTTATCCATAGGATAAAATGGCGAGTGAGTGTCCCTTTTTATTTTGCGCCCAGGTGTAATTAGTGTTGGCATTGTTTACGATATGGTGCCAATATGTCTGGCGTGGTCGTATCCACCTGGTTTTTGGCTGGTTTTGAGGTTAACTAATCCTGTGGTGTTACTGTAGAATATTCTGGGATAGACTCTGTTGTGAGATGCGATCTTTCTCTTTAAGTTATATAGGTCTGGCACACTGCAACTTAACTTAAAATAAATTCTGAAAGAGTTATAAAACTTTTCAAAATCAAAGCTTACCAAAAAACTTGTTATCAATAATAGAACTACCAAATATTGTAACGATTGAAAAATACTTATCATATTATGCAATGCCATAATGTTGATCAAAAAAGGGACAGTAATCATTATCAGATGCTAAGGTATAAGCGGTTTCAATAGTCTTTCAGTCAAATAATATCACACTATTAAATCAAGAATCACAAGGCTGAAATTACATTTCACATTGCATATAAAGTTTTCATCCGAACCTAATCTGGGGTGTAATTAAACCCTTTTCATTGGTTGTAATTGATGAAATATTTGTCAATTAATAAATCATATTACTCAATGGAAACTTTGGACAAAGGTTTTAACATTAAAAGGGGGTTTCCCAGGTAACTAACAAGGACAATATTCTTCAAGTTTGGGAAAACATAATTAGGCCATCGTATTATAGACGCTTTCCGCGAATATTAAAATGAAAAATTATAAGATTGAAACCAGTTTTAATTGGCATTAATTTTAGAATTTTTATTTTAATATTCTTGATAAATTATCTGTATATATTATTATTATACCTAAATTAGATTATCATATGTACCCTTTGTTATCTTCTTTCCAATGCAATGGTAAGTAGTTTAGCATATGTCTTAAGATTAATGAAATCTAAATATCCACTTGAAAAATTATACAATGACATATCTAGGCCAAACAAAATGATCATTAAAACGAATATAGTGCGAAAAGACACACAAATACACATCCCTGTGTTGAAAATTGACAGCGTTATGTCGCTATTCTAATGACATCATTTGCATTATCTATATCCACTAACTATGAATGTTTTTTGCTGACATATTATCGACCTGGTAATTTCTAATGACATTTTATGACTAAAACCTTATGTAATACAAAAACAACAAAATATTCTGAGAGTAAATTAAAACAATAAAAATGACAAATAAAACCAGCCATTTTTCTTTTAAAAGATTTTAAGTAACAGACTTAGAGGTTTTAACCCATGATACTTGTTTAAAATTTCACGACATTAAAGTAAGAAATCCTTGTAGACGTTGGATAGTTAATAAAACTTTATGAATGAAACTTGATCAAATGATGTTTAGACTTAGCTGATAATAATTATCTTCAGATATTAATTTGTAAAGATAAAGATGATATTTGCAGATATGTAGTTTTTATGATAAGTTTAGTGGTTTTATTGCATTCTTCTTTAAAAAAAAAAAACTTTTCTATATTTATTGGTGTCCAACAGTCCGTACTTGATAAATTACAATCACCAGATATATGAATGGAAGATTTTTGTTTTTTAAAGAATATTTTGTGTCCTAGAAAGATTTGTAAGTACAGGGTGCGCCACATATATAGGGACTTTTTTAAAACGGCCATAGCGTCAAAACTACTTCACCAATCAGGACGTTTGACCCCACTATAAAAAGCTTAGGTAATGATCTTTTAGCACAAAAAAAATCTTTGGGCGAAGTTGGGATCGTACTCCGAGCTGGCCGCGCTTATGTTCAACAAGGCAGATTTGAAGTGCGCCGGTGGTATAATCTGGATTCTCAACTAGGGCCCACTAAATCGGACCTCAGCCCATCTGTAGATGAGCTAAAGTTATGCAACTTGCTGGGGATACTGTTAGATACATAAGTAAGACACTAGAAAAGACTACAGCTCTTTATCTAAAATGGCTTGGCTTTAGTACTTCAGCAAAGTGAAACGTGGCAGATTTAGAGATGTCAAAAACGTCAAAAATCGTGTAAAATCGTGAAAATTTTTCGAACTTAAAACTCATTTTAGACTATGAATTGCGCTTACAACCCTAGATGAATCTTCCTGCCATTTCCGAAAAGGTATAGAATGTCGTTCTAGCTCAACTGTGGTCCAAATAAGAGCCTCCGTGTCAAAGGGTAGGGATTGTTATTTTAGCAAGCAAGGATAAGCAAAGAATTCTGACACTTTCATAATTATACCTTATTCTTGTAGGATTCTATAAGGTTTGAAATCGAAAGGAAGATTCTAACATACACAAACATTTCTTAAAAGAGAGCGTAATATGATGTATACTATAAAACGAGATTAAAATGAATGAAACTAATTAGCAGATATTATAAACATTACAATAAAAGTAATCATATAAAAATTTTATAAATATAATTAATAAAGTATTGAATAGTTCACTGAAATGTATTTCCTTTCAAACAATAAAAGTAATTTTGCTGGACAAATGAAGTCAGAGTGATTTCGGAATGAAACAATTATATACATAGTTAACAAGGATGAATACATCAATTTAAGCGAAGCTCTAAAACGTAAGGACAAGAGAACATTAATACTTGAAGAGCCGATTATAACTGTATATAAATTGCAAGTAAATTTGTTGACAAACTGCATAAATACAGGATAATGTTTCAGGACATACTTACATTTTTAGGACTTGATTATGGAGAAGCTTCGCTTATAACATTTTACCTTGTTGTTCTAGGAATCAGTATTCCAAAAATCAGATCCATCGAGTAATTTTTTCACATATAAATTTGTTGTTAACAAAGTTAAAAATCAACATGTTTAAAATGGACGTACGGACATTCTGGAAACTAATTAAGAGTGGATACGTTTTCTAAATCATATCTAACTATAATAGGAATCATCATGTAAAGTTTGAAATCGATAGGACAATTGTAACTTGCCGAAATGAATGAAAAGAGGTATCTGTTAGGGAGGTTCGGACGGACGTTTTAAAATCAATAAATAGCCGTACTAATGATTGTAGAGATGCTACTCTTTTGTTATAAAATCTTACACTTACATATAACATGCTTAAGCAGCACTTCAAAAGTAGAAAGCCCCTCAAGAATATGCAATTTTTTCGGCTGCTATTTAGAATAGTCGGCAGAAAATTTTGATGAAGATTCCCTGTATCAATGAGCATCAAGTGTATAATTTACTTTGTCCGTCGGTCTGTTGGTCATACATAAAAGATTTTAATATTTCAGAAAGGTGTCGTGATTTCTAAGAATTTTTGCACATCTATCAACTGAATATCTTCTGTCTAATTCATTTTGTCTGTTTATTCCTTCGTGAATTGTCAGTGCTTCGCTACGTATTAATGTTGTCATTTATGTTTATGTTAAAACTTATCTGAGTTGTCCTGATACACATGTTTTTTCCTCCCAAAATCATGCCAGACACCCAGGCACCTTATGAGTAAACAGCATGATAACACTGACAGATATTCTCAAACTTTAAATAAAATTTTAATCATGTATTGTTGATTGTTGTGTTTCTAAAAACTTATATTCCCTTGATAAGTCTAATAATACAAAATAAATAGGCTTGAATATTTTAAAGATCTTCAGAAAAATGCCTATTTGAGAATAATTATTATCACATCGTATTATAGACAGCTTTCCGTCGATATTAATTTCAAAAACTATTTATTCAAAAGATTAAAACTAGTTGTGTTAGCCCCAAGGGGCCGACGGACCAGGCTAACAAACAATGAAAATTGTCTAATATATGTCCCTGCATCTATACATTTATATTGTAAGGATAATTTCCAATTAAACACATCTCCCCTCCACCTCCCCTTCCAGTTCTTCCTAATTATCTAAAGGGTTGCAAACAGGACAGACCATATCCCAATATCTGCCTGCCAGACAACCTGGCACCAGAAGTGTAAACATATTGTCATTGGATTTTGGAATATGTAAATGGGCTTAAGCTCTTCATAGTGTCTATAAAAATGACGACATACAATACAAATAACTTATGATAGGCCAATAAACAGACTTAATTAACATTAACATATACATTTTTATTGACTAATAGTAGACCAGTATGACGTCATTTTTTATGGGCGTTAAAAAGCTTTTAAATAGGCTAGAAAGATAAATAGTGACTGTTTAGCTACCCTATTATTAACTTTGTCAGTCTATCCGAAACACTATGAGGAATATTTGATTTTTTGTCTGCTATTTTAGATAGGTTGCTAATTTTCAATTATTCATCTATTCTTATGTCCCTCTTTCTCTTTTTTTATGACCACTGAAAATTTGCTCCATGATTCGCTAATTATGGATGCCGAATCCTTATTTGTTTTTATTTTGTGGTTATTTATTAAGCAATTGTAAATTTCCAAACAATTTTTGTATTCTTTTTTCCCCTGCATATCATAGAACAAGGTAATTCCCAGGGATCTAAAGGGATAAGACAATGGCCAATAAATTGATGTACATCCCCAATGATGATTCACAAAATTAACCGGGTTGTAGATACTATTAGTGGTTGAAACGTTTGGACACTCTACTTAATAAAAGAACCAATCAAATTCAATAATAGTTATTTCTCGTATCGTATTATAAACAGCTTTCCGCGGATATAGAATGTACAATTATAAGATTAAAACTAGTTTTTTTAGCCCCGAGGTGCCGGAGGCATCGTATTATATCCAGCTTTCTACGAATATAAAATGTACAATTATAAGATTAAAACCAGCTCTTTTAGCCTCGAGGTGCCGTTGACTTCGTCACCTCGGGGCTAAAAAAACTAGTTTTAATCTTATGATTGTACATTTCTATATTCGTAGAAAACTGGATATAATACGATGCTAGACATAGTTTTTTCGTATTTATGAGAACCGGTTCCTATCCACCGGATTCGAATGAATACGAGAAAAGTCTTTAAAGTTGTTAAGACAACTAAACATAAAACGTTATCATAAAACTTTGGGAACTAGTCCCCTCCCTGCCCGGTAATTACACTTTCCCCCAATTTCTCTGGTAAATTAGCAAATGTCTGTAATTTGCCAGAGATGGGTTCTTAAAAGATAATGCCGCGTTTTTTCGACATTTTTTACGCTATGAATAACAAGCGCGGCATTCGCAAAATCTAAACAGAGTATACAACTTAAGAATTCAAAATTTTGAAAATTATTATTTTAGCCATTTGTATAATGTCTAATATAGCTCTAAAAAGATATATTAATTAATATGCAGCAAAAATGGATTTAAGATAATTTGTTTTTATTTTATAAAGGCTGTACCAACAAAAGCGAAATAATTAAATAAATAGTTGTATACTCTGTTTAGATTTCGCGAATGCCGCGCTTGTTATTCATAGCGTAAAAAATGTCGAAAAACGCGGCATTCATCTTTCAAAAACCCATCTCAGACCTTTTAGTAAACACACAAATTATAAACAAACTTGCATTGTTACGCTTGTAGTTAATACAAATTGAATGGAACCTATTGTAAATGTATGCTATGTAATTTTCAAAAAAAAAAAAGGTGACAACATCCATAGACGCGAAGCTCTGAAACAGTACGAAAAACGAGCATTAACCCTTGTAGAGTGTCACAACTGAAGGGGGAGAATAAGTAGAATATAAATGTCACAGTAAAGTTGTAAGTAAATTTGTTGCAATACTGCTTATATATAGATAGAGAAAAATATCTTACAATTAAATGATTTTAAGTTTCAAAACTCTGTTATGGTCATATTTTGATTAAATTTTGGTCAGCTTTGCACGCAATTGTTCTTGTTTAAAAATTTGAAAATCAATTTTATAAATTTTGGCGAACTAGAAAACTAAAAATTGAGATACTACAGCTTTTAGGGAATTAATTTTACGACATGGCTTTATTGACTCGTTTAAATCTCTAGGAAACAAATATAGTAAAACATTCCTGTGTTGGAATAACTACTCTTTTAAACAACTAAAATCTTGTTAAAATTATCGTGCAATTTCAACTTTTAAAAATTTTATTTTCACAAATATTTTTGTAGTATATATTATAAATGTATGTATTACCCATTTAAAACTCTTAAATCAAGGTGAATTTAATTAATGGGTGAAAAATAAAATGTTCATGATATTGTCTGCAGGGAACTAAAGGGATAAGACGCTGGATGATGAATTAATGTAAAGTAATATATGTAATAATAAACAAAATGACACCTTCTATAGATTAAAATAAGTGGTTGAAACGTTTAAACACTCAACTAAATGAACCAAACAATCAAAATTCAATAACAGTCCCCAAAGTTGTTAAGACAACGAATCAAAAAACGGTTTTTTAAAAAACTTTGGAGGACTAATGTCTCTCCTCCCTTTCTTGCATTGTCTGTGCTAGCATTCTGAATAAATCTTGACTCTTTTTAAATATTAGTATTACTATCTCAATACTCAAAGCAATAATTAGCAGCTCTTTTAGGGTGGCTAGCTGCTACAGATATAAAAGTAGGAGACGTCATTTAGCTTAGATTGAAGTCATGGCGGCTGCAATAAAATCTCATGTTTTGCATGCTAATTTTTTAAAAAGAAGCACAAATCGTTGTCGATTACTGAAAATATGAATTTAACCAGAGAGAGTGAACAATGGGCTGTTCATTACACTAGTCCCCAAAGTTTTAATTCGTTTTCTTATTCATTGGCTTTACATCTTTGGGGACTATAGTGAATTTTGATTGGTTGGCTCTTTAACTTAAGTGTTCAAACGTTTCAACCACTATTTATAATCTACAGAAGGGTTAATTTTGTGTATTATCATTGGGGATTTATATCAATTTTCGGCCATTGTCTTATCCCTTTAGATCCCTAATATTCAATTCAAGTTGTTTTGGCTATAACCTTTTATTTCCTCACCTTAAAAATAATGTCCCTTGAAATAAAAGTTATACGGGGTCAGATCCCCCCTGCAGTCACGCAATGTAGGGGGCTACTGACAAAACCCCTCTCTAGGAATAAGGACAGTTATTCCTAAAATTAATTCAAAAATCTTTCTGATGATTTAATAAAAATATATCAATAAATAGGACCAGTGACTGAAGCTATTTTTTTTTAACAAATACAAGTTTAATAATAGATTTATTACTCTAGATGGCTGTCTGGCACAATAATCTGTCTAATTTATTAAGGAATTTCTAGCCGACAAAGATTTTTTATTTTCAAGTGAAATATGAAATAATCTTAAATGGAAAAAATAACTGCCCTTGCGTGCCAAAATGTGTACAAGTTCTAACCAATAATATCGTCTGATTTTTCCTGTACTGTATATTCATTGGTCAAATTTACTGAGCTGGATCTTTAAATCATTTTAGTGGTGAGCCAGATCGGGGTGCCCCGAATTTTAGCCAATCACAGCGCGGCATTTCTTAAATGCCGTGCTCTCATTGGTGGAAAGTTGGCTCACCCCGATCTGGCTCACCACTAAAGTGATTTAAAGATCCAGCTCTGATTAGATGTACTATATTAATTCATTTTAATTTTATATCCCACAATTCCAAAGAGAGGAAGGGGACATTTGGCTGTTTATTACCAAAGTCCCCGAAGTTTTATGCTAACATTTTCCTATTTGCTGGATCAACATTGAACAACCTTGGGACTTTTGAGTGTTTAAACGTTTCAACCACTAATCTTAATCCACTGAAGGGGTAATTTTGTGTAATATCATTGGAGATGTTCATTAATTTATTGGTCATTGTCCCTTTAGATCCCCTTGTCTAGGGCAGAATATTATTTATAATACCTGTCCCCTGTCTGTGGTTTTGGCTACCTATGGATTCCAGAAATTGGATTTCTTGACTTCTAGGACCCTTGCCCTGATTAATTTGAAAGGTCCCTAAATATTTTACTTATTTTGTTTTGTTCTGGATAGATGTGGATGGTAAAATTTATAAATAGATATGTCCTTTTAAAAATAAGATTAAATATCTTTCTCGTATTCATTTGAATCCGGTGGATAGGAACCGGTTCTCATCCATACGAAAAAACTATGTCTAGCATCGTATTATATCCAGTTTTCTACGAATATAGAAATGTACAATCATAAGATTAAAACCAGTTTTTTTAGCCAGTGCCTTCGGCAATCATTGTACATTCTATATCCGCGGAAAGCTGTTTATAATACGATGCGAGAAATAACTATTCCAGTGTGTCTTCGAAACCGATTATTATCCGCTGGATTAGAACCGGTTCTCAGTCATACTAAACATTAATGTATATCATCGTATTGCAGACAATTTCCCATGAATATTATAATAAAAATCATAAAATCAGTTTTGTAATTTTTCTTGTTATATCGGCGGAAAGATGTCTATACTCTATAATACGATGCGATAGATAATTAATTTTTAATCAAACCTGACATAACGGGTAAAAATGGTATTGTTACAGGGACCTGAATTTTGAAGGGAGCTCAGATAGTTCTTCAACAATTTGATTGGTTATAGTAATATACAAAATTCTGGGCGAAAGTGAATAGCATATTTACTAAAATTGGTCCAAAGTATTAACCAATATTTAGGGACATAGGGGCCGGGTTTATTTAGTAAAGTAATTTATAACACCAAATATTTGCTCAAAACTAGCTATATTTATCCCCTGGAAGTTTGATTATTCCAGCGGTTTTAGAGATCTTTTTTACAGCCAGACAAAAATCCTCTTTATGTATTACAGAATTAATTTTTCAAACCTTGCCAAATTACTAAAAGAACCAGAGATCAAATTTTTTCCGACTAAGAATTTTAGAAAAATTTACCTATCCTATTTTCAATTCATTTAACAAGAGATGAAGAAATTTTAAGAGGGGGGGGGGAGTCTGATAAAATATTTGAGAGGAGGGTTTCTTATAAAATATGCCATATATTAGAAACTGAAAATTAAACTTTAATCCATTTTTAAAAGCGAAGCTTTTCTATATTTAGGGTTGGCCCGTCTGTAACAATAAGCTTTTTTCGTTACTTAGACATGTTAAAATTGTAGTATCGATTTCAAACTTTACATGATGACTCTTATTACAGGTACGATTTAGGCAGCGTGTCTATAATCGTTACCTCAAAGTCCGTACGTCCATTTTAACAACAGTTTTGTTTTGTTATATAATAATCATATTCATCTGATTTTTGGAATACTGATTCCTATCAAAAAAAGGTACTATGTTATAAGCGAAGCTTCTCTATAATCAAGTCCTAAAAAGTATGTTCAAAACACTATTCTGTATTGAAGCATTTTTCAACAATTTGATGAAGATTTTCTTTTGACTGATACATTTATAATCTGCTTTTTCAGATTTGACACTCTACACGTGTTAATGTTTGTTTGTCATACCATTTTGGTGCTTTTTTATGGATGTTGTTATCCTTGTTTCTATTGAAAATTCTGGTGTTTGAAATGTTAGTTTTGGAGAACAGAGATGTGTTTTATAAAACAACTAGCGGCTACGCCCCCTAGAAGCCTCTAGGGGCACTGAAGGTAGGAGGGGGAAAAGTCGAACTCATCGCATTTTAAATTTGAGTTCAAAAAAGTAAAAAAAATATTTTTTGGAGGGAGGGGGGTAAAGAAACCCACACAAAAAATAGTTTAAAACCTTCCCAGGACCCATAAGAAGCTCCACTGTAAAGGAAAACAATATCGGTTCAGCGGTTAGCGAGATCCTTCGGGACAGACAAAAAACGCTTACTTCTTTATATAATAGGATAAAAGGCACGTTTTTTTAGAAAGGGAGTAGACATTAGAACGTAAAATAAGTGGTATTAATTGCATTATAATAAAAACACAATTTATAGGATTGATTATATCTTTTATTAAATAAAAACATTTTCATTTCCACCAAAAACTAACAGAGAAACTTGTGTCCAAACTTTTCACAAAGTGCCAAACTCCTGGTAATAATATGCATTTTTCATTTGTGCTTCAACCTCACTTTTTTAAAGTACGCCTGCAAGAAATACCACGCTTTAACTGCTTAAAGACTGCCACAAGTAGACCCAATACCCGAAATTTAAAGCCTTCAGCTTCAATAACAAAAAAGTTCTAGGCATTTCAAAATAGCATTTTATGTACAATGAAAATTTTGAAAGATTTACAATGCTTATAAAAGAAAAAAACAATATTAAATTACGTCGCCTAGACACAAAATTATGACTTTATCTTTGTCAAAAACTTAGATTGCAGGTAACTGATTACATTTTTACAATAAAAACACCACATCTCATAGTCAAAATCCATGAAAAAAATTCGATTTAAATTGCATTTTTAAACGAAAATCATACGGAAACAAAGGGGGAAACTAAGACAAGCTCAGCTGTGATTGGTTGTTTAGCTGATTCAGCCTTCTGATTGGCTACAGTACATTCGGTACAACGCAAGTTAAACTTAATTTTTTTTAATGATTTTGACTATAAAAATGGGTATTTTTATTGTAAAAATATAATTAGTTACTGGTTGCCTAAATTTATGACAAAAATAAGCTTATAATTTTGTTTCTAGGCCACGTAGTTTAATTTCAAAATTTCTAACATTAGCACTGCAATTCTTTCAAAATTTTCATTGTATATAAAATGTCATTTTAAAATGCATAGAACTTTTTTGTTATAGAAGCTGAAGGCTTCAAATTTGGGGTATTGGGTCTACTTGTGGCAGTCTTTCAGCAGTTAAAGCGTGGTATTTCTTGCAGGCTTCCTTTAAGGGTTCTTTTAATAACCAGAATAGGAAGTGATTTTTTCGACTGCTATACAAAAATATATGATTTTTTTGCTCCTGTTATCAGAGATAAACAGCTGAAATTTTTTGCAAAGATTAATATGACAAGTTAGTATTTATTCTACAACTCATTGTGCCCAAGAAACACTTTTATGCATGACACAGAATGACGGACACTTAATGCTCAATGATACAGGAATAGTTATTTCTTTCATCGTATTATAAACAGCTTTCCGCGGATATAGAAATGTACAATTATAAGATTAAAACCAGTTTTTTAGCCCTGGGATGCCGAAGGCACGGGCTAAAAAACTGGTTTTAATCTTATGATTGTACATTTCTATATTCGTAGAAAGCTGGATATAATACGATGCTAGACATAGTTTTTTCGTATGGATTAGAACCGGTTCCTATCCACCGGATTCGAATGAATACGAGAAATCTTCATAAATAATTTCAGCCGTATACCTTTAAAAGCAGCCGAGATAATCGCAATTCCAACATAGCGTTACGCACGGACTGACGGACAGTCAAAGTGATTTACAGAATAGCTTCGCTTCTAAAAAACTGACATTAACCCACATGATTAAAAATGCATAAAATTCCTGGTGGTATGTACAACATTTCTCCTGGATTCAGAATTAAATGCCACCCATCAGCTTTCACAAAGTTGGGGTACTTCGCATAATCAACGTCCTTGTAACAAGAAAAATAATTAGAAATTGTTAAGGCTTGGCAGTCGCATTTTATTTACACTTTTTATACCAGATAGCCGTTGCCTTGACCGACCCTAATTATAGAAAAGCTTCTTAAGGTACAAAAATTTTGCATTAAAAACATGAGAGCATTAAACTTCATCATTAATGAAAAGCTATAAAATTCTGAAACGCCATTGTAGTTGGATATTAATAACGGCTATTAGTAAGAACAATAGACATTAATTTATTACACTAAATAGTTGGCGGCAAAACGATCAAAGACGAGAATTAAGGTCGTCTTTTTCATTAAAATATGATGTATTATTAGACAAATAATGAAAAGGAGTCATGTAAATGGATATAGGATATATACGTGGAAATATTTTTAACAGGGGAAAATTTAACGCCAATTAAGCTTGTTAATACAGACTTCATTTATTGGTCATTTCGGTTATCAAGTAGGAGGGGAGAGGATGGGGTATAGGGGTTGGATGGAGGTATCGTTATTTTAGTCAGCTGCGAGCATCACTTTATCAGAATACATGAAAACCTGATGCAACATCCAAGTAAAAATAAATTGATTGTCTTTGAGCAGAGTTATTGATAAAGAATATTTTAGGAAAAGAGTGGTTTTAAAACTGCCAAATGCATTGAAAATAAAATTATGAATAAAATAAGAGATTATTCACAATTTTTTACCTGTAAATCAATTCTGCTAGTATTGAACAATAAAGGTGTAGGATGAGGGTACAAATATTCTGTACTTTCTCCAGGGTACAATACTATATACTTGGAACCAGACACCTAAATACAAATATTCTGTACTTTCTCCAGGGTAAATTGATGAAACATAAGCGTTTGAGCTGGCTGAGACATGTGCTCAGAATGAATGGTAGTAGGATCCCAAAACAAACCCTTAGCTGGATGCCTGGAGGCAGCAGGAGGCGGGGAAGACCCAAGGGAACCTGGAAAAGGACCATGGAGAAGGAGCTGGAGGACGCCAACCTAGCCTGGGAGGATGTGGAGGAGACAGCCCAGTATCGGAGAGAATGGAAAAATCTTGTCAAAGCCTTATGTTCCCCAGAGGAATGAAGAGATGCGTTCTCCAGGGTACAATACTATATACTTGGAACCAGACACCTAAATAAAGGTGTAGGATGAGGGTACACATATTCTGTACTTTCTCCAGGGTACAATACTATATACTTAGAACCAGACACCTAAAAAAGGGAATAGGATGAAGGTACAATATTCTGTACTTTCTCCAGGGAACAATACTATATACTTGGAACCAGACACCTAAAAAAGGGAATAGGATGGGGGTACAAATATTCTATACTTTCTCCAGGGTACAATACTATATACTTGGAACCAGACACCTAAATAAAGGTGTAGGATGAGGGTACAAATATTCTGTACTTTTTCCAGGGTACAATACGATATACTTGGAACCACAAAAGTACCCCAAACCCATTAGGGGACATATGTGAACCATACCTAAAGAGAGAACCTAATCGGTTGAGTAGTTAATGAGGATCTTTGCTTCAGCAAAAACAAACCTAATACTTTATACAATAGTACTAGTTGCTCCTCCTCCTAGGGGAGGCTGTGGGAGTTTAGAAAAATAGCATAAAACCGACCAAAGACATTTAGAAAGCTTCCCTGAAGAGTACAACCCAATCAGACTATATATTTCTGAGATATTTATCTTCAGACAAAAAAAGCATTCTGCTTTATGATGGAAGATATTACAGAAATTATTTTGGGGAAAAGTTAACTAAAACTTGTGAAATATTTGTACCTGACATAAAACATTATGTTTAGGGTCTGTGTGGAGGGGTGACACGGTCCCTTTGGGTCCTATCCAAACATTAACATCTACATCGTCCTAGATTCAATAACAATGACAATAATAAAGAAGGGAATTTTTTTTCTCTCCAAGAATAGGTATTTACCGCATCTTAATATAGATGGCTTTCCAGGAAAAGTAAATATTATGAGATTAATTCCAGTTTTTTTTCTTTAAATATTCATGAAGAATTGTCTAAAATGCGAGACGATACCTGACTTGTTTTGTTAACATATCAATAACTATAATATTTAATTCTTTAGCTTATTTAATTTCAAACCTATCAATACACGAAGTTGCAAGAACAAACTATTTCTAACGAGGCTTACAAATCAGATTTATCTCCGCTGGATAAGAAACCAGAGGTGAATTCTTTTAAAACAAAATTTTGCCTCACTAAAATTTTAGTGAAGCAAAATTATCCCTTCTAAATTTTTAGTGAGCCTCACTGTTTTTAGTGGGGCAAACTAATTTTAGTGAGGCAAATTTTTTTTAAAGAATTTACCTCAGTAATGCAACATGGTAAATATGTTATTATCTACAAAAAAAAGAACGAAAATTATTAGACTAGAACAGCAGAACGTTATTTAACTAAGTATGATTTTTTTATTTTCTTAACTGCGGATAACTGTGTACACTACTTAAATATGTTAAATATATTCGTTTTTACCTCTTCTCCAGTATAGCAGAAGTCTGGAATACAGATATCCTGAGCTAGGGCGGGTACTTGATCTAATAATTGATGCTGGGCAAGATACCCTACATCTGTTGCATCTTCCTAAACATAATATATATCCTGAGCTAAGGCGGGTACTTGATCTAATAATTGATGCTGGGCTAGGTACCCTACATCTGTTGCATCTTCCTAAATATAATATATATCCTGAGCTAGGGCGGGTACTTGATCTAATAATTGATGCTGGGCTAGATACCCTACATCTGTTGCATCTTCCTAAATATAATATATATCCTGAGCTAGGGCGGGTACTTGATCTAATAATTGATGCTGGGCTAGATACCCTACATCTGTTGCATCTTCCTAAATATAATATATATCCTGAGCTAGGGCGGGTACTTGATCTAATAATTGATGCTGGGCTAGATACCCTACATCTGTTGCATCTTCCTAAATATAATATATATCCTGAGTTATGGCGGGTACTTGATCTAATAATTGATGCTGGGCAAGATACCCTACATCTGTTGCATCTTCCTAAACATAATATATATCCTGAGCTAGGGCGGGTACTTGATCTAATAATTGATGCTGGGCTAGATACCCTACACCTGTTGCATCTTCCTAAACATAATATATATCCTGAGCTAGGGCGGGTATTTGATCTAATAATTGATGCTGGGCTAGATACCCTACACCTGTTGCATCTTCCTAAACATAATAAATATCCTGAGCTAGGGCGGGTACTTGATCTAATAATTGATGCTGGGCTAGATACCCTACATCTGTTGCATCTTCCTAAATATAATATATATCCTGAGCTAGGGCGGGTACTTGATCTAATAATTGATGCTGAGCTAGATACCCTACATCTGTTGCATCTTCCTAAATATAATATATATCCTGAGCTAGGGCGGGTACTTGATCTAATAATTGATGCTGAGCTAGATACCCTACATCTGTTGCATCTTCCTAAATATAACATATATCCTGAGCTAGGGCGGGTACTTGATCTAATAATTGATGCTGGGCTAGATACCCTACATCTGTGGCATCTTCCTAAACATAATATATATCCTGAGCTAGGGCGGGTACTTGATCTAATAATTGATGCTGGGCTAGATACCCTACACCTGTTGCATCTTCCTAAACATAATATATATCCTGAGCTAGGGCGGGTACTTGATCTAATAATTGATGCTGGGCTAGATACCCTACATCTGTTGCATCTTCCTAAATATAATATATATCCTGAGCTAGGGCGGGTACTTGATCTAATAATTGATGCTGAGCTAGATACCCTACATCTGTTGCATCTTCCTAAATATAACATATATCCTGAGCTAGGGCGGGTACTTGATCTAATAATTGATGCTGGGCTAGATACCCTACATCTGTGGCATCTTCCTAAATATAATATATGTCCTGAGCTAGGGCGGGTACTTGATCTAATATGTGATGCTGGGCTAGATACCCAACATCTGTTGCGTCTTCCTAAACATATCAGTAATAAGATGGAAATTGATTAATTTTACAACTCCTCCCTTTTCCCTAGAGGCTTTTGGGGGCGTAACCGCTAGTCCTTATTTAAAAGTAACAAGTTGTCTAGGTGTGTGTGTGTTTTTGTGACAAAACAATATAGCTTCTCTAAAGTCCTGGGAAGCCCCCCCCCCCCCCTAGGGGCATAGCCGCTATTATAATATATATTATAGAAGAACAGGATATATCTACCTTCAAATACTGCTTAGCAAATTCTTTGACAGTCATAAGTTGTTGAGTCCATTGATCACTTGTGTAATTTCTTCCAATCTAAAAACAAAACAATAAATGACTATTGTGGCTTCGCCCTTAGTGTCTAGGTCTCAGGAGGTGATGGGAAATTTCCCTCCTACATAGAATCGTTCTTTAAGCTAAAGAGATATTATCATTAGATTCCTCTTTTAAAGTTACTCATTAGTCCCAGGTTAAATGCTCGTGTAATTTTTGCGTAGATTTATAGGTGTAAATGTGGTAGGGTGAAGCGTTTCAACCCTACAACGCGAGTTCAATTTAAAAGAGCCCCTAGCCTTTAAGGATTCTATCAATAAAGAACTACAAGTAGTACTGTTAAAGAGATATATTTAAACTGAATACATTTATAATAGGGTTACTAATTTATATACACATTAGATGATAAATAGGTTAGGTAGAAAGGGGTGCGGGGAGATGGGGCGGAGCCCCATTCCGGTGGACAGTAGAGGGGTAGGCTTCAGTAAGGGGGAAGGTAGACATCTCCCGGAAAAGGGTAGGTTACTGGGGACTTGAGGGTGAGAGGGGCAGCGCCCCTCCCACTATCGGCGGTGTCCAATTTGACCGCTGCTTCTGATGTGTAGACAATGCCCAGAGGGGGCTGGGTAGAATGGTGATAAGCCAGGGTGTGATTTGATAAGCCGAAGCATAGCATACTCTGCAAAAGGCTTGTCCGTATGCCGCCTACCACATAAACGTTTATAACTTTCCTCCCACCACCTTGATGTGTTTTTGTTTGCAAAACAGGGGGTAATTTTTCTGCTTATTTTCCATAAAGGTATGTGTTCTAAAGAAGGCATAGCAGTTGCTCTTTTGAGCACAATATGGAACTGTGAAAAACACGTCAGCAAACCCGACGCTACCGCCGAAAACCGCTATGTATATTATATAGGGCTCATTCTATTTGTTACAATTTTGGACTCCACAATTGCCAATTCTAGCTTACCTCTATTGGAACTGTTCTGGGCCCCGCAATTTTCACCAAGTAAGGGACATTCCATTTGTGGGGACCTTTCCTAGCTGGCCAGTCATCCATACATCCTTAACAGCGATCTATTCGGGTCATGTGAATACAGTAGCTTTTGAACGGTTATTTTAGGTTAGGTTAGGTGATTGCCTCGCAGGGTTAATAAATTGGCCTCGCACAGTTTGAGCCCCCCGGCCGCAGGAGCTAGAAATAGGAGAAAAGCTACTGTAAAAATATGACGAAACCCGTAACGTCGTTTCCTTCACATGGCCAATTATGCTTTTAAAATTTTGTTTTTAACATTTAGACCATTTTCTAGAACTGAGTTGGTCCTATTTTGTTCGGACCACACGGTGAAATATTTTCTGGGACCGCGTGGGGCAAGCGTCAGCGAATGGGGCAAGCGTAGGATAAAATAGGATAAGGAATAGGATAAAATGCACGTAGGATAAAATAGGATAAGGAATAGGATAAAATGCAACAGAATTGAAAACAAACAGTTACAGGCAAAGGCATCAGCATTGGCTTAGTCAACAACCCAAGGCGTCAGCCTGTACCAGTGCAAAAACAGGGTCTAACCATAAAAAAAAACATGAAAAGATTTACAAAGTAATAATCATTAAAATCAAAAAAAACATTAATGCATTTACAAAGTAATAATCATTAAAATCAAGAAAACATGAATGCATTTACAAAGTAATAATCATTGGAATGAAGAAAACAGGAATATATTTACAAAGTAATAATCATTACAGAAAATTTACAATTTCTTGAAACCCCACCCCACTTTGAGGGGCTGTGGCCGAAAATTTTCACATCAGGGGGGGGTCAATTTTTTTACATCCCCAAAACCGGCATTGCCAGCCGGTTTCACGGATGTGCCGGTCAGGCCTGTCGGCCTGCCGGTTCGGCCGTGGCCGGCCGTCAAAGTACGGCAGAAAACGGCGTTTTTAGACGGCCTTTGGCCGATTTTGACCCAGGCCACTTTGAACGGCCGTCCCGGCCAGGATATGAGGGGGAAAAAAATTGTGCAAAATAGCAATGAAGGCCCATGGCCCATAGAATCCATAGATATGTGTCCCAAACCGGTCGGCCGACCGGCCTGGCCGCACCAGCCCGCCGAAAATCCGCAAAAACAGCGTTTTTTGACGATTTTCGCGACCTTTGACGGCCGCTGCCGGCCTAACGGCCGGGCCGACCGCCTCCGGCCGCACATCTGCTGAACCAGCTTGGGATGGACTACAAAAAAGTTGGAATACACGTGGCTGCGCCACACACACACGCCGCGCTACGCGCAAAAAACACGTCAAAAAATGGCCATTTTTTGGGTGTACCAACTTTGCCGCCAATTTAAGGCCGGAAGACGGCCGGCAATTGCCTCCGGCAACACTAAATGATAGTTAGAGCTGATCATTGTGGTTCTGTGGGTACCTTCAGATTTTTTCTCCCCCTCCCGGGAGGCCCACAGTGGCCAATACGCTAGGCCTCCTAAAAAAAATTTTAAAATGCTCTAACTTTTCCGCCAATGGGGGGAAAATGTTAGGGCATGATTTTTTGCGATGCCCTCCGGCCATATTTTCAGGGTTTCCAAGGAAATTTCTCCAACTTGAAAAACCTGCGCGTTATTAACGATCAAAAAACTAACCTCTATTTTTACAAATTTGTCACATTGGAGGTTCAGAAACCTTATTTTTCAACTTTGCGCGCGCGCTGCGCGCGCGTTTTTGCTCCGATCTTCAAAATTCCAATTGTCTCTGTTCCGGACGGCATTCAAGAATCCATTGCAATTTTCCTTTCGAAAATCGGCCTCCGGCCGCCCCCCTGCGGGTGGGGGTGAGACCGCCGGACCCCCCATTTTGACCCCCTATACAAAAATTTTTTTTTTTCCTTGAACTTCACATGATCAGGATCTTGGTAAAATTATTCCATTTCATTCCATATTTCACCATAATCTAGAAAAGTACGCCGTCCTATTTTGTTCGGACGACACGGTGAAATATCCCTGATACAGGCTGATGCCTTGGGACCGGGTGGGGCAAGCGTCAGGGAATGGGGCAAGCGTCAAAGAGGAAGGAAAAAGAGAAAGGAAAAAGAGAAAGGAATAGGATAAAATGCAACAGAAACAGAAAAGGAATAGGATAAAATGCAACAGAAACAGAAAACAAACAGTTACAGGCAAAGGCATCAGCATTGGCTTAGTCAACAACCCAAGGCGTCAGCCTGTACCAGTGTAAAAACAGGGTCTAACCATAAAAAAAAAACATGACAAGATTTACAAAGTAATACAAAGTAATAATCATTAAAATCAAAAAAAACATGAATGCATTTACAAAGTAATAATCATTAAAATCAAGAAAAAACATGAATGCATTTACAAAGTAATAATCATTGGAATGAAGAAAACATGAATATATTTACAAAGTAATAATCATTACAGAAAATTTACAATTTCTTGAAACCCCACCCCACTTTGAGGGGCTGTGGCCGAAAATTTTCACATCAGGGGGGGGTCAATTTTTTTACATCCCCAAAACCGGCATTGCCAGCCGGTTTCACGGATGTGCCGGTCAGGCCTGTCGGCCTGCCGGTTCGGCCGTGGCCGGCCGTCAAAGTACGGCCGAAAACGGCGTTTTTGGACGGCCTTTGGCCGATTTTGACCCAGGTCACTTTGAACGGCCGTCCCGGCCAGGATATGTGGGGGAAAAAAATTGTGCAAAATAGGAATGAAGGCCCATGGCCCATAGAATCCAGGGATATGTGTCCCAAGTCGGTCGGCCGACCGGCCTAGCCGCACCGGCCCGCCGAAAATCGGCAAAAACAGCGAATTTTGACGATTTTCGCGACCTTTGACGGCCGCTGCCGGCCAAACGGCCGGGCCGACCGCCTCCGGCCGCACATCTGCTGAACCGGCTTGGGATGGACTACAAAAAAGTTGGAATACACGTGGCTGCGCCACGCACACACGCCGCGCTACGCGCGAAAAACACGTCAAAAAATGGCCATTTTTTGGATGCGCTAACTTTGCCGCCAATTTAAGGCCGGAAGGCGGCCGGCAATTGCCTCCGGCAACACTAAATGATAGTTAGAGCCGGCCATTGTGGTTCTATAGGTACCTTCAGATTTTTTCTCCCCCTCCCGGGAGGCCCACAGTGGCCAATACGCCAGGCCTCCTAAAAAAATTTTTGAAGTGCTCTAACTTTTCCGCCACTGGGGGGAAAATGTTGGGTCATGATTTTTCGGGAAGGCATTTTTCCATATTTTCAGGGTTTTCAAGGAAATTACTGTAACTTGAAAAACCTGCGCGTTATTAACGATCAAAAAACGAACGTCTATTTTGAACGAAACGTACTTTTTTCACTTTTTTCCTGCATTTTTCAACTTTGCGCGCGCGCTGCGCGCGCGTTTTTGCTCCGATTTTCAAAATTCCAATTGTCTCTGTTTCTCCCGGCATTCAAGAATCCATAGCAATTTTCCTTTTGAAAATCGGCCTCCGGCCGCCACCCTGCGGGTGGGGGTGAGACTGAAAACCCCCCATTTTTGACCCCCTTCACAAAAAATTTTTTTTTCCTTGAACTTCATGTGATCAGGATCTTGGTAAAATTATTTCATTTCATTCCATATTTCACCATTATCTAGAAGTTGTTATTTCGTCCTATTTTGTTCGGACGACACGGTGAAATATGCTGATACAGGCTGATGCCTTGGGACCGCGTGATGCAAGCTGGGGGAGGGGAAAGGAGTAAGCAAGATTAAAGAAAAGAAGCCAAAAAAATACCAAAAACATGAAAGAGCCATGAGATATAGGCAAAAAAAATGTTGGGAAAAAAAATTTTGGGAAAAAACTTTGGGAAAAAAATTTTGAGAAAAAAAGATTGGAAAAAAAATTTGAGAAAAAGATTTTGGGAAAAAAATTAAGGGTAAAAAATGTTTGGAACAAAAAAATAAGTGAGAAAAAAATAAGTGAAAAAAAAATTTGGAAAAACAATTTTGGGAAAAAAATTTTTTTAAAAAAATTGGAGAAAAAATTTTTAAAAAAAAATTGGAGAAAAAAATTTTGAGAAAAAAATTTGGGAAAAAAAATTTGGGAAAAAAAAATAAGTGAAAAAAAAATTTGGAAAAAAAAAATTTGGGAAAAAAAATTTGGGAAAAAATTTTGGAAAAAAATTAGGGGAAAAAAATTTTGGGGAAAAAAATTTTGGGAAAAAAATTAGGGGAAAAAATTTTGGGAAAAAAATTGAGGGAAAAAAATTTTGAGAAAAAAAAATTGGAGGAAAAAATTTTGGGAAAAAAAAATGAGGGAAAAAAATTTTGGGAAACAAAAATTAAGTGAAAAAAATTTGGGAAAAAAAAATTTTGGAAAAAAATTTGGGGAAAAAAAAATTAAGGGAAAAAATTTTGGAGAAAATAATTTAAAGAAAAAAAATTGAGGGAAAAAATTTGGAGAAAAAAAATTGAGGGAAAAAAATTTTGGGGTAAAAAATTTAAGGGAAAAAAAATTAAAAAAAAAACTTTGGGAAAAAAAATTTAGGGGAAAAATTTGGGGAAAAAAATTTGGAGAAAAAAAAACTTTGGGGAAAAATGTTTAGGGAAAAAAATTGAGGGAAAAAAATTTTGGTGAAAAAAATTGAGGTAGAAAAATTTGGGGGAAAAAAATTGGAAATAAAATTTGGGGGAAATAAAATTTATGTTAAAAAATTGTTTGAAATTTGGGAAAAAAAACAAGAAAATATTTACAAAGTAATAATTGTTAGGATTAAAATATTTACAAAGTAATAATCATTAGAATTGAGAATATTTTCAAAGCAATAATCATTAGAATTAAAAATATAAGTAATTATTGATTGATTTGTATTAGATTAGATAATAAAACTGATATTATTTCAAGAGAAGATTAATTATGATCATAAAGTAATAATAATTTGTATTAGATTTGTAATTGGTTAGGTAGTTTAATTGATTATTAAAAATGTCATTTAAAAATGGATATAATAATAATGTGATAATTATAATATTATAACAAAAGATAATAATATGGATAATTATTGGTTGATTTGTAATAGGTTATTTAAAATAATGTATGATAATAAAATCATAATAATAATTAATAGGAGTATATATTAATCTATTTAAAATTGGAAAGACATAATAATTAAAAATCATAATACTATAACTGATGAATAATAATAAATTATTATTATTATGTGTAATTATTGATTGATTGTAATGGGTATGATATTATAATTGGTAATCATAGTATTATAATTAATAATTGATAATGAGATAATAATTATTAATAAGAATAATTATTGATTGATTTGAAAAGGGTATGATAATATGTATAGTATTATAATTGATAAGTAATAATAAATTATTATAAACATTTATTAATGATAATAATTGGTATGATAATATAATTGATAATTATAGTATTTTTATTAATTAGTAATAATAAGATAAGTATAATTGTTATGTGTAATTATTGATTGATTTGTAATAGGTAAGATATAATAATAAGATAAGTATAATTATTATGTGTAATTATTGATTGATGTGTTATAGGTAAAATAACATCATTGTTAATTATAGAATATAAATTAATAATTAATAATGAGATAATTATAATTGTCATGTGTAATTATTGATTGATTTGTAATATGTTAGATATGATAATTGATAATTACAAAATTATAATTAATATAAACTTCTAAGATAATTGATTGATTTGTGAAGGGTAATATAAGAAAATTGTTAATAGGTAAGAGAAAATGATTGATAATTATATTATTGTAGATTACAAATAATAATTAGGTAATAATAAGTATTTAATATAATTAATAAACAGATAATGGTAATAATTAGTGATTGATTTTGAGTTGTAGTTGGTGAGTTACTAATTGGTTAAATAATATAATTGATAACTGTAGTCATTATACCTGTTAACAAAGATGTAAAGGTAGGGAGTGTACTAAAACTGAAGTTACCTCTGATCCTAAATACCCCCCTGCAAGAAACAAGTTTGGATGAAATAATTTTTTAAGCCGAAGGCTCCAAAAACTTGTTTCTTGCGGGGGGTAAATACATTTCGGGGGGTGGTGTAATAATAGTAGTTGTTATATTTACAGAGAGAGTGTACTAAAACTGAAGTTACCTCAGATCCTAAATACCCCCCTGCAAGAAACAAGTTTGGATGTAATAATTTTTTAAGTGCTCTAACTTTTCCGCCACTTGGGGGAAAATGTTGGGTCATGATTTTTCGCGACCCCATCGGGCCATATTTTCAGGGTTTAAAAGGAAATAAATGTAACTTGAAAAACCTGCGCGTTATTAACGATCAAAAAACGAGAGGATATTTTGAGGGAAATGGAACATTGGACCTTTTTTTCCGCAATTTTCAACTTTGCGCGCGCGCTGCGCGCGCGTTTTCGCTCTGATTTTCGAAATTCCAATTGTCCTAGGTCCTCCCGGCATTCAAGAATCCATAGCAATTTTCCTTTTCAAAATCGGCCTCCGGCCGCCCCCCTGCAGGGGGGGGTGAGACTGAAAACCCCCCATTTTTGACCCCCTTGCAAAATTTTTTTTTTTTCCTTGAACTTCATGTGATCCTGACCTTGGTAAAATATTACATATTTCGTTACACTCATATTCATAATTTCACCATAATCTAGAAAAGTACGCCGTCCTATTTTGTTCGGACGACACGGTGAAATATCCCTGATACAGGCTGATGCCTTGGGACCGGGTGGGGCAAGCGTCAGGGAATGGGGCAAGCGTCAGGGAATGGGGCAAGCGTCAAAGAGAAAGGAAAAAGAGAAAGGAAAAAGAGAAAGGAAAAAGAGAAAGGAAAAAGAGAAAGGAAAAAGAGAAAGGAAAAAGAGAAAGGAATAGGATACAATGCAACAGAAACAGAAAACAAACAGTTACAGGCAAAGGCATCAGCATTGGCTTAGTCAATAACCCAAGGCGTCAGCCTGTACCAGTGCAAAAACAGGGTCTAACCATAAAAAAAAACATGAAAAGATTTACAAAGTAATAATCATTAAAATAAAAAAAAAACAATAATGCATTTACAAAGTAATAATCATTAAAATCAAGAAAAAACATGAATGCATTTACAAAGTAATAATCATTGGAATGAAGAAAACAGGAATATATTTACAAAGCAATAATCAGTACAGAAAATTTACAATTTCTTGCAACCCCACCCCACTTTGAGGGGCTCTGGCCAAAAATTTTCACATTAGGGGGGGGTCAATTTTTTTACATCCCCAAAACCGGCATGGCCAGCCGGTTTCACGGATGTGCCGGTCAGGCCTGTCGGCCTGCCGGTTCGGCCGTGGCCGGCCGTCAAAGTACGGCCGAAAACGGCGTTTTTAGACGGCCTTTGGCCGATTTTGACCCAGGCCACTTTGAACGGCAGTCCCGGCCAGGATATGAGGGGGAAAAAAATTGTGCAAAATAGCAATGAAGGCCCATGGCCCATAGAATCCATGGATATGTGTCCCAAGTCGGTCGGCCGACCGGCCTAGCCGCACCGGCCCGCCGAAAATCCGCAAAAACAGCGTTTTTTGACGATTTTCGCGACCTTTGACGGCCGCTGCCGGCCAAACGGCCGGGCCGACCGCCTCCGGCCGCACATCTCCTGAACCGGCTTGGGATGGACTACAAAAAAGTTGGAATACACGTGGCTGCGCCACAAACACACGCCGCGCTACGCGCGAAAAACACGTCAAAAAATGGCCATTTTTTGGATGCGCCAACTTTGCCGCCAATTTAAGGCCGGAAGACGGCCGGCAATTGCCTCCGGCAACACTAAATGATAGTTAGAGCCGGCCATTGTGGTTCTATAGGTACCTTCAGATTTTTTCTCCCCCTCCCGGGAGGCCCACAGTGGCCAATACGCTAGGCCTCCTAAAAAAAATTTTAAAGTGCTCTAACTTTTCAGCCACTGGGGGGAAAATGTTGGGTCATGATTTTTTGTGATCTACCCGAGCCATATTTTCAGGGTTTTCAAGGAATTTTCTCCAACTTGAAAAACCTGCGCGTTATTAACGATCAAAAAATCAACATCTATTTTGAGGGAAACGTACTTTTTTCACTTTTTTCCTGCATTTTTCAACTTTGCGCGCGCGCTACGCGCGCTGCGCGCGCGGGATCGGAAAAATTCCAATTGTCTCACCTCGGGACGGCATTCAAGAATCCAAAACTGGTTTTGGATATTCCATCGGCCTCCGGCCGCCACCCTGCGGGTGGGGGTGAGACTGCCGGACCCCCCATTTTGACCCCCTATACAAAAAATTTTTTTTTTCCTTGAACTTCACCTGATCCTATCTTGGTAAAATTATTCCATTTCATTCCATATTTCACCATAATCTAGAAAAGTACGCCGTCCTATTTTGTTCGGACGACACGGTGAAATATCCCTGATACAGGCTGATGCCTTGGGACCGGGTGGGGCAAGCGTCAGGGAATGGGGCAAGCGTCAAAGAGAAAGGAAAAAGAGAAAGGAAAAAGAGAAAGGAAAAAGAGAAAGGAAAAAGAGAAAGGAAAAAGAGAAAGGAATAGGATAAAATGCAACAGAAACAGAAAACAAACAGTTACAGGCAAAGGCATCAGCATTGGCTTAGTCAACAACCCAAGGCGTCAGCCTGTACCAGTGCAAAAACAGGGTCTAACCATAAAAAAAAAACATGAAAAGATTTACAAAGTAATAATCATTAAAATCAAAAAAAAAAACATGAATGCATTTACAAAGTAATAATCATTAAAATCAAGAAAAAACATGAATGCATTTACAAAGTAATAATCATTGGAATGAAGAAAACAGGAATATATTTACAAAGTAATAATCATTACAGAAAATTTACAATTTCTTGGAACCCCACCCCACTTTGAGGGGCTGTGGCCGAAAATTTTCACATCAGGGGGGGGTCAATTTTTTTACATCCCCAAAACCGGCATTGCCAGCCGGTTTCACGGATGTGCCGGTCAGGCCTGTCGGCCTGCCGGTTCGGCCGTGGCCGGCCGTCAAAGTACGGCCGAAAACGGCGTTTTTAGACGGCCTTTGGCCGATTTTGACCCAGGCCACTTTGAACGGCCGTCCCGGCCAGGATATGTGGGGGAAAAAAATTGTGCAAAATAGCAATGAAGGCCCATGGCCCATAGAATCCAGGGATATGTGTCCCAAGTCGGTCGGCCTACCGGCCTAGCCGCACCGGCCCACCGAAAATCCGCAAAAACAGCGATTTTTGACGATTTTCGCGACCTTTGACGGCGGCTGCCGGCCAAACGGCCGGGCCGACCGCCTCCGGCCGCACATCCCCTGAACCGGCTTGGGATGGACTACAAAAAAGTTGTAATACACGTGGCTGCGCCACAAACACACGCCGCGCTACGCGCGAAAAACACGTAAAAAAATGGCCATTTTTTGGATGCGCTAACTTTGCCGCCAATTTAAGGCCGGAAGGCGGCCGGCAATTGCCTCCGGCAACACTAAATGATAGTTAGAGCCGGCCATTGTGGTTCTATAGGTACCTTTAGATTTTTTCTCCCCCTCCCGGGAGGCCCACAGTGGCCAATACGGCAGGCCTCCTAAAAATATTTTTGAAGTGCTCTAACTTTTCCGCCACTTGGGGGAAAATGTTGGGTCATGATTTTTTGTGATCTACCCGAGCCATATTTTCAGGGTTTTCAAGGAAATTAACGCAACTTGAAAAACCTGCGCGTTATTAACGATCAAAAAATCAACATCTATTTTGAATAAAAATGACATTTTGCACTTTTTTCCTGCATTTTTCAACTTTGCGCGCGCGCTGCGCGCGCGTTTTTGGTCCGATCTTCAAAATTCCAATTGTCTCACCTCCGGACGGCATTCAAGAATCCATAGCAATTTTCCTTTTCAAAATCGGCCTTCGGCCGCCACCCTGCGGGTGGGGGTGAGACTGCCGGACCCCCCATTTTGACCCCCTATACAAAAAAATTTTTTTTTCCTTGAACTTCACCTGATCCTATCTTGGTAAAATTATTCCATTTCATTCCATATTTCACCATCATCTAGAAAAGTACGCCGTCCTATTTTGTTCGGACGACACGGTGAAATATCCCTGATACAGGCTGATGCCTTGGGACCGGGTGGGGCAAGCGTCAGGGAATGGGGCAAGCGTCAGGGAATGGGGCAAGCGTCAAAGAGAAAGGAAAAAGAGAAAGGAAAAAGAGAAAGGAAAAAGAGAAAGGAAAAAGAGAAAGGAAAAAGAGAAAGGAAAAAGAGAAAGGAAAAAGAGAAAAGAATAGGATAAAATGCAACAGAAACAGAAAACAAACAGTTACAGGCAAAGGCATCAGCATTGGCTTAGTCAACAACCCAAGGCGTCAGCCTGTACCAGTGCAAAAACAGGGTCTAACCATAAAAAAAAACATGAAAAGATTTACAAAGTAATAATCATTAAAATCAAAAAAAAAACATGAATGTATTTACAAAGTAATAATCATTAAAATCAAGAAGACATGAATGCATTTACAAAGTAATAATCATTGAAATCAAGAAAACAGGAATATATTTACAAAGTAATAATCATTACAGAAAATTTACAATTTCTTGAAACCCCACCCCACTTTGAGGGGCTGTGGCCGAAAATTTTCACATCAGGGGGGGGTCAATTTTTTTACATCCCCAAAACCGGCATTGCCAGCCGGTTTCACGGATGTGCCGGTCAGGCCTGTCGGCCTGCCGGTTCGGCCGTGGCCGGCCGTCAAAGAACGGCCGAAAACGGCGTTTTTTGACGGCCTTTGGCCGATTTTGACCCAGGTCACTTTGAACGGCCGTCCCGGCCAGGATATGAGGGGGAAAAAAATTGTGCAAAATAGCAATGAAGGCCCATGGCCCATAGAATCCAGGGATATGTGTCCCAAGTCGGTCGGCCGACCGGCCTAGCCGCACCGGTCCGCCGAAAATCCGCAAAAACAGCGTTTTTTGACGATTTTCGCGACCTTTGACGGCCGCTGCCGGCCAAACGGCCGGGCCGACCGCCTCCGGCCGCACATCTGCTGAACCGGCTTGGGATGGACTACAAAAAAGTTGGAATACACGTGGCTGCGCCACAAACACACGCCGCGCTACGCGCGAAAAACACGTCAAAAAATGGCCATTTTTTGGATGCGCTAACTTTGCCGCCAATTTAAGGCCGGAAGGCGGCCGGCAATTGCCTCCGGCAACACTAAATGATAGTTAGAGCCGGCCATTGTGGTTCTGTAGGTACCTTCAGATTTTTTCTCCCCCTCCCGGGAGGCCCACAGTGGCCAATACGGCAGGCCTCCTAAAAATTTTTTTGAAGTGCTCTAACTTTTCCGCCAATAGGGGGAAAATGTTGGGGCATGATTTTTCGGGATGGCCTCCGGCCATATTTTCAGGGTTTCCAAGGAATTGTCTCCAACTTGAAAAACCTGCGCGTTATTAACGATCAAAAAACGAACCTCTATTTTTACAAAATTGCAAATTCCAGGTTCAGAAACCTTAATTTTCAACTTTGCGCGCGCGCTGCGCGCGCGTTTTTGGTCCGATCTTCAAAATTCCAATTGTCTCTGTTCCGGACGGCATTCAAGAATCCATAGCAATTTTCCTTTTCAAAATCGGCCTTCGGCCGCCACCCTGCGGGTGGGGGTGAGACCGCCGACCCCCCCATTTTGACCCCCTATACAAAAAATTTTTTTTTTCCTTGAACTTCACCTGATCCTATCTTGGTAAAATTATTCCATTTCATTCCATATTTCACCATAATCTAGAAAAGTACGCCGTCCTATTTTGTTCGGACGACACGGTGAAATATCCCTGATACAGGCTGATGCCTTGGGACCGGGTGGGGCAAGCGTCAGGGAATGGGGCAAGCGTAGGATAAAATAGGATAAGGAATAGGATAAAATGCAACAGAAACAGAAAACAAAAGGAAAAAGAGAAAGGAATAGGATAAAATGCAACAGAAACAGAAAACAAACAGTTACAGGCAAAGGCATCAGCATTGGCTTAGTCAACAACCCAAGGCATCAGCCTGTACCAGTGCAAAAACAGGGTCTAACCATTAAAAAAAAAACATGAAAAGATTTACAAAGTAATAATCATTAAAATCAAAAAAAAACATGAATGCATTTACAAAGTAATAATCATTAAAATCAAGAAGACATGAATGCATTTACAAAGTAATAATCATTGGAATGAAGAAAACAGGAATATATTTACAAAGTAATAATCATTACAGAAAATTTACAATTTCTTGCAACCCCACCCCACTTTGAGGGGCTGTGGCCGAAAATTTTCACATCAGGGGGGGGTCAATTTTTTTACATCCCCAAAACCGGCATGGCCAGCCGGTTTCACGGATGTGCCGGTCAGGCCTGTCGGCCTGCCGGTTCGGCCGTGGCCGGCCGTCAAAGTACGGCCGAAAACAGCGTTTTTTGACGGCCTTTGGCCGATTTTGACCCAGGTCACTTTGAACGGCCGTCCCGGCCAGGATATGAGGGGGAAAAAAATTGTGCAAAATAGCAATGAAGGCCCATGGCCCATAGAATCCAGGGATATGTGTCCCAAGTCGGTCGGCCGACCGGCCTAGCCGCACCGGCCCGCCGAAAATCCGCAAAAACAGCGATTTTTGACGATTTTCGCGACCTTTGACGGCCGCTGCCGGCCAAACGGCCGGGCCGACCGCCTCCGGCCGCACATCTGCTGAACCGGCTTGGGATGGACTACAAAAAACTTGGAATACACGTGGCTGCGCCACAAACACACGCCGCGCTACGCGCGAAAAACACGTAAAAAAATGACCATTTTTTGGGTGCGCTAACTTTGCCGCCACTTAAAGGCCGGAAGACGGCCGGCAATTGCCTCCGGCAACACTAAATGATAGTTAGAGCCGGCCATTGTGGTTCTGTAGGTACCTTCAGATTTTTTCTCCCCCTCCCGGGAGGCCCACAGTGGCCAATACGGCAGGCCTCCTAAAAATTTTTTTGAAGTGCTCTAACTTTTCCGCCAATGGGGGGAAAATGTTGGGGCATGATTTTTCGGGAGGCCATCCGGCCATATTTTCAGGGTTTTCAAGAAAATTACTGTAACTTGAAAAACCTGCGCGTTATTAACGATCAAAAAATCAACGTCTATTTGTACAAAATTGCAAATTCCAGGTTCAGAAAACCTATTTTTCAACTTTGCGCGCGCGCTGCGCGCGCGTTTTTGGTCCGATCTTCAAAATTCCAATTGTCTCTGTTCCGGACGGCATTCAAGAATCCATAGCAATTTTCCTTTTCAAAATCGGCCTTCGGCCGCCACCCTGCGGGTGGGGGTGAGACTGCCGGACCCCCCATTTTGACCCCCTATACAAAAAATTTTTTTTTTCCTTGAACTTCACATGATCAGGATCTTGGTAAAATTATTCCATTTCATTCCATATTTCACCATCATCTAGAAAAGTAGGCCGTCCTATTTTGTTCGGACGACACGGTGAAATATCCATTTTACCGCGTGAAGCAAGCTGATACAGGCTGATGCCTTGGGACCGGGTGGGGCAAGCGTCAGGGAATGGGGCAAGCGTCAAAGAGAAAGGAAAAAGAGAAAGGAAAAAGAGAAAGGAAAAAGAGAAAGGAATAGGATAAAATGCAACAGAAACAGAAAACAAACAGTTACAGGCAAAGGCATCAGCATTGGCTTAGTCAACAACCCAAGGCGTCAGCCTGTACCAGTGCAAAAACAGGGTCTAACCATAAAAAAAAAAACATGAAAAGATTTACAAAGTAATAATCATTAAAATCAAAAAAAAAACATGAATGTATTTACAAAGTAATAATCATTAAAATCAAGAAGACATGAATGCATTTACAAAGTAATAATCATTGGAATGAAGAAAACAGGAATATATTTAACAAAGTAATAATCATTACAGAAAAGTTACAATTTCTTGAAACCCCACCCCACTTTGAGGGGCTGTGGCCGAAAATTTTCACATCAGGGGGGGGTCAATTTTTTTACACCCCCAAAACCGGCATTGCCAGCCGGTTTCACGGATGTGCCGGTCAGGCCTGTCGGCCTGCCGGTTTGGCCGTGGCCGGCCGTCAAAGTACGGCCGAAAACGGCGTTTTTTGACGGCCTTTGGCCGATTTTGACCCTGGTCACTTTGAACGGCCGTCCCGGCCAGGATATGAGGGGGAAAAAAATTGTGCAAAATAGCAATGAAGGCCCATGGCCCAGAGAATCCAGGGATATGTGTCCCAAGTCGGTCGGCCGACCGGCCTAGCCGCACCGGCCCGCCGAAAATCCGCAAAAACAGCGATTTTTGACGATTTTTGCGACCTTTGACGGCCGCTGCCGGCCAAACGGCCGGGCCGACTGCCTCCGGCCGCACATCTGCTGAACCGGCTTGGGATGGACTACAAAAAAGTTGGAATACACGTGGCTGCGCCACAAACACACGCCGCGCTACGCGCGAAAAACACGTCAAAAAATGGTCATTTTTTGGATGCACTAACTTTGCCGCCAATTTAAGGCCGGAAGACGGCCGGCAATTGCCTCCGGCAACACTAAATGATAGTTAGAGCCGGCCATTGTGGTTCCGTAGGTACCTTCAGATTTTTTCTCCCCCTCCCGGGAGGCCCACAGTGGCCAATACGGCAGGCCTCCTAAAAAAAAATTTAAAGTGCTCTAACTTTTCCGCCACTGGGGGGAAAATGTTGGGGCATGATTTTTCGGGAGGCCATCCGGCCATATTTTCAGGGTTTCCAAGGAATTTTCTCCAACTTTAAAAACCTGCGCGTTATTAACGATCAAAAAATCAACGTCTATTTTGGACGAAAATGAGGTTTTTACCTTTTTTCCCGCAATTTTCAACTTTGCGCGCGCGCTACGCGCGCTGCGCGCGCGCGAACTGAAAAATTCCAATTGTCTCACCTCCGGACGGCATTCAAGATTCCGAAACTGGTTTTGGATTTTCCATCGGCCTCCGGCCGCCCCCCTGCGGGGGGGGGTGAGACCGCCGACCCCCCCATTTTGACCCCCCTTACAAAAATTTTTTTTTTTCCTTGAACTTCATGTGATCAGGATCTTGGTAAAATTATTCCATTTCATTTCATATTTCACCATCATCTAGAAGTTGTTATTTCGTCCTATTTTGTTCGGACGACACGGTGAAATATGCTGATACAGGCTGATGCCTTGGGACCGCATGATGCAAGCTGGGGGAGGGAAAGAAGTAAGCAAGAGTAAAGAAAAGAAGCCAAAAAAATACCAAAAACATGAAAGAGCCATGAGATATGAGCAAAAACAATTTTGGGAAAAAAAATTTTGGGAAAAAAGTTTGAGAAAAAAATTGGAGAAAAAAATTTTGAGAAAAAAATTTTGAGAAAAAAATTTTGGGAAAAAAAATTTTGGGGGAAAAAAAATTGTGGGAAAAAATTTTTGGGGAAAAAAATTTTGGGAAAAAAATAATGGAAAAAAAATTTTAGGAAAAAAAAAATTGAGAAAAAAAAATTTGAAAAAAAAATTTTTAAAAAAAAATTTTGAGAAAAAAAAAATTGAGATAAAAAAATTTGAAAAAAAAAATTTTGAGAAAAATATTTTGAGAAAAAAATTTTGGGAAAATATCAAGGGAAAAAAATTTTGGGAAAAAAATTTTGGGAAAAAAAATATGGGGAAAAAAAATTTGGGGAAAAAAAAATTGAGGGAAAAAATTTTTGGGGAAAAAATTTTGGGAAAATAATAATGGAAAAAAAAAAATTAAGGTAAAAATTTGGGGAAAAAAATTTAGAGAAAAAATTAGGGTAAAAAATTTTGGGAAAAAAATTTGGGGAAAAAAAAATTGAGGGAAAAAAATTTTGGGAAAAAAAAATTTGAGAAAAAAGTCGAGGGAAACAAATTTCTGGAAAAAAAATTGAGAGAAAAAAAATTTGGGGAAAAAAAATTTGGGAAAAAAAATTGAGGGAAAAAAAATTTGGGAAAAAATAATCAAGGGAAAAAAAATTAGAAGAAAAATTGAGGGGAAAAATATTAAGAGAAAAAAATTGAGGGAAAAAATTAAGGGAAAAAAAATTTTTGAAAAAAAATTTTAAGAAATAAAATTTGGGGAAAAAAATTTTGGGAAAAAAAACTTTGTGGAAAAATGTTTAGGGGAAAAAATTTTAGGGAATAAAAATTTTAGGAATAAAAAATTTAGGAAAAAAATTGGGGAAAACATTTTAGGGAAAAAAATTTGATGAAAAAAAAATTTTAGGGAAAATATTAGAGGAAAAAAAAATTAGGTAAAAAAAATTTGGGAAAAATTTTAGGAAAAACATTTGAGAAAAAAAAAATTTAGGGAACAAAAATTGAGGAAAACATTTTGGGGAAGAAAATTTAAGGAGAAAAAATGAAGGGAAAAAAAATTTGGAGAACAAAACTTAGGGAAAAAATTTTAGGAATAAAAAGTTTGGTGAAAAAATTGGGGAATAAAATTGGAAATAAAATTTTGGGGAAATAAAATTTATGTTAAAAAATTGTAAGAAATTTTGGAAAAAAACAAGAAAATATTTACAAAGTAATAATTGTTAGGATTAAAATATTTACAAAGTAATAATCATTAGAATTAAAAATATTTTCAAAGTAATAATCATTAGAAATAAAAATATGAGTAATTATTGATTGATTTGTAATAGATTAGATAATAAAACTGATATTATTTCAAGAAAGTAATAATAATTTGTATTAGATTTGTAATTGGTTAGATAGTTTAATTGATTATTAAAAAATGTTATTTAGAAATGGATATAATTATAATGTGATAATCATAATATTATGATAAAAGATAATAATATGGATAATTATTGGTTGATTTGTAATAGGTTATTTAATATAATCTATAGTAATAAAATCATAATAATAATTAATAGGAGTATTTATTAATTTATTTAAAATAGGTAAGTATAATAATTAAAAATCATAATATTATAACTGATGAATAATAATAAATTATTATTATTATGTGTAATTATTGATTGATTGTAATGGGTATGATATTATGATTGGTAATCATAGTATTATAATTAATAATTGATAATGAGATAATAATTATTAATAAGAATAATTATTGATTGATTTGAAAAGGGTATGATAATATAATTGATATGTATAGTATTATAATTGATAAGTAATAATAAATTATTATAAACATTTATTAATGATAATAATTGGTATGATAATATAATTGATAATTATAGTATTTTTATTAATTAGTAATAATAAGATAAGTATAATTGTTATGTGTAATTATTGATTGATTTGTAATAGGTAAGATATAATGATAAGATAAGTATAATTATTATGTGTAATTATTGATTGATGTGTAATAGGTAAAATGACATAATTGTTAATTATAGTATACTAATAAATAAGTAATAATGAGATAATTATAATTATCATGTGTAATTATTGATTGATTTGTAATATATTAGGTATGATAATTGATAATTACAAAATTATAATTAATATAAACTTCTAAGATAATTGATTGTTTTGTGAAGGGTAATATAACAAAATTGTTAATAGGTAAGAGAAAATGATTGATAATTATATTATTGTAAATTACAAATGATAATTAGGTAATAATAAGTATTTGATATAATTAATAAACAGATAATGGTAATGATTTTGAGTTGTAATTGGTAGATTACTAATTGGTTAGATAATATAATTGCTAACAGTAGTTATTATACCTGTTAACAGAGATGGAGAGGTAGAGAATGTATTGAAACTGAAGTTACCTCGGATCCTAAATACCCCCCTGCAAGAAACAAGTTTGGATGAAATAATTTTTTTGGAGCCTTCGGCTTAAAAAATTATTTCATCCAAACTTGTTTCTTGCGGGGGGTAAATACATTTAGGGGGAATGGTGTAATAATAGTAGTTGTTATATTTACAGAGAGAGTGTACTAAAACTGAAGTTACCTCAGATCCTAAATACCCCCCTGCAAGAAACAAGTTTGGATGAAATAATTTTTTTGGAGCCTTCGGCTTAAAAAATTATTTCATCCAAACTTGTTTCTTGCTGGGGGTAAATACATTTCAGGGGGTGGTGTAATAATAGTAGTTGTTATATTTACAATAATAATAGTAGTTGTTATACTTACAGAAAAAAATTATAATTTCTTGGAACCCCACCCCACTTTGAGGGGCTGTGGCTAAAAATTTTCAAATCAGGGGGGGTCAATTTTTTTTACATCTCCATAACCGGCATTGCCAACCGGTTTCAGAGATGTGCCGGTCAGGCCTGTCGGCCTGCCGGTTCGCCCGTGGTCGGCCGCCGAAAATACGGCAAAAACGACGTTTTTTGACGGTTTTTGGCCGATTTTGACCCAGGCCACTTTGGACGGCCGTCCCGGCCAGGGTAATTGGGGGAAAAAATTTGTGCAAAATAGCAATGAAGGCCCATGGCCCAGAGAATCCAGGGATGTGTGTCCCAAGTCGGTCGGCCAACCGGCCTAGCCGCACCGGCCCGCCGAAAATCCGCAAAAACAGCGATTTTTGCCGATTTTCGCGACCTTTGACGGCCGCTGCCGGCCAAACGGCCGGGCCGACCGCCTTCGGCCGCACATCTGCTGAACCGGCTTGGGATGGACTACAAAAAAGTTGGAATACACGTGGCTGCGTCACAAACACACGCCGCGCTACGCGCGAAAAACACGTCAAAAAATGGCCATTTTTTGGGTGCGCTAACTTTGCCGCCGTTTTAAGGCCGGAAGGCGGCCGGCAATTGCCTCCGGCAACACTAAATGATAGTTAGAGCCGGCCATTGTGGTTCTGTAGGTACCTTCAGAATTTTTTTCCCCCATCCGGGAGGCCCACAGGGACCAATACGGAAGGCCTCCTAAAAAATTTTTTGAAGTGCTCTAACTTTTCCGCCACTTGGGGGAAAATGTTGGGTCATGATTTTTCGTGAGGCCATCTGGCCATATTTTCAGGGTTTTCAAGGAAATTAATGTAACTTGAAAAACCTGCGCGTTATTAACGATCAAAAAACGAGAGGATAATTTGAACGAAATGGACTTTTTGACCTTTTTTCCCGCAATTTTCAACTTTGCGCGCGCGCTGCGCGCGCGTTTTTGCTCCGATTTTTGAAATTCCAATTTTCCCTGTTTCTCCCGGCATTCAAGAATCCATAGCAATTTTCCTTTTCAAAATCGGCCTCCGGCCGCCCCCCTGCGGGGGGGGGTGAGACTGAAAACCCCCCATTTTTGACCCCCTTGCAAAATTTTTTTTTTTTCCTTGAACTTCACATGATCAGGATCTTGGTAAAATTATTTCATAATTCGTTACACTCTTATTCATATTTCACCATAATCTAGAAAAGTACGCCGTCCTATTTTGTTCGGACGACACGGTGAAATATGCTGATACAGGCTGATGCCTTGGGACCGCGTGATGCAAGCTGGGGGAGGGGAAAGGAGTAAGCAAGAGTAAAGAAAAGAAGCCAAAAAAATACCAAAAACATGAAAGAGCCATGAGATATGAGCAAAAAAAATGTTGGGAAAAAAATGTTGGGAAAAAATTTTGGGAAAAAATTTTGGGAAAAAAATTTTGAGAAAAAAAATTGGAGGAAAAAGTTTTGAGAAAAAAATTTTGGGAAAAAAATTAAGGGTAAAAAATTTTGGGAAAAAAAAAATAAGTGAAAAAAAAATTTGGGAAAAAAAAATTTGGGAAAAAAATTTTGGGAAAAAAATTTTGAGAAAAAATTTTTTTGAAAAAATTTGGGGAAAAAAAATTTTTTGAAAAAAAATTTGGCGAAAAAACTTTCGGGGAAAAAAAATTTGGGGGAAAAAATTAAGGGAAAAAAATTTTGGGAAAAAAAAATTTGGGGAAAAAAATTTAGGGAAAAAAATTTTGGGAAAAAAAATTTTGGGAAAAAAAATTTAGGAAAAAAAAATTTGGGGAAAAAAAAATTGAGGGAAAAAATTTTGGGGGAAAAAAATTTAGGGAAAAAAATTGAGGGAAAAAAAATTTGGGGAAAAAAAATTTGGGGAAAAAAAATTTAGTGAAAAAAAATTTAAAGAAAAAAAAATTTAAGGAAAACAATGGTATGGAAAAAATTTTGGGAAAAAAATTGAGAAAATAAATTTGGGGAAAAAAAAATTTGGGGACAAAAAATTGAGGAAAAAAAATTTGCGGAAAAAAATTTTGTGAAAAAATTGAGGGAAAAAAATTTGGGGAAAAAATACTTTGGGGAAAAAATTGTAGGGAAAAAAAATTGAGAAAAAAAAATTTTGAGAAAAAAAATTTGGGGAAAAAAAATTTTGGGAAAAGAAATTTAGGAAAAAAAATTTTAGGAAAACAATTTTGGGTAAAAAAATTTTGGGAAAAAAATTGAAGGAAAAATATTTGGGGGGAAAAATGTGGGAAAAAAAAATTTGGGAAAAAAATTTAGGAAAAAAAAATTTAGGAAAAAAAAAGGAGGGAAAACAATTTTGGGAAAAAATATTTGGGAAAAAATAATTGTGGGAACAAAATTTGGGTAAGAAATTTGGGTAAAAAAATTTGGGAAAAAATTTTAGAAAAAATAATTTAGGGAAATACATTGAGGAAAACATTTTAGGGAAGAAAATTTGAGGAAAACATTTTAGGGAAGAAAATTTGAGGAAAAAAATTTGGTTCAATAAATTTAGGGAATAAAAAGTTTAGTGAAAAAAAATGGGGAAAAAAATTGGAAATAAAATTTTGGGGAAACAAAATTTATGTTAAAAAATTGTAGGGATAAGAAATTTGGGAAAAAAACAAGAAAATATTTACAAAGTAATAATTATTAGGATTAAGATTATTTTCAAAGTAATAATCATTAAAATTAAAAATATGAGTAATTATTGATTGATTTGTAATAGATTAGATAAAAAAACTGATATTATTTCAAGAAAAGATTAATTATGATCATAAAGTAATAATAATTAAGGTTAGGTAGTTTAATTGATTATCAGAAAATGTTATTTAGAAATGGATATAATTATAATGTGATAATTATAATATTATAACAAAAGATAATAATATCCATATGGATAATTATTGGTTGATTTGTAATAGGTTATTTAATATAATTTATAGTAATAAAATCATAATAATAATTAATAGGAATATTTCTTAATTTATTTAAAATAGGTAAGAATAATAATTAAAAATTATAATACTATAACTGATGAATAATAATAAATTATTATTATTATGTGTAATTATTGATTGATTGTAATGGGTATGATATTATAATTGTTAATCATAGTATTATAACTAATAATTGATAATAAGATAATAATTTTTAATAAGAATAATTATTGATTGATTGTCATTTGATTGTAATTTAGAAATGGATATAATTATAATGTGGTAATTATAATATTATGATAAGGATAATAATATGGATAATTATTGGTTGGTTTGTAATAGATTATTTAATATAATTTTTAAGAATAAGATCATAATAATAATTAATAGGAATATTTATTAATTTATTTAAAATAGGTAAGATATAATAATTAAAAATCATAATACTATAACTGATGAATAATAATAAATTATTAGTATTATGTGTAATTATTGATTGATTGTAATGGGTATGATATTATAATTGTTAATCATAGTATTATAATTAATAATTGATAATGAGATAATAATTATTAATAAGAATAATTAATGATTGATTTGAAAAGGAAGATAATTTAATTGATAAGTATAGTATTATTATTGATAAGTAATAATATAATTGCTAACTGTAGTTATTATACCTGTTACCAGAGATGGAGAGGTAGAGAATGTATTGAAACTGAAGTTACCTCTGATCCTAAATACCCCCCTGCAAGAAACAAGTTTGGATGAAATAATTTTTTAAGCCGAAGGCTCCAAACTTGTTTCTTGCGGGGGGTAAATACATTTAGGGGGGGGGGTGTAATAATAGTAGTTGTTATATTTACAGAGAGAATGTACTAAAACTGAAGTTACCTCTGATCCTAAATACCCCCCTGCAAGAAACAAGTTTGGATGAAATAATTTTTTTGGAGCCTTCGGCTTAAAAAATTATTTCATCCAAACTTGTTTCTTGCGGGGGGTAAATACATTTCGGGTGGGGTGGTGTAATAATAGTAGTTGGTATATTTACAATAATAATATTAGTTGATATACTTACAGAGAAAATTTATAATTTCTTGGAACCCCACCCCACTTTGAAGGGCTGTGGCCAAAAATTTCACATAAAGGGTGGTCAATTTTTTTTACATCCACAAAACCGGCATTGCCAGCCAGTTTCAGAGATGTGCCGGTCAGGCCTGTCGGCCTGCCGGTTCGTCCGTGGTCGGCCGCCGAAAATACGGCAAAAACAGCGTTTTTTGACGGTTTTTGGCCGATTTTGACCCAGGCCACTTTGGACGGCCGTCCCGGCCAGGGTAATTGGGGGAAAAAAATTGTGCAAAATAGCAATGAAGGCCCATGGCCCATAGAATCAAGGGATATGTGTCCCAAGTCGGTCGGCCGACCGGCCTAGCCGCACCAGCCCGCCGAAAATCCGCAAAAACAGCGATTTTTGACGATTTTCGCGACCTTTGACGGCCGCTGCCGGCCAAACGGCTGGGCCGACCGCCTCCGGCCGCACATCTGCTGAACCGGCTTGGGATGGACTACAAAAAAGTTGGAATACACGTGGCTGCGTCACAAACACACGCCGCGCTACGCGCGAAAAACACGTCAAAAAATGGCCATTTTTTGGATGCGCTAACTTTGCCGCCGTTTTAAGGCCGGAAGGCGGCCGGCAATTGCCTCCGGCAACACTAAATGATAGTTAGAGCCGGCCATTGTGGTTCTAAAGGTACCTTCAGATTTTTTCTCCCCCTCCCGGGAGGCCCACAGTGGCCAATATGGCAGGCCTGGTAAAAAAAAATTTGAAGTGCTCTAACTTTTCCGCCACTTGGGGGAAAATGTTGGGTCATGATTTTTTGCGATGGCATTTTGCCATATTTTCAGGGTTTAAAAGGAAATTAAGGTAACTTGAAAATCCTGCGCGTTATTAACGATCAAAAAACGAGAGGATATTTTGAGGGAAACGTGAAATGGAGACTTTTTTTCCGCAATTTTCAACTTTGCGCGCGCGCTGCGCGCGCGTTTTTGCTCCGATTTTCGAAATTTCAATTGTCCTAGGTCCTCCCGGCATTCAAGAATCCATAGCAATTTTCCTTTTCAAAATCGGCCTCCGGCCGCCCCCCTGCGGGGGGGGGTGAGACCGAAAACCCCCCATTTTTGACCCCCTTCTAAAAATTTTTTTTTTTCCTTGAACTTCATGTGATCCTGACCTTGGTAAAATATTACATATTTCGTTACACTCATATTCATAATTTCACCATAATCTAGAAAAGTACGCCGTCCTATTTTGTTCGGACGACACGGTGAAATATCCCTGATACAGGCTGATGCCTTGGGACCGGGTGGGGCAAGCGTCAGGGAATGGGGCAAGCGTCAAAGAGGAAGGAAAAAGAGAAAGGAAAAAGAGAAAGGAATAGGATAAAATGCAACAGAAACAGAAAAGGAATAGGATAAAATGCAACAGAAACAGAAAACAAACAGTTACAGGCAAAGGCATCAGCATTGGCTTAGTCAACAACCCAAGGCGTCAGCCTGTACCAGTGTAAAAACAGGGTCTAACCATAAAAAAAAAACATGACAAGATTTACAAAGTAATACAAAGTAATAATCATTAAAATCAAAAAAAACATGAATGCATTTACAAAGTAATAATCATTAAAATCAAGAAAAAACATGAATGCATTTACAAAGTAATAATCATTGGAATGAAGAAAACATGAATATATTTACAAAGTAATAATCATTACAGAAAATTTACAATTTCTTGAAACCCCACCCCACTTTGAGGGGCTGTGGCCGAAAATTTTCACATCAGGGGGGGGTCAATTTTTTTACATCCCCAAAACCGGCATTGCCAGCCGGTTTCACGGATGTGCCGGTCAGGCCTGTCGGCCTGCCGGTTCGGCCGTGGCCGGCCGTCAAAGTACGGCCGAAAACGGCGTTTTTGGACGGCCTTTGGCCGATTTTGACCCAGGTCACTTTGAACGGCCGTCCCGGCCAGGATATGTGGGGGAAAAAAATTGTGCAAAATAGGAATGAAGGCCCATGGCCCATAGAATCCAGGGATATGTGTCCCAAGTCGGTCGGCCGACCGGCCTAGCCGCACCGGCCCGCCGAAAATCGGCAAAAACAGCGAATTTTGACGATTTTCGCGACCTTTGACGGCCGCTGCCGGCCAAACGGCCGGGCCGACCGCCTCCGGCCGCACATCTGCTGAACCGGCTTGGGATGGACTACAAAAAAGTTGGAATACACGTGGCTGCGCCACGCACACACGCCGCGCTACGCGCGAAAAACACGTCAAAAAATGGCCATTTTTTGGATGCGCTAACTTTGCCGCCAATTTAAGGCCGGAAGGCGGCCGGCAATTGCCTCCGGCAACACTAAATGATAGTTAGAGCCGGCCATTGTGGTTCTATAGGTACCTTCAGATTTTTTCTCCCCCTCCCGGGAGGCCCACAGTGGCCAATACGCCAGGCCTCCTAAAAAAATTTTTGAAGTGCTCTAACTTTTCCGCCACTGGGGGGGAAATGTTGGGTCATGATTTTTCGGGAAGGCATTTTTCCATATTTTCAGGGTTTTCAAGGAAATTACTGTAACTTGAAAAACCTGCGCGTTATTAACGATCAAAAAACGAACGTCTATTTTGAACGAAACGTACTTTTTTCACTTTTTTCCTGCATTTTTCAACTTTGCGCGCGCGCTGCGCGCGCGTTTTTGCTCCGATTTTCAAAATTCCAATTGTCTCTGTTTCTCCCGGCATTCAAGAATCCATAGCAATTTTCCTTTTGAAAATCGGCCTCCGGCCGCCACCCTGCGGGTGGGGGTGAGACTGAAAACCCCCCATTTTTGACCCCCTTCACAAAAAATTTTTTTTTCCTTGAACTTCATGTGATCAGGATCTTGGTAAAATTATTTCATTTCATTCCATATTTCACCATTATCTAGAAAAGTAGGCCGTCCTATTTTGTTCGGACGACACGGTGAAATATCCCTGATACAGGCTGATGCCTTGGGACCGGGTGGGGCAAGCGTCAGGGAATGGGGCAAGCGTCAAAGAGAAAGGAAAAAGAGAAAGGAAAAAGAGAAAGGAAAAAGAGAAAGGAATAGGATAAAATGCAACAGAAACAGAAAACAAACAGTTACAGGCAAAGGCATCAGCATTGGCTTAGTCAACAACCCAAGGCGTCAGCCTGTACCAGTGCAAAAACAGGGTCTAACCATAAAAAAAAAACATGAAAAGATTTACAAAGTAATAATCATTAAAATAAAAAAAAATCATGTATGCATTTACAAAGTAGTAATAATCATTAAAATCAAGAAGACATGAATGCATTTACAAAGTAATAATCATTGGAATGAAGAAAACATGAATGCATTTACAAAGTAATAATCATCACAGAAAATTTACAATGTCTTGAAACCCCACCCCACTTTGAGGGGCTGTGGCCGAAAATTTTCACATCAGGGGGGGGTCAATTTTTTTACATCCCCAAAACCGGCATTGCCAGCCGGTTTCACGGATGTGCCGGTCAGGCCTGTCGGCCTGCCGGTTCGGCCGTGGCCGGCCGTCAAAGTACGGCCGAAAACGGCGTTTTTTGACGGCCTTTGGCCGATTTTGACCCAGGTCACTTTGAACGGCCGTCCCGGCCAGGATATGTGGGGGAAAAAAATTGTGCAAAATAGCAATGAAGGCCCATGGCCCATAGAATCCAGGGATATGTGTCCCAAGTCGGTCGGCCGACCGGCCTGGCCGTACCGGCCCGCCGAAAATCCGCAAAAACAGCGATTTTTGACGATTTTCGCGACCTTTGACGGCCGCTGCCGGCCAAACGGCCGGGCCGACCGCCCTCGGCCGCACATCTGCTGAACCGGCTTGGGATGGACTACAAAAAAGTTGGAATACACGTGGCTGCGCCACAAACACACGCCGCGCTACGCGCAAAAAACACGTCAAAAAATGGTCATTTTTTGGATGCGCCAACTTTGCCGCCAATTTAGGGCCGGAAGGCGGCCGGCAATTGCCTCCGGCAACACTAAATGATAGTTAGAGCCGGCCATTGTGGTTCTATAGGTACCTTCAGATTTTTTCTCCCCCTCCCGGGAGGCCCACAGTGGCCAATACGGCAGACCTCCTAAAAAAAATTTTGAAGTGCTCTAACTTTTCCGCCACTGGGGGGAAAATGTTGGGGCATGATTTTTCGGGATGGCCTCCGGCCATATTTTCAGGGTTTCCAAGGAAATTACTGTAACTTGAAAAACCTGCGCGTTATTAACGATCAAAAAATCAACATCTATTTTGAACGAAACGTACTTTTTTCACTTTTTTCCCGCAATTTTCAACTTTGTGCGCGCGCTGCGCGCGCGTTTTTGCTCCGATCTTCAAAATTCCAATTGTCTCTGTTCCGGACGGCATTCAAGAATCCATAGCAATTTTCCTTTTTAAAATCGGCCTTCGGCCGCCACCCTGCGGGTGGGGGTGAGACCGCCGACCCCCCCATTTTGACCCCCTATACAAAAATTTTTTTTTTTCCTTGAACTTCACCTGATCCTATCTTGGTAAAATTATTCCATTTCATTCCATATTTCACCATCATTTACAACTAGTTTGAAAACTAACCTGTAATGATTACTGGCTTTTCAGGTTCCTAAAAATTCAATAAAATAAACTTTTTTTATTCATAAATCAAAAATTCAAAACAAAAACTACCAACTAAAAGAGATTATTAATTTTAAGGCGGATTAAGGTTAAAAAATATATATTTCGCTTGATGTTGGTTATCAAAACTGGCATCTTTAAAAAAATATATCTTAGGACTTAAGACTAGCATTTGATACTTTCTGTACTTTTTATCATTCAAGAAAATATATTTACCTTATAGTTGATCATAAAGTCTTCAATGGTTAGATCTTCTGTTCTTTCGAGTAGTTTCAATTTTTTATCATTTTCCCCCAGTTTTACTTCAACATCTTCTATCTGGTATTCTTTAGATTCAAGGATTTTTGCAATTTTAAGGTTTGCCTCATTCTAAAAGCAACATATGACGTAATATTTTATTATTGATGAGATAAAGCATAACTGTGTAAGACTGCTTATAAATCAAAAACTTACATAAATAAAAGTAAAGAAGCAAGTTCTTTAACAGGTTTAGAGAGGTTACACCCTTAAATTCTGAGTTTTTTTATGGATCTTTCTGACAAGAAAATAAGTATACATATGAAATACCTCCAATATAATAGAATCTTGACTCAAATGTTCAGTTATAACTTGAGCAATAGTTTCTAAACAATTATGCATAACAGGTGCTCCGAGCAGCAGGCCCATATCAGCCAACTGCACTAGTTCTTCCATAATGTCCTTCATACTAATAAATGAGTTAAACAAAACTAAGCACAATTAAATATTTAAATCCCAAGGTGTTAAATCAAATGATAAGGCAATTAGGGTGGGGTGGGGGGAGTCGACCCAGGGTTTCGGATCCGCATTGATTTTTTGCGGATCCGGATCCGGATCCTGAAAATTTGGTCAGTGCGGATCCGGATCCGGATCCTACCGGATCCGGTTCCGGAACCTTGACAATAAAAATAAAATCACCAAACTTTTCAAAATATTTTTTCTTTAATTCGAAGTCAAAAATACTTTTAATTTTCAAGTCTGACCCTAAACCTTAAAGATTGGCTCTCATCAAGAGAATGTCTGAGATTTTATATAAATTTAGGTAGATTTTTCCATTTTTTCCCGCATTTTTTTGAGTCCAAGGATCCGGATCCGGATCCTTGCACTCGAAAATATGCGGATCCGAAACCCTGGTCGACCCAACCAATTTTACATTTTAATATTTAAAAAGAAACATAAATATTTTTTGTATTTTTTACAAGAAAGATGGAGATACCCTCCCACAACCTTCCCTGAACCTATAAGACGTTACACTGAAAAGGAGAACCATATCGGTTCAGCGGTAGTAAGATCAAAAAGAAATAAAAAGCATACTATTCAAAACAACTAATTTTGCACGATTTATAAAATTGAAAAATATACATAAATTGCTTTCTCGTATTCATTCGAATCCGGTGGATAGGAACCGGTTGTCATCCATACGAAAAAACTATGTCTAGCATCATATTATATCCAGCTTTCCACGAATATAAAAATGTACACTCATAAGATTAAAACAAGTTCTTATAACTGTACATTCTATATCCGTGGAAAGCCGTTTATAATACGATGAAAGAAATAACTATTAAAATTGTCACATAATAAAAATTGAACGAAGCATATCTATAATAAGTCTCAAAAGTATGTCCATCTTCTTGTATGGTTTACCTTGCTGTTTTTGATTCTACAAATGAGGAATTTGATAGTTTTCGTTTATTTTCTTTTTCAGTTTGATTGGAAGATTTTTCTTGAGTTGATATCACAGTTTGATTTTCCGTTGAATCGATCACAGCAGTTATAATATTTTCATCTTCAAACTCGTTATTCTCAGGTACTTTGGTTACATTTTCAATGGGTATATTCTTTTTTAGAAGGCACTCACATACAGTTATAATTCTAAATAATATAAACAATGGATTCAGTATCTTTTTAATCAGACAGCTTACAAGTATTACGCTGAATGGCATACCAAAATATCCCATTTGTCAGCAATTTCATAGGGTTGGCAATCCGAATCCGAATCCGCCCAATTTTTGGCCAATTTTGGTATTCGAATCCGAAATCCGTTTTTAAATAGCGGATTCGGATTCTTAATTGGTAGGCTAAAATTAGAGTCTTGAGTTTTTTTCTTTCAAATCTGGTTCGATTCTCGGAAGTGAATTGTAGAGAATATCAAGAACATTAATTTTTAGGACATATGTAGCACTTAAATTTTTTGATTTTTAAAAAAAGCCTTCTAAAATATAGCTAGAATCAGGAATCCGAATTCGGTCCAAAAATTTGACGGATTGCCATCCCAAAATTTTCAAATGTAATCAATTTGCTGAATCACAGTCCCTGCTAGTACCATGAAAGTCTTCAAGTATAAGTGTTCAAATGAAGAATTCTGTAAATAAGTAATTTCGGGGGAGTTATAAATGAAATATTTGTTCAGATTTCTAAATAATATTTATTTTCAAATGCGATGTAACTATATATTTGCAAATGTCCGTTTGTCAGACATTTTAACAAGGTAAGGTTTATGGCTCTTGTTATCCTTGTTAATTATGTAAGCTTCTACCTGTAGATAGCAACTAAAGCATAAACAGACCGCCAGCCTTTCCAAACTTCCTGAAACACATTCACGACTTTGTACATTAGTCGTAAGTGCAACAGTTGCAGTAATAGATTTAAATTTGATATATTCTAGGGTAAGGGGGGAGAAATATCGGTTTTTTTTCGGTTTTTTTGAAAAAAAATGGGGTAAATATTAATATTTTCAAATGAAACCAAGACCAGTAGAAAGCTTACGGGAAGGACTATCAGGTCCTAAAAGGACATTATCCTAGGACTTTTAGAAGTTGGCCGAAATTGGACTCAAAAAAGTTACCGATATTTCCCCACCACCGGGGGAAATATCGGTAATTTTTTTCAACCTAAAAAAAATCGATGAAAAACGGCCAAACGGCCAGTCGAACATAAATAATCATAATTAGTATAGGTTATAGGGATTATCCACAAAAAGTTTCATAATGATCAAACTATTCCTTCTATGTTAAAAATGAATTTTTTTGAAAGACGCGAATTTTCGATTTTTTTTTCGAAAATTTTTTTTTAAAAAACTTAAAATTAATATAAGAAAAAAGCGTATTTTATTACTTTTTAGGCCTGATCCTAAAAAAGCTCACATTGAACTATAGATTTAGCCCAAAAAACATGAGAATTGATTAAAAATTGACCTCAAAAATTGAATTTGAAGCAAAAGTGTCATCTTTGCAAAAAATCTTGACTACATTTTAACCTTAAAAAAATCGATGAAAAAAGGCCAAACGACCAAACAAGCGTAATAAAGCATAATTAGTATAGGTGATTGGGAATAACCACAAAAAAATTCATAAAGATCGGACTATTCCTCCTATGTCAAAAATATTTTTTTTTCAAAGGACCAGAAATTTTGATTTTTTCCTCGCAAAATTTTGATTCAAAAAATAAAATTAATTTTTTTTTGTTTTTTATCTGTTCTATTCATTTTTAGGCCTAATTCTTAAAAAGTCCATATGGAATAATAGATTTGACAAAAGAAAACATGAAAACATGACCTTAAAAGTTGAATTTTAATTTCTTTTGAAATTACCGATTTTTCCCCCGGCGCCAACTTTGGTCATTTTTGAAAAAAATATTAACCCGATTTTAAAGCTCTCAACGGATTTGGAAAAAGCGGGCAATTTCTAGTTCAAAAAGTTTTTCAGATCAGCTCTAGGTCTTACCAATTTTTGTGTAGGTCGATCTTTACACACCTACTAAAAAATTTTTGGAAAAAAAAAATTTTTCGTCCGACTTTGAGACCCAATAAGTACCCTTAATATTCATCTCACAAAAAATTCATTTTATACTTTTTTGTAGGCAATTTAATAAGGAACAAATTTGCTTTTATGCTTTTTTCTGTCATTTGAAAGGAACATGGAGAAAAAGGTCATTTAATGAAGGTAGATCGAAATTACCGAGAATAGCCCCTTACCGAAACTTCCCCCCCCTTACCCTATTATATAACTTTCGAGCTATTTTCATACTGTAGCGGGACAGACTAACTTGAAGAATAGCTATTCGCCCCATAATAATAATGTTCTAGTATAAAAAATCTGTTAAGTCTATTTTTGTGATTGCCATTCCTTTCCCAAAATATATAGAGGGAAGAAACCAATTGTTATCCTGTTTAACCCATCCTAATTCTGTAAATATTTAAATCAGTATTGTTTTGTTTGTATACAAATAAACTTGTGTCTATAACCCAGGGAATAAGGGAGGGGACAATGGGCAATTAATTCAATTTAAGAGTTTTCAAAGAAAGGTCATGAAATCCAGATTAATCTAAATAGGAAATTTGGAGGAAATTGTAAAGGGATTGTTAAATAAATCTAGAAAACCATAAACTAAGAAAAAAGTTCCAAGAAAAAAATCAGTCATTTGAAAATGAGATTACCAGTATTACAGACTGACATAACCATTCTGTAATTAATTACTAGGAAAATCTCCCTGGAACTCTCTGTGTTAAAGGGTATTGTAGCGAAGCTTCTTTACAGTTAAACTTTGTGACGTCCGTCCGTCGTGTTCGCCGCTAACGCTCTTAACACTAGAATACTACATATTTTCAAGATACCTATTTTTTCTTAATAATTCTTATAAATATACTCTTAGAAGCTTAACTGATATTTGTACATAAAAATTAACTTACCTTCCAGTGACCCGTGTTTAGTTTTTCCCAGATTAAATCTTGTATTATTCTAGCTTTTTGGAAACTAAAATAGAAATATTTAGGTTTAATTTTGAATATCATCTAAATAGCTAAAATAGAAATATGAATGAAACTAAAAATGTATTTTAAATTTCAATATATACATACCTTGAATTATAATCCAAATTCTAGTTTGAGATGAAAATAAATTTCTCATATTTCTGGCTATATTTGTTTTGAAAATTATTTAGATAAATATATTATTATTTCTTAACAGAGGCTCAAATTATTTTCTTCAAAAGAAATTCTAAAAAATACATATTTTTTCTCCCTGTGATTGTTGAAGAAGGTAGATAACACAATCAAGCACTTAAATAACAGAATTTTATTATCAACAAGTGCTGTAATTTTTTCTTTTTTCTCAATCACTTAGAAAAGGTTTGACTTATATTTTATTAAAAATTAAAAGAATTGTTTGAATGGTTCCAGCTGCTAATATCATTTTGTTGTGATTTGTTGGTGGGGGGGGGGGGGGTGTATCCCCCCCTCCCAAGTTAAATTTCAGCTTCAAAAAAAATAAACAAAAATTGTGGGAGGTATTTTTTCTCTGGGTAATTTTTCTTTGGAGGGTGGTGTTATCCTCCCCAAAAATAGTTACAAACCTTCCCAGGATCTAAGGGAAGCTGACATAAAATGAAGAACTCAACCGGTTGCGTAGTAATTGAGATCTTATGCTGAAGACAAAAAAAAACCTTACTACTTTATATAATAGGATATTCAATACAACTAACCAACTTTTCTATCAGACATGGATTCTTCACTATGCAGTTTTTTCACTGAAATAAAAACAATTTTGAACACGGATGTCAACAAACACCCATAAAGAAACGCAGCTTTGGTGGACCGACTAAGTGAATTGTATACTGAGCTGGATCTTTAAATGTGTAGCCGTTGCCGTGGCCGTAGTCGTCGCCATTGCCAGTGCTGCCAATAAAACATGAATTTTTAAATGATTGAAGTTTTTCGTATTATTAGTATTTTTCTACATATTTTTACTGAAAATTCAAAAAGTGGTTGTGATTTACAGATTGCGTATAGCCGTGGCCACGCGTAGCCAATTTGATTTAAATATCAGTATTAGGTTAGTGGCTGTACCTCTGGCCATGGCTACACATTTAAAGATCCAGCTCTGGATGCTTCATTCACAAAAATCATTAGTCTGTAAAATCACCTTATCCCTTTAGCTTAGCTTATTGACAGCAGGCCTGATTTTTTGAATTAAGGAGTAGCCTGTCTGCTAATGAAAACGGTATTCTTGTGATTTATGCTTGCAATCAATTTACTGAAATGGAAGGTAACCTTTACAATCACAAATTAGGCAATTTAGGTGCATCTATTAAACTGCCTAATAAAAGGTGATTTTTCTGATATCTTTATTTCTAAGCTCATAATTATCATGTTCTAGATAAAAATATTTTAAGGTTCTCTACCCCAATTAGAAAGCTAATATTAACAGTGATCGTGTCTCAACACATAGCGCATCAGCTCGTCGCCGGGAAAAGGTGATAGGTTCGAATCTCTGTCCTACACAGCGTCATAACAAAAGACGTTAAAAATGGTTTCTACTGCTGCGTGCGCACTACCATACACAGTTCGGACTTCTCAGACAAAGGTCATGCAATCAAAGGGTTTGTAGTCTGATGGGTTTTGGTTACCCAAGGCGATTGATCGCTTTACACTGCTATTCAACATGCAGAGTATTTTCAAAGGTGACGTGGAGAGGACTTGTACCCGAAGCGTCACCACGACCCCTGTCATAAAATATTAGAATACAAATTAAATCCAACCTAAATCTAAAACTTTTTGTTTAGAAACCATATCTAGAATATTAGTACAGAGCTTTTCAATATCAACGTCCAACATTTTCTATTCCTTTCTAAAATATCTGAAATAATAAAATTTGAAAGAATAAAAAAAACGCTACTTTTAGTCTAAACAATATTATTATTATTATTATTATTTTCAGTTTCAAAAAGATTTTTTAATGAAATTTTTGGCTTTGTTCTTCTTGGTTCATCTTGTTGGTCTTGAGGTTTTACTTGTTCTGGTGGTGAACTCAATTCTTTAATGTTGATACCGTCCAATTCTAACATCTAAAGAAAGATTTTATCAAGATTAGGGTTGGGCCGGATATCCGGCCATTTTCAATATCCGGCCGGATACCGGATATTAAAACTATCCGGTTACATGATATCCGGCTGATTTTTGACGCCGGATATCCGGTTATCCGGCCGGATATCCGGTAAATTGCCAGATATCGAACGTTGGCCAGATATCCGTCCGGAACCGGATATCCGGCATTATAAATCAGCCGGATATCTGGTATCCGGCCAAAAAAGTATCCGGCCCAACCCTAATCAAGATAATACAAGGAAATATGCTGAAACTTCGCTTCTTATCATTTGTCAGGTATTGTACATAAATCTAATAAATTCTTTATTCAATTTATTTACACTAGCGGCTTCGCCCCTAGCCTCTAGGGGCTTTGCCCCAAGAGGTTTGATCAACCTAATTTTTCGTATTTTAGATTTAAAAAGAAAAAGTAAAAAAATTTTTTTTTTTTTTTTTGGGGGGGGGTGTATTTTTCATCTTTTGGGGGGGTTGGGGGTGTCCCACCCCCTAAGAAAATAGCTTATAACCATCACAGGACCAGTAGGTATATTCCCTGAAGAGTAGAGCCCAATCGGTTCAGTGGTTACTGAGATCTTAAGCTTCAGACGGACAGACAGACAGACGGACAGACATCGTTCTACTTTGTATTATAGATAGATGGACTAGAAAATTGATGACTTTCAATGAGCTATAATTAAGTTTTTAAAAGTTAGATTTGTTTCTTTTGTAACATCTAAACCAGCATAGAAGGAAGCCAATGAAATATACCGAAGTTAAATCATCAACATGTTTTAAATGGACGTACAAACATTCTGGTTAACAATTATAGAGTTGCTACGCTTTCCAAATCGTACCTAACTACTACAGGGATCACCATATCAAGTAGGAAATCGATAGGACAATTCTAACATGCTTTAATTATCGGTAAGAATTATCTGTTACGGACGGACGGACCGGCCCTAAATATAGAAAAGCAAAGGTTTCACAGAGGAATACTCATTCCAAGAAAGGCCTAAAATATACTTTTTTCTATCCTATCATATAAAGTAGTAGCGTTTTTTGTCTATCCCGAAGGATCTCGCTAACCACTGAACCTATATTAGTCTCCTTTACAGTGAAACTTCTTATAGGTCCTGGGAAGGTTTTAAACTATTTTTGAGAAGGGTATCTTCACGCCCCCCCCCCAAACAAAAAATATTTTTTTACTCTTTTGAAACTCAAATTCAAAATTAAATAGGCTGAGGTTGACTTTTCCCCCTCCTACCCCTAGATGCTTCTAGGGGTGTAGCCGCTAGTTTTATATAAATTAGACTTAAAATAGTAGAACTATTACTCAAAATCAAAGTATAAGTCTTACCTGTATAGTGGTGTCCCAAAGTTCATTTTCTGGCAGATTAGGATCATTTTTCAAGGCCATGTATTTATTAATAAACACTTGGGATGCAAGCTTACCCTGCAAATTTTAGGATAAAATGAAATTTTTAAATTATTACCATTACAAAGATAAAGATGTATTAGTCCTAGAAGTCAGTGATCTAAAGGGATAATACAATATGGTCGATAAATAAATTAATTGATGATACAACCCGCCCATCTCCCCTTTAAATACCTGCGTCTGTATTTATTTCACAAAATTATGGTTTCTATTTATATATCAATTTATCCTTGCCTCTGGATTTGTGAGATCTACAATTTCTTGAGTTCCATATTCTTTATAAAATCTTGCTCTTACAATATCCTTAATAAAAATCCTGGATTAATAAGATCAACAATTTCTTGTGTTCCATATTCTTCATAAAATCTTGCTCTTACAATATCCTTAATAAAAATCCTGGATTAATAAGATCAACAATTTCTTGTGTTCCATATTCTTCATAAAATCTTGCTCTTACAATATCCTTAATAAAAATCCTGGATTAATAAGATCAACAATTTCTTGAGTTCCATATTCTTTATAAAATCTTGCTCTTACAATATCCTTAATAAAAATCCTGGATTAGGAAGATCAACAATTTCTTGTGTTCCATATTCTTTATAAAATCTTGCTCTTACAATATCCTTAATAAAAATCCTGGATTCGGAAGATCAACAATTTCTTGTGTTCCATATTCTTTATAAAATCTTGCTCTTACAATATCCTTAATAAAAATCCTGGATTAGTAAGATCAACAATTTCTTGTGTTCCATATTCTTTATAAAATCTTGCTCTTACAATATCCTCAATAAAAATCCTGGATTAATAAGATCAACAATTTTTTGTGTTCCATATTCTTTATGAAATCTTGCTCTTACAATATCCTTAATAAAAATCCTGGATTAGTAAGATCAACAATTTCTTGTGTTCCATATTCTTTATAAAATCTTGCTCTTACAATATCCTCAATAAAAATCCTGGATTAGTAAGATCAACAATTTCTTGTGTTCCATATTCTTTATAAAATCTTGCTCTTACATTATCCTTAATAAAAATCCTGGATTAATAAGATCAACAATTTCTTGTGTTCCATATTCTTTATAAAATCTTGCTCTTACAATATCCTTAATAAAAATCCTGGATTAGTAAGATCAACAATTTCTTGTGTTCCATATTCTTTATAAAATCTTGCTCTTACAATATTCTTAATAAAAATCCTGGATTAATAAGATCAACAATTTCTTGTGTTCCATATTCTTTATAAAATCTTGCTCTTACAATATCCTTAATAAAAATCCTGGATTATGAAGATCAACAATTTCTTGTGTCCCATATTCTTTATAAAATCTTGCTCTTACAATATCCTTAATAAAAATCCTGGATTAATAAGATCAACAATTTCTTGTGTTCCATATTCTTTATAAAATCTTGCTCTTACAATATCCTTAATAAAAATCCTGGATTAATAAGATCAACAATTTTTTGTGTTCCATATTCTTTATAAAATCTTGCTCTTACAATATCCTCCTGGGTTAGTAAGATCAACAATTTCTTGTGTTCCATATTCTTTATAAAATCTTGCTCTTACAACATCCTTAATAAAAATCCTGGATTAAGATCAACAATTTCTTGTGTTCCATATTCTTTATAAAATCTTGCTCTTACAATATCCTTAATAAAAATCCTAGATCATAAAGATTAACAATTTCTTGTATTTTAACCTATGCTACAAAGAAAATATGTGTGTTTGAAATATCCTCGGAGATCTCATAAACGGATGGAATGTTCCAGTTTTTAGGAATCATATAAAAAATAATAATTTGAATAAAAACAATTCACAAATGGATGTAGTTGCCAATAAACTTTAAATTTCACGAAATAAATCATCAACCTAACTACACAAACAGCAAGTTTTAGTCTAATTGACGGGTCAAAAACCACCACTAAGAGATATATCTACAAGAAATGCAAGCTAATTCCTTTAAAGATATGATAATATGACTATAGAGAAGACTGAGACTGCAAGACTAAGTGCAAAGAAGAAAAGAAAAATTCTCAATATTTAAAAACAAAATTTATCAGCTAGCATCGATTCAAATCCTTATACTAAAGTAACAGGATGTTTGTCTATTTGTTTGTCTGTGTGTACCGAAGGATCTCGCTAACCGCTGAACCGATCGGGTGCTCCTTAACAGGGTAGATTCTCATATGTCCCGAAAACGTCAAACACAACATAGACATATTTAAAATATAAAAAAAAACATTTTAAGTGCCACTAGGGGCCTCTAGGGCCGTAGCCGCTAGTAATAATTAAAGAAACATACCTCTGCATACAGTATTTTCTTAATCTGTTTATCCTGTCCAATAACTCTATCCCATCTGGGCTCATATTTGGGTGGGAAGGCTTCATATACGTCATACCATAGAGGGATCTGAATAAAAGTTGAGATTTTTTAGAAATTGGTAGAAATGCACAAAGAAAAAATAACATTTATATCAATAACTGATGGGGTAGTGATCATTTAATGTTTTAGTAGAATGAAAAAAATTAAGGTTAGGGGGGATGGTGGTAAGTTTAATTAGCCAGCTGGGAGAAACATTTGATCACGGATTGCGAGAATCTCTTATAATATCCACGTATACTTTATCCATTAGCCATGAAGAATAAGATTGCAGATAATCGAAAGAAAAATAAACTTTAACCAGGCCGCTACTAGTACCGTCCAAAAATGTCTAAGTAATTTCATTTGCAAATGTAAAGTCATGAATTCACAAAAATGATTGCAAGTATATTTTACAACAATACAATGTAAAATATAGAATTTTGTGTAGCAATCAATAATAGACTAGTATTGGCCATCATTAAACTGGTTGTCGTTCTGTTTTTGAACTTTTTATGAAAATTACAGGGGTGAATATTATGCACGAGATCTTCTGCTAAAGGTGGGAGGAAAAAATAAAAAATATGTAGGAGTGGGAAAAAAGTTCTGAAAACATATTTTATTTTTCCCTCATTCTTGGAGGAAAGAACGAAGAAAGAGGGGGGGGAGAAGTGGAAAAAAATAAACCTTGTGGAGAATATTCACCCCTGATTTATTAACTATCTAAGTAACTAATTATAAAATATATCTAAAATTAAAATAAACCCTACCTGTTCCTTCTTAATAGCACCAGAGGATAAAAACCCATGAATTTTTGAATAAATGGTTCCGACTTTCTCCAATCTAGATTGCGCCATTTTAATTCTGTAAATTATTATTTTTTAAATAGCTTTATTTATATACAGAAAGCACTCTATAATATATAAGTATACATTATATAATAATATATATAATTAGTAATTATAAATAACATTAAACTGGTTTCATTTATTTAAAATTTTCACATTTTTTAGTATAAATATTACAGAAAGTTGCCTTTTCTAAAAAATTTTCTGCATCAAATTGATGTAAGTGAAGTTACATGAAAGGATTTATATTTGAAATTAGCGATCACAGTATATTTTAACTTTAACTAGAAAGCTTTTCAAGTTGCTGATATTTTAAATATACTTCATCAAACTAACTCTTAATTTACCTTAAAGGGGAATATTCATGACAAGTTTTGAAGTTTTTGATGACTTCTCCATTCCAATAAATAAATGGAACTAAAATTTGATTTTTTCTTGTTAAATATCCCTTTTTAAATTTTTGTTTAATACGTAAAAATGATTAATAAGAATACAAACATAAAAACATTAAAAATAGTAAACAAAAAAATGCTTGAAATATAAGAAACAAAATAATTGAAATAGAATGCATTTGATCAGAGTATCTTTAATATCAATTTTATAAGATCACAAATTAATTGACTGAGATTGAAAAACTAAGGATTATCAACAAACAAAAAAAAATAATAAATGTATATTTTGTATCATGAGAGTATTTTAAGGATTGTTTTGGCATAATGGTATTCGTTGTTTATTATTATTTAAATTACATAGAATTTTAAAATTTATTTTAACTAGAAGCAGGTAAAACTTCAGTTTGGATCTTTGTGGAATATATTTTTATTTCAGAAAAAGGGGGGGGGGGGAAGGGGGGTTCCATGGTAGAGATCTCGCAATCAGGGAACAGAGGGCAGTTGACCATCTGTTAAAATAAGAGCCTGGGTTACGAGATCTTAACTTACCCCATTTCCCTTTTAAATATGCATCAGAATATTGAAAGCAATTTGCTATTTCTTCATAGATTTATAAAAATAATAGAAAACTTTCATTACTTATGATCATATTTTCATTTATTAAATTGCAAATTTAATTTAGCTATACTTGGCACCAATTAAGTATTAGTTGGCAAAATCTCGTATTTAGCCGGTTGTTTTATCAACCCTCTCAACATTATATTATTTAAATTAGGGTTGGGCCGGATATCTGGCCAACGTTCGATATCCGACAATTTACCGGATATCCGGCGTCAAAAATCAGCCGGATATCATGTAACCGGATAGTTTTAATATCCGGTATCCGGCCGGATAATGAAAATGGCCAGATATCCGGCCGGATAACCGGCCAGACCGGTTATCCGGCCCAACCCTATTATTTATATAAGATTATTCCAGGCAACTGCGGGAGCTACAACCCTCCCGGAAAGTGATTGTTATTGATCCACTGCACTGGCCAAATAAAAGATTTTACCAAATTTTTTTTTGCGATATTATTCACTATAAATAAACATTTATACAGGGACATGATTAAGTATTTATTTAATGCTAGGCAAAAGTAGCTGATTACTCAGATATCAGCAGCCGCAATCAGCAGTTGACCGCGACTGAAAGCAAAAAATTTAAATGCAACCAAACTGTCCATGAAAATAGAGGCTTCGGAGACATCAAATTATTTGACTTTTTAAACATTAACAACCATTGCTTTTTTACTCAAAACTCAAAGGATATTTTTAACAAGAGAATATTCTTTTAACCTAACATTTTCAAAATACTAATTTGAAATCCCTGTAATACATAAACACTTGTAAACTAGATCAGAATGATCATAACAGTTATATAGACTTTTATATCACATAAACATAAAAAGTTAAATTTTCAAAACAGTAGTTAAAAACTAAAATAGCCTAAATTGTTTGATATTTTTTTTTATAGAAAATTTATGATTGCACGATGTAGTACACAGTTTATTTCAGAGTTGTGGATCCGGATCCGCACTTTTTTGAGTCCAAGGATCCGGATCCTGGGGTATAAATTTATGGAAAAATCTACCTAAATTTATATAAAATAGTCACTTACAAAGACATTCTCGTGATGAGAGCCAATCTTTAAGGTTTAGAATCAGACTTAAAAATTAAAAGTATTTTTGACTTCGAGATTAAGGAATAAATATTTTTTGAAAAATTTAGTGATTTTATTTTTATTGTCAAGGATCCGGAGTCGGATCCGGATCCGCATACAATCAATGTGGATCCGCAACATTTAGTTAATTTAACTTTTGTGCCCAATTTACATTACACAGTTTGAGCTTATCTTATTCATAATTACTTACAACAAACATTTTATTTTGGAAAAATTTGGATTATTTTTTCTCATAAGAAAACAGTTTATGCTACAAATTCATTTCTTTCAGGGTTTGAAAAATATTTTAAACAGATATCATGCAATTTGAATCGATTTGAATCCTTTTGCAGATAGCAAACAATAAAGATTTTCCCCTAATACGAGATTAAGAAAAGTGTTAGAATAAATTTTAAAAGAAGGGGGAAAAATCGATAAAAATCGCTAAGTGTCTTGGAGTAAATTCTATTCCGAACTCAAAATTTTTGTGGAAAACCCTTGACCAAAACTTAAGAATTTATGGATGATCTGTCATGTAAAGCCTACAGATACTGAGACTTGGCATTTGTTTCTTGTTGTTCCGCAGGGAGGAGGTCCGAGATATCCCGTTGCTGGACTCACCACTCCCATTCGCCCTAAACAAGATTAGCTATACTTAAAAAACGCGTTCTTTGAAATCAGCGCTTTTTGAGATATCTTAATTAATTGCTACCTAGAGTTTAATATTATCTTACTTTGTCTTAAAGACAAACAGTATCATAAGTCCACCAAGTTCTCCCTTTTCTATCATTAAAAACAATATTTTTTATCATTAACAACAATTTTTTTTTATTAAAACCTGAATCTACTATGTCAAACTATAACATGCTTGCTTGTCTGATCTATTTTACAGGATTACGCTAGCTGACTTCTTCAATGATAATGAAAAATAGTTATAAATATAAACCTTCCCTGGACATATAAGAAACATCACTACAAAGGAGAACCATACCGGTTATCGAGATCTTAAGCAACAAATATTTAGACAAATATACACACAGACAGACATCATGTTACTTATATATAAGGATACATTTTTGTCACTCCTTGTGAACTACAGGGTGTCCCTCGTAAACTGTTTTTTTTTTTAAACACTTATTACTCCCTTAATATTTGAGCTATTTTAGTAAAATAAGAAGTATTTGGCAGCCTACTATTGACCATTTAATGATACATGATGAAAAATCCGCAAAGTTAACAGAAAAAAATCTACAAGGTAATACATAACAGGCTGATTTGAGTGAATATAAGACTAATCCACCAAAAAAATATGCATTAGCTAACTTTAAAAGCAGCTGGTGGTCAAACGGTGGATCACAAAGACTTACTCCAGACATTATAAGAACTGGTATTGTAGTCTAATTAAAAAATCTGGTATATTTCAGGTTCTTGTGTGCATTTGTAGCGAGCTCACATGGAAAATTAACAAAGAAGATCAATATCATGCCTATTTTTACATTTTGTTCACTTATATTACACTTCATATTCTTGAATATTGAGAATTTCTGGTATGCCATGTCAAGCCTGTTCTATTTTTGTGCTTAGAAAGTCTGAGCGACCAGCCGTCTGGACCCTAACTAATCCTTCAGTTCACAAAGCAAATATTTTCTTGTGGTTTAGTCTAAATTCAATAAAATGAACCTCTTATGTAATACCGCGTAGATTTTTTCCTGTTTATTTTGTGGATTTTTCATCATAACTTCATTAAATGGTCTGTAGTAGGCTGCCAAATAAATTTTATTTTACTAAGATAGCTTAAATATTAGGGGAGTAATAAGCGTTTAAAAAAAAAACAGTTTACGAGTGACACCCTGTACAAGCCTATTTTAACTGACGATATTAGTCTTACACTCTTAAAAATAAATGGATATTGTGAGAAGGGAAAACTTGTCGTTAATTTAGGTTGCTAATATTGACATCACTTATTGGACAGTTCGTTTATCCAGTAGATGGGGGGGGGGGGAAAGAGGGGATGAAACGGTCCTTATTTTAGCCTACTACAAGTTTCTCTTTATTAGAGTAATATCTGGTGTAATATCCTAATAATAATAAATCTATTCCTATGATACTTACCTATGCTAGCTGACCGCATCATTAAAACCTAGCAAGTCCATCAAGTCTTGTTTAGCATATACAACCTAAAGATACAAAAAATGAAAGTTTGATAGGTAGAAAAAAATCAATTTTATTAAAGTAATTCAACGAGCTTGGCTTCATATACCTAAGGTTTTTTAATAATATTATTTTTTCAAAAATGCTTTTAATAATAATGATCATATTTGAAAAAGCTATCGAAAAGCATAAAAGTAAATGATGCCATATTCCTATATTATATTGCTATTATTTTAACCTCAATTCTTTGCTGTAAATCATATGATACCAATACCAAAGGTTGAATAACTTTAAAATAAGAAATGGTCACATGGCGAGTACATTAACTTCTACTTTATTGTCCTACTAGAGGCTACGCATCAAGCGGCTCTATTTTAGAAGGGATAGAAAAAAAGCCTAAAATCATACCCAGACTTTTTTTTATAAAGATGAAATAGCTTAAAACCATCCTATGACCTATAAGAAGCTTCACTGTAGACAACAAAATCTTACTACTTTATATAATAGGATTTCTTTCTCTTGACTGAAAAATAATTCAATCCTATCAATTTATTAAATTCGCTACTTGAAATTATCCTTTCATTTTATATTAATACTAGCGGCTGCTACCCGGAGCTGGATCTTTAAATCATTTTAGTGGTGAGCCAGATCATGGTGAGCCGAATTTTAGCCAATCACAGCGCGGCATTTCATAAAATGCTGTGCTTTCATAAGTGGAAAGTTGGCTCACCCCGATCTGGCTCACCACTAAAATGATTTAAAGATCCAGCTCTGGTATCTAGTGGTTCTGTATTAAAAGCGTTAAGAGGTAAGCAGAAAATTAGCCTTAACTCATCTTAAGAAGGCTTAAATCTTATATAAAGCTTCCCTAAAACCGAGAACTTCATCGGTTCAGTGATTATTGAAACCTTAAGCTTCAGGCAAAAAATCTTACAACTTTATATAATAGGATTTTCACCTTAACCAGAAGAGTAGACAATTCAATTTCCTCACTGTGGCCATTTTTGAGCGGAACTGCTCTATAACCTCTCTGCAAACATGTAGCCGGATAGGTAGCCGCACCAAGGAAATTCGGCTCGCCAAACATGTCCTCGTCGAATACAGCTAGTCGGAAAACAGCCATGGCTGGGTTTTGAATCCGGATCTTGAAGGTTTCGTCCCACATAGGGTTCAGGCCATTGTCCGGTACAACCTAGAACAATTCCAAATAGTTATAATAAAATATTCTACGATATATGTATCACAAACTTGTTTTATTTATATGAATGTAGTTAAAATCTACTAAGCTATTTGTTGCGCTTTACAGGAAAGCTAAGTTTATGTTTTACTTTGAAGGGACTTAGACATTTTTATTGTTTAATTCAGATGAATGTTTAATGAAAGGTACAAAAATTTGCTGTCAAAAATCAGCATGTTTTAAGAGCTAACCGTTCCATACGTACGGACCGACCCTAATTATAGAAAAGCTTCACTTTTAAAAATGCAAACATATTCACCCTGGTTTTCACTCTATAATTATCATATTCACAGCCCAAGACTTCAACCTCTACAAAGGGTGACACCAGCCCCCTCTTCCCCTTGCTTCCCATCAGATGTCGGGCCCCAATGATCTTGATATCGAATTCCAGCGGCCTGATATTGTTTGTGGCCAGAGTAGCAGGATCCAGAGGGTTGTACGTCTCGCTGAACATGTATTCTGGTCGCAGAATGTAACCGCAACCGCCGTTATCCAAGAACCGACCCTATAAACAATAAGTATAAGAGAACAGTAAAATAACATAATTTTGAAGATTATGAAATAAAAAGAGATCTTTTAACGAGTTGTAGCTATTAGGGCCTCATATTTTGCAAAAGTATTTTGTGTGTTTTTGGCATAGAAGAGACTGGCCTATAGGTGAAGAAAATATTATAACAAAAGACTTTTCATATTAACATTAAAAATACAGCAAATTTGATAATCTCGTGGAGAAAGAAAACATTAAAAATTGTACCTGATTAATCTGCATTGGTTTATCTCCAGTTTGATAATTTAAGCTGATCATTTGACTGCCACAAGACCACATAGGGATAGGATTGTAATTGTCGCTTGTCACCCGTTGGGCTTTGGGATACACTCTACAGAATAGATAAATTAAAATCAATAAGGATTCATAGATAAAGATAGCTTTTAGATAACCCTTTGAAAGGAAAAATATTCTATTTTACATTCATAAGTGAAAAAAACCTTCTACATTATTAAAGAACAGCAAATTAAACGGAATTTTAAGTGATTTATAGATTAAACGATCCATGGTCAATGAAATGCTCCGATGGTACAAATGAATTCTTTATTTGAATAGATGTATTACCTTGAAATCTGAGTGGTATGATACCAGAGGAACATCTGTGGATCTCTGTTTACCCCAAACATAAGTCTTTCAGCCTTCGTCTCAGGAAAACTTGACATCTCAGAATATAATCCTGTTTTTGTTAGGTACTTATTTATATTTTTCTATTATTCTTAAAAATTAAAATTAAAATGATGTCAGGGGAAATTTTGTCGTCATTTTAGGTTGATCCTAATTTATTGGTCAGTACGTTCCTTCAGTAGAAAGTGTGTGGGTGGGGGTAATGTTAAATTAGCCAGCTGAAAATCCTAGTAATTCTATATCGATTTCTAGGTGTGTGTCTTTCTGTATTTTAAGATCTTGCTAACGGCTGTATCGATATTGTTCTCCTTTTCAGTGAAGCTTCTCATAGTTTCCAGGGAATGCATAAATATTTCTCACAAGAGAAATCGCCTCTAGAAAAAAAATACCACACCCCCCTCCCCCAAAATTTATTTACCTTTTTTCTTTTTGAAACTGAAATAGGATATGGAGAGTTCCCTAAAATGCCTCTAGTTGCATATCCGTTAGCTTTTAACCATTTAGTTTCAAAATGAACAAAGAATAAAAGAAAATATAAACAAGTATCCCTGGTTCTCGCCGAGAAGCCTTCTCCAGGTTGAACATAACAGATCTGCAATAAATAACAAGATCCGACAGTTCTCGCGCAATTTTCATAGCCCGTTCCTTGCGGCGGGACTCAGTATCCCGAATACTGGCGCTGGCCGCTGTGTCACGGATTTTCTGAACCCAGTCCCTCGCCTCCTCCGGAGTGCTGGAGTGTAGGATTGTTAGACACGGGGTATTTGTAACAGCACCTGTTTCTATTTTGATACCCGGCTGACCGGCGCGCTCAAAATATTCCACCTTGGCACCTAGAATGTCTATGCTGCCCTTCTGTAGGCTGCCTAGAGGAGTGTTGTCAGATTCATCTACTCCAGTGTTCCCTTCCTAAATAAAAAGATTGGTTATCAAACTGATGTCTTTTGGAAATGATAGATATCAATATCCTTTCGTGTAAAGACATACAAACCCTTAAACATCTAGAAATTGTTTTCTCGTATTCATTCGAATCCGGTGGATAAGAACCGGTTCTCATCCATACGAAAAAACTATGTCTAGCATCGTATTATATCCAGCTTTCTACGAATATAAAAATGTACAATCATAAGATTTAAACCAGTTCTTTTAGCCGGTGCCTTAGGCACCTCGGGGCTAAAAAAACTGGTTTTAATCTCATAATTGTACTTTCTATATCCGCGGAAAGCTGTTTATAATACGATGCGAGAAATAACTATTATGAAACTTGAAAGCTAAATAATAGCAAGGATGCCATCATCCCTAAGAAGCGAAGCAACAATGCAAAAATTAATTCTTACCTCTAGCTGTGTAAAATTGGCTGGGAACCAATGTTGTTTCTTGCCTCCCAAATCACCTCGCCACCAACCTCCGTCTTGTTGCTGAAAAACGCAAATTTATAATCAACAAAAAAAGCATCATGTACATTATAATTGAAATAAATCTCAATTATAATGTATTCCACATTACGTAATTTTGAAACCACCATTGATAAAAAAGGGGGAAGGCGGATGTGTCAATTTTTAAAACCAAAAGTAAAACGTGCCTGATCTCAGCCCATAAAAGAGTTACAACTCTAAAATTCTGCACAGCAGTTGCTTTACTGGAGAACAATATGGAACTGTGAAGAAACGGCGGCGGAACCGCCGCTCCCGCCAAAAACCGCCGTTTCCTGCCGAATTTTGTTTGCCTGTTTTTGCCAAATTAGACAGTTTCATATTGTTCACCACAAAAGCAACTGCTGAGCAGAATTTTAGAGCTGTAACTCTTTTATGGGCTGAGATCATGCCCGTTTTACTTTTGGTTTCAAAAAATGGCACATCCGCCTACCCCCTTTAATCCTAGGGATAAAATATCAGACGAAAAAAGAGCGCAAAATACACCTATATTTTTTTTGATTCCATAAAGGAGTTGCTAAAATTTTTTTTAAAAGTGTATCCAGAAAAAGTAAATGACCTACCATCACGTTAAGAATAAGTGCGCCGCGCTTAAGGGTTAACTCATCGTCTCTCTGCGCTGTGTAATCATAAAGCGCACGCGCTGCTAACTTGCTCGTAAATGAGTTGGGGTCCATGTAGTCTGTACTGCAATATACGTCGTCATCGCCGTTTACTCCCAGTAGGCCTTTTTCATAAAATTGCATTAAATCTTCCAAATCTTATTTGAGTACATATAATATTTGTACAATTGTAAAATTGCCTTTAACATTTTGGGGGTATTGTATAGTGAGTTGAAATTTAACCAAATAACCTTTTATATATTTTCCTAAGTTATGCTATGCTATAATATAAAATACTAAGCTTTTTTTTGTTTGTAGCGAAGGATCTCGCTCACCACTGAACCGATATGGTTCTTCTTTAGAGGGAAGCTTCTTATAGGCCCTGAGATGGTTTTAGGCTATTTCCTTTTTAAATAAGCCTGGGTATTGTTTTAAGCTATTTTTCTGCCCTTCGAATATAGAGCCCCTAAATGCTAGGGGCGCAGACGCTAGTATATTAAATTCTAATAAGGTACCTTTTCATTTTTTTGTCTTCACATTTTTAAAATAAAAAGGTAAAACTTTTCTTTCTTTTAATGCAAGTATTCCTGAGCCGTTCATAAGTGAGGAAATATTCTGTTTCTGTTGGATTATTTCTTTTGTTACTGGCACATTCAACTTTACCTAAATACAGCATATAATGATTAGAAATTAAAAACAGGGGTGTATATTCTGCACAAGATTTTTTTTTTTCCCCGGCTACAAATTTTTTTATTTCCCCCCCCCCCCCTAGTTTTTTCTCAACAAGTAGGGGGGAAAATGGAAAAATATTTAAAGAACTCTATATTTTATTTATTTTATCCCTCCTACCACACATTTTATTAGTTTTTTTCACCAAATGATTAAAAATTGATTTTTCTAATATGAAATATTCTACATATATAATTTGTAATATATACAGGGTGCGCCACATAAATCCGGACTTTTGATTATTTTAAAAAAAATGAACATAAAATCGTCAATTTCAAAGATTTTATTGAATTTTAAAAACTGGGAAGCAAACTAGCTATATGACTATTAGATTATTCAATAAAATCGCCGCCAGCCTAAATACCCGCCCCCTGAACCGCCCCCAGACCCTGGTCACCATGTCCCTGTCCAAGCTGGCGAAGTTCTCCTTCATAGTGGCAATGAGGGAGGTCTTTGTGGTATGGGCGCGTCTATTGGTTCATGCTTTAATGGCGCTCCAGGCCCAAAAGTCAATTGGATGAAGATCGGGGCTGCTGGGAGGCCATATCTCCTTAGGGACGTGAGTAACTGCAGGATCCAAATTCACCCATCTTTCAAGCTACTCTTCGACACGGCGGCTCTCATTTGGGCCACAATTAAGCTAGAACAACGTGCAATACCTTTTTGGAAATGGCATGAAGATTAAGCTAGGGTTATCATCGCAACACATAGTCTAAAACGAGTTTTAAGGTTACAAATGGGCCCATGTAGTCGAGAACCGAGAAATTTTCACGAATTTTCACGATTTTTGACATTTTTGACCTCTCAAAATCTGCCACGTTTCACTTTGATGGAGTACTACGGTCAAGCCATTTCAGATAGAGAGCTCTAGTCTTTTTTAGTGTCTTACTTATGTGTCTAACAGTATCCCCAGCAAGTTGTATAACTCTACCTCACCTACAGATGGGCTGAGGTCAGATTTAGTGGGCCCTAGTCAAGAATCCAGGGTAAACTATCAGCGCGTTTAGATTCTGCCATGTTGAACATAAGCGCTGCCAGCTTGGAGAACACGTCCTCCATTGTCTAAAAATTTTTATGGGCAAAAAGATAACTACCCAAGCTTTTTATAGTGTGGTCAAACGTCATGATTGGTCAAGTAGTTTTGGTGCTATGGCCGTTTGAAAAAAGTCCGGATTTATGTGGCGCACCCTGTATTATATATTCTAATGCCTCCAAATAATTCACCTTTTAGGAAAATTGTAGCTACTAGCTATTTTATAAAATAGGATAATAAATCAAAAGATCTGTAATAAAACTAGTTAAGATAAATTGATAACTATTTATTTTAATATTCGTGGGAAAATGTTTGTAATACGATGCTATACATAATTTTTCAGTTTGGCTGAGAACCGATTTTAATCCGGTGGATTTAATTATATTGCTTTCCTGATGGCGACTGAAGTTCCCTCCCCAAGTGCCTACCTTCTTATAAAGAGGATTCCTCTCGTAATATTGAATAAGATTAAATAAGCTCTCGTATTGCGCTGTCCCTGTGACAGGTAAAGTATCCTCCCCAAGTGCCTACCTTCTTATAAAGAGGATTCCTCTCGTAATATTGAATAAGATCAACTAAGCTCTCGTATTGCGCTATCCCTATGAAGACTAAAGTTCCCTTCCCAAGTGCCTACCTTCTTATAAAGAGGATTCCTCTCGTAATATTCAATAAGATCAACTAAGCTCTCGTATTGCACTATCCCTGTGACGGGTAAAGTATCCTCCCCAAGTGCCTACCTTCTTATAAAGAGGATTCCTCTCGTAATATTGAATAAGATCAACTAAGCTCTCGTATTGCGCTATCCCTATGAAGACTAAAGTTCCCTCCCCAAGTGCCTACCTTCTTATAAAGAGGATTCCTCTCGTAATATTGAATAAGATCAACTAAGCTCTCGTATTGCGCTATCCCTATGAAGACTAAAGTTCCCTCCCCAAGTGCCTACCTTCTTATAAAGAGGATTCCTCTCGTAATATTGAATAAGATCAACTAAGCTCTCGTATTGCGCTGTCCCTATGACGAACAATCTCCCCTCCTTCTTTACCAGACAATGCTTCACATTGTTCTCAGCTCTAAATTAATTGTAACTCTTAAAAACATTTAAAATCAAATTGCATAGAATTTTATCTCGTATGTGAAACTAAGGTACACCGAAAAAAGTACTGAGGGGACATATCATTAGTAAAACGCTCTAGAATTCTTTTCAAATAAGAGATTTTGCTTTATGGATTAAAGATCTTTTTTTTTATTTTCAAGCTTAACTTTTTAATACCAAACTAGCGGCTTCGCCCCTAGCCTCTAGGGGCTTTGCCCCAAAAGGTTTGATCAACCTAATTTTTCGTATTTTAGATTTAAAAAGAAAAAGTAAAAAAATTTTTTTTTTTTTTGGGGGGGGGGGGTATTTTTCATTTTTTGGGGGGGTTGGGGGTGTCCCACCCCCCAAGAAAATAGCTTAAAACCATCACAGGACCAGTAGGTATATTCCCTGAAGAGTAGAGCCCAATCGGTTCAGTGGTTACTGAGATCTTAAGCTTCAGACGGACAGACAGACGGACAGACGGACAGACAGACGGACAGACATCGTTCTACTTTGTATTATAGATTGTTTTTTACCTGATTACTTTAAATTTATTACGAGTAAAGTGGGTAGGGGGTGAGGGGATCTTTTCCACTTCGAAGGAAATGAAAATAAAACTAAATATTGATACCTGAATGAAATGGCAAAAGATCCAGTAACTCGTTCTCCATGGCGAACAAGAAATGCACCATCTACATTAATTTGAGACAACACATCTTCGGCCTAAATAATAAAGCATAATTTTATTTAATAAGACTACTTGGTAAAATTTAGCTGTATGGCTCAGAAATGTTTTCAAAGACGTCTACATAAAGTAGGGAGTGTTTTATTGGTGATTTCCCTACAAGCATCTAAGTAGGTATAGTTTTAAAGCTTCGCATTTATGGATGTTGTTTTGTATAATAGAAATATAACAATAGAAGCATATTCTGAACCCTTTTTTCGTCAAATCTAAGAAGGAACAATTCTAGTAGACAAAAGTATTGTTTACTTTCGTCTCAAGCTGATGTGGATTCTTAAAAAATATAGACTCGCAACTCGATAGTGAGGCAATATTATTTTGTCAAATATCATCCAAAAGCACACTAAAAATCAACAAAAATTAAATAAAATCATATGTTAGTTAATAACCCTTTTAAGATTTTATTTAATTTTTGTAAATTTTTTATTCGATTTTGGGGGATTTTTCTCAAAAATAATTTTGCCTCACCAGCGAGTAGCCAGCCTAACTTTTTTTAAGAATCCACCTTTGTTTGAATCTTTCAAAGTAAAGACGAAATTTTTGGGCAATTAATTCTGATTCCGCAAAGCTTTCTACTAAGAAAATATACTGTTTACAGCTGACTTTTATCTATGTATGAAATGAAAAAAAACATGCGTTCGTAACAAAATGTGTACACAATTTCAACCAATGAGATTAAATGTATGTACCGATGCGATTCTCCTATTGGCTCAATTACATTACCTCTCTTTCTTAGTACCTTTATTTTTTGTATATACCATTTTATTTCCTTTTGACCCACAGAATGATTTTTAATCAAAAATATGACCATGCTTTTCAAAAATAAAAGATTAGTTATTTCTCGTATCGTATTAAAAACGGCTTTCCGCGGATATAGAATGTACAATTATAAGATTAAAACTATTTTTTTTAGCCCCGTGGTGCCGAAGGCACCGGCTAAAAAAACTAGTTTTAATCTTGTGATTGTACATTTCTATATTCGTAGAAAACTGGATATAATACGATGCTAGACATAGTTTTTTCGTATGGATGAGAACCGGTTCCTATCCACCGGATTCGAATGAATACGAGAAATTTAATTACCTGACTTCTGGAGAGATTAGCATGGAACCAGATCCTGTCCTCATGAGGGTTGGGTGGTGGTGCTGGTTTTCCCAATGTTAGGCTAAATTTACTTGACCTACAATATACAATTAAATACAGACTGGCCAGCCAATTTTGAAAATAAAAAACGTACATAACGTACACAAAAAAATACGTTATGTACATAAAAAAAGTAAAAAACGTACAAAAACGTACATTCCTAATAAAAATAAGTTAAATAATTTCCTAGTTACCTATAATCAATACATTTAAGTCTACTAGCAGCTACCTGTAAAGGAGAACCATAGCGAACTGAGAGACACAAGATATCCTCTTACTCTATTTAAAAGAACTAGCGTCTACGCTCCTAAAGGCCTCTAGGGGCACTTGAGGAGGGGAAAGTTGAATTCAATAAAAAAACATGGATGACAACATACATAAGTAGCGAAGCTCAAAAGTTATTTATAGACATCTGGAAAAAAATTAACTTAAAATCAGTGAGCAATTAAAATTCATTTTTGGGGGGAGGAGGTAGTTTTTTTTCTAAAGTCAATTTCTCTTGGGAGGGTGGATGGTGACACTCTTCCCCAAAATAGTTATAAAACTTCCAAAAACCTATGAGAAGCTATCCTGTTAAGGAGAACCATATCGGTTCCGTGGTTAGCGAGATTCTTTGGTACAAACAAACAGACATCCTGTTATTATGTACAAAGTATATCCTATTATAAGGACCAGCGACTACGCCCTTAGAGGCCTCTAGAGGAACTTGATTAGGGGGGGGGGGGAAGTTGAATTAAAAACCCATTTTTTTTATTTAAAAATAAAAAGTAAAAAACAAGGATGACAACATCCTTAAGTAGCGAAGCTCAAAAGTTATGAATGGAAATCTGGGAACTATATAAACTATAGAGTAGTGTCGTAAAAAATAAGCATTTAACTTATTTAAATAAATCACAAAACCTTTTAAAAATATATAATAACGTGAAAATCTAGAAATAAATTCAGCCACCCAACCAATAAGCAAATCTCAATGAAATTTAGTGGAAGTATTAAGAATGAAAACTAATACATCCCTGAAAATTACAACCGTCTATCAGGAATATGAGTAGAGAAAATCACAAAAACCTATACATCTAGGAATCGATCTAGCACTGCAACAAATAGACAAACCTTAAAGAAACTTTTTAAAAATATGTAGATGTGAATTTATTTATTCCCTGAAAATTTCAGCCGTCTATCTTGAATAGAAGTCGAGAAAACCATGAAAAAAAGAAAATCTAGGAATAGATCTTCTAGCACCCCAACCAAAAGGCAAATCTCAATGAAAATATGTAGAATGTGAACTTATTCAATCAAAAAACAGGAGCCGAGAAAATCACGTTTCTCCGATAGCATAACGGACTGACAAAGTGATTATAGAGTAGCTTCGCTAATAAATTTTTTAGTGAGGGAGGGGGGAGTAGACTACTCCCTTTTCTGATTTCAATTTTAAAAAGAAAGAAAAAATAGGGGAAGGGTGGTGATTTTTTTCTAAGAGTAATTTCTCTTGGGAGGGTGGTTTTACCCTCTCCCAGGACCTATAAGAAGCTACCCTGTAAAGGAGAACCATATCGGTTTAGCGGTTAGCGAGAACCTTCGGTACAAATAAACTGACAAAGAGACATACATCCTGTTATTACGTACTAAGTATATTCTATTAAATAAAGTAGTAAGTTTTTTGTCTGATGCTTAAGATTTTCATAACTACTTCATACAGTTACCGAGATGGTTTTAGGCTATTTTTCTACCATTTTGAATACAGGTTCTTGAAGGGATATGGAAAATAGCCTACAACCTCACAATGATCATGTCGGTTCAGCAGTTAGCGAGATTCTTCGTTACAGAAAAAAAGGATTTATAGGATAAATATATAATGGGATATAAGGTTATTTTGTCTTGCTAAAGATCTCAGAAAATACTAGTCTTTGATACAAAGTAAATCAGTGCCTGTCTGTCTAAAGCTTAAGATCTTGGTAACCACTGAACAGATTGGGTTCTAATCATCAGGGAATATATCTACTGGTCCTGTGGTAGTTTTAGGCTATTTTCTTAGAGTGTGGGAAACCCACCCTCCAAAAAAATCAACCACCCCTCAATTTATTTTTATAAACTAATGCAAATCAGCGGGGTGGGGGAACCCCCACCGCACCCTGGGGCGAAGCCTAAATGAAAAAAATAATCACAATCTTTTTTTATATTTTTTTTTGGACAAATTTCCAACAAACGATTCTATAAAAGAGGGGACGAAGCCTCTAATCCTAGTAGAAAGTAAAAAGCTTTAAGTGTCCCCCCCCCCCCCCAAAGAAAAAAAAGCAAAAAACCATCACAGGACTATTAGGTATATTCCATGAAGAGTAGAGCCCAATAGGTTCAGTGGTTACTGAGATATTAAGCTTCTGATATACAGACGGACAAGCAGATGGACAGACATCATTCTACTTTGTATTATAGATAATATACTATTTTTGTAATACTTTTTGTACAAATACAAATAAATATACACATACTTTTATACTTATATTTGATTCTTATTCTTTAAACTGAAGATACCAAAAAATAAGACTTCTTAATCCTAAACTGAGCACCATATGATATCTTGGAAAATTTACCCAAGTATATAAAGAATTTGAAAAAAATTATCGTAAAATCTATTAAAGGGGTAGTTGCATGAAATGCATTTAAACTTGAATTTAGTCAACTGCATATCTCTTTCTGTTCAATAGTTTAAACTAAATCTATAGGACATATATTTCAAATCCATAAATTTAAACTGTAAGTTTTAATAAAATATATGCATAATTTACCTACATATTTTTGTTCTATGAAAATTTAAGATAATATTTAATTTATTTAATATAATACACCTATAGTTTTTGTTAAAATTTTCGTACAAAACATACAAATTACTTTTCTGCTAATATTTGATTCTTATTATTTTTAAAAAAACGTAAAACGTACAAAAATACAAATTTCAAAATACGTTACGTACACAAATCAAAATAACGTCCAGAACGTACACAGATTCGATGCGTAACGTACAAAACGTACAAAACGTACACTCTGGCCAGTCTGTAAATATGTAACAGAAGTCCTACATCAATATTGTTTTTAGTTTTTCTTTTAATTGTTTTACATTTTCACAGGGGGTGTATATTCTGCACAAGATTCATTTTTTCCCCTGCTGCAAAATATTTCATTTTTACTCCCTAAATTTTATCTTAAGGAAGGGTGAGAAATCCAATCCATAATTTTCCAGTTTTTTCCCCAATGAGGGAAAATATTCATCAACATCAGAAAACAATGATCTTGAATGCAAGGGTGAGATCTGCGTCAATCCCAGATCCCAGGGTGTCGGAGCCGTTTAATTTTGATGCGGCTCCGGCTTCCGGCTCCGAAACAGTGCAAGATCCACATAAAAACATCTTACCTCAGAGGATGTGTTTGATAGTGGGTGACTAAATCAAACAAGCTGTCAAAAAATACTTTGTCTATCATATGAAATCTTTTCACTCCTGTCTCAAGCTGTCTCACTCTGAACAAAATTATAAATTAACTAACCAACTACCCATGGGTATAGAAAATCACTACCTAGGAATCTTAAGAGATAAGACAATTCAAGATAAATTGAAATTAATCCCAAATTATGAAAATGAGAATTATTTCTTCTTTGAACTAAAATTATTGGTAGAAAAGTTTGGTAACTGCTAGTTTAGACCAATCAATCAATGTTTAATAAAGGTACCCAAAGTTTTAAGCTAAAATAAAACTTTGGTTTCCAGTATAATTGTCTACCTGATTGGCACATGATGTACTTCTCCTTTTCTCCAGAAAGAAAGGCTGTAATCACCAACAAAAGTTTCACTAGGTCTGAACAGAAATAGATATTCATTGCATCGTATTACAGACATCTTATGAAAAATTAACATTAAAACCAGAGACCGAAGGCCCGGGCTAACAAAATGATAAGTGTTTTACCTGACTAAAAAGGTGCCATCTCCTAAATTTGAGTTCTGTTTCAGTATTTGTTCTGCACTACTTCGCCCGTGACAAAGATTTCTTTTAAACAAAACATAATTTCAATCATTAATTGCAGCATAAATCGGAGAAAACTAAAAAATAATTAACTAACAATTCCTATATTAGAAGCATAATAAATGTTTTTGAAGAAGCTAGGTATCATGTGAGTTCATAAATATTGTAAGGATTCATTGAACTATTTCTTAAATTAACCATTAAAATTGACACTAAATTGCGCTATAATTAACAATATAAAACAAATATAGGGGGGGGGGGGGGGTTAATGCAACCATCTCGTAATCAATGTATAAATGGCACTTAGAATTAGATTTTCGATCTAAATTTTGCATGAGTAAGCCTTGGTAGGTCTATTTTCCATAAATTAAACAATAAGTTGAAAAAGTAACGGCTAACGGCTAAGCCGTTTAGCCGTTTTTTTTTTGACTATTTTTAAGGCAAATCTGTCATAAATTACGTAGGAATCAACTTTTGAATCATATTTTTGCTTTAAATCATGTGAAATTATACAAAAAAATATTTTTTTTAGATTTCTAGTACCAGCAACTACCGGCTAGAACCGTTTGGAAACGTTTTAGAGCGGGAAAGAGTATTATGTGGAGATAGGTTTCGTGATGGATTTACCTTCAAAATAGCCTTAAAATGGCTAAACGGCTGAACCGCCAGCTGTTTCTTTTCCAACTTTTTAGGGAAAATAGACCTACCAAGGATTACACATGCAAAATTTCAGATCGAAACTCGAATTCTAAGTGCCATTTATACATTGATTACGAGATGGTTGCATTAAACCCCCCACCCCCCTTAATAATCATACCGTAGCTAAACTGTTATAGTTCTAATAGTTTATAGAGCGTATTTTTAAAAATGGGGTCATTTTTTTCTGCCGTTAAGTTAGGGGTAACTTTTAGGTCAAATGTTCTTATTATGAACAGTTAGACTTATTAAGAGCATTTAACTAAAAAGGTTACACCCAACTTAACGGAAAATATGCATAAATTTAGAAAAGAACCTTTTTTTCTATAAAAAATATGGAATACATGTAATCTAAACATCCAATGTCATGTTACATAAGTTATTTTTTTTAAATTGCTCGATTAAAACAATCAGTTTTGCCTGTGAAACCAAGCTTCTGAAAAGTGCAGCTCTGTTGCGTCCAGGTCGGAGGATTTGATGGAGGTGTTAGATATCTGAAAAATAAGATTTGAAATAAGAATATAAACACACAAAATGAATTAGTAGGAAAAGGGGTAGTTTCACGAAGTGCATTTAACGAGTTGGGGGTACTTGTAAAAGTGAACCTTTGAATGTCTTTGTAGAAAATGATATATATATTGGTTAGCTATGAAGATATTTGAAATAAAAATAATCTTTTCTAATTTAGAAGGACTTTTTTTCTAAAGAAATATAAAGCAAAATATTTTAAATTTTCTTTAATAAGAATTAAAGGATCGTGGAAAGAAAACGAAGTAGCAGATTTCGTCGTATTTTCACAATAGCTTTTCTCCTTTTTCTAGCCCCTGTCGTGGGCTCTAACCCTTCGGGGCAATCATTAACATTTACCTAACTAACCTAACATAAAATAGACTATCAAAAGCGACTGGTAAAATACGACGATACCCGCTACTTTGTTTTCTTTCCATGATCCGATATTTAACTGACCTTGCGACCCATCATATTGTCAGCCACGTCAGAGGCAGAAACCAGGGATTCTGTGTCTTCATCATCTATCTGCTCACCTAAACATTTAATCAAATCCATTGTAGTCCAAAGGAAGTAGCTGAGTCCGAAATAGCTGTGTGTATGTGTAAGGTGTTTCTTTCATGGATCTAAAGGGATAAGTTGATGGCCGATAAATTGATGTACGAAACCAACGATGAAGCACAAAATTACCCCTTTTGTAGATTAAAATTAGTGGTTGGAACGTTTGAACACTTCTTAATGAACAAACCAATAAAAATTCACTGGAGTCCCCAAAGTTGTTTAGCCAACGAATAAGAAAACATTATCATAAAACTTAAGAAATACTGTAATAAACAGCCCATTGTCCCCTCTCTCTATGGTTTCTTTTTATTAGATAAATCATTCTTGAATAAAAATTATTAAGTAACAGAAATTGTGTCTGTCTGTGTGTAAGAAAGGATATCAATCACTAAACCGATATGGTTCTCTTTCTCAATGAAGCTTCTAACAGGTCCTGGGGAAGGATTATGGATATTTTTAGGGAGGGTACCACCACCCTTCCGACAAAAAGTCCCCATTAAAAATTTTTTAATTTCACTTTTCTAAGTATATAAAAGTAAAAATGAAAATAGACAGAGATCGACCACCCCCCTCCCACTAGAGGACTCTAGGGGCGTAGCCGCTGGTCAATTCTATTATAAAAAGTTATAAGTTTTTTTTTGTCTGTAGCTTAAGATTTCCATAAATACTGAACTGATTGAGTTCTCCAGTTTATGGAATATTCTTATAGTTCCCGGGAAGGTTTAAGGCCATCTAATTTTTATATCTAAGTTTGGTTTTAGGCCATTTTCCTACTTTCCTTACTTTTTCGAATACAGAGCTCCTAGTGCAGCCGCTAGTAATAAATAAAATATAATCTCATACACTTAAAGTACAAAAAGTAGAAAATCACATAATCACTCTAATATAAGCAAAGAAGAAAAACACAACATTGTTATTTTTCCTTACAAAATCTAATTGGCTTTGTTTGGTCTAAACTAAATTATATTTTTTTCCTCAGTTCTCTTGTAATAAAGTTACAAAATATCTTTATATTTATAATGTAACTTTAATTAATCCTTACAATAATGTTATTAAATTACAATAACATAGGAAATTGAAAACTTTTATTTGTTGATATTGTAAAATACATGGATCTTTTCCTTGTAAACTGCGAACCAAAAAAATAGGCAAGTCTGAATTTTCAGAATATCAGCTTTATTATTCATTTAGGATGATTTTACTGTAAATATGAAATGTAGATGCATCTTTTGGTTACAAGTTTCCACTGTTAATTTTTTATTAATTAGCACCAATGAAGCACAAGATCTTAAAAACAGCATTTGGGGGTGAACCAAAAAGATATGCAAATATAAAAGGAAATTAATGGGAAAACTGTTTATTTTTGCACTTTTCTTCACTTTTTTGGTGAGCCAAATGTTATCTAAGTACATGCCCATTACAACAACTTGTCTATTAACCTATGTACTATTTTTTGTAGTCATAGCAATCTCCAATGGAGCCTACCGACAAGAAATAAAACCATCTTCTAAAAACTACAGAATTTACTTTATAAATTGGAGTAAATAAGATTGAAATTTTTTCTTTTTTAATACTGCTTGGCTCGAGGCTGCTATGAATACAAAAATTGGACCATAGTTCAGTGTATGGGGTGTCATCATGGGCATGCACTTTGATAACATTTGGCTCACCATCACCCCCAGTAAAAGCATCTTAAAGGCCACCATCCTCCAAATCAAGATTTTAAAATGGATTTTTTAGCACATCAAAAAACATTTTTGTATACTTTTAAGGGTAATTTTTATCTTTAACATGTATTTAGCTTCATCCATAAGACTGGAGGTCAGCAGCTGTCCTCTAAAGTAATAGGAGTCAAATTTCTTTTTTTTTCTAATATTTCTTATTTACCTAGGAAATTCATTAATTTCTACCTTATACTATATTTCATAATAATTAAAGCATAAATCATTTTAAAAATTATTAATTTATCAGAATCAATCTTTAAAAGAGGAGAAAAGTGCATTAAAATCGTTTTTCCATTGCTTTGTTTCGGATTTGCACATCTTTTTGGTTCACCAGTATTTACCCAAAATGCTGTTTTTGAGATATTGTGCTTCATTGGTGCTTATTAATAAAAAAATAACAGCGGAAACTTGGGGTATAGTCCATTTCGTGACATCGCTTCTTATGGGGCGATTTGTCGTATTTTTCACAGTAGATTTTCTCCTATTTCTAGCCCCTGCGGGGGGCTCTAACCCTGCGGGGCAATCACCTAACCCAATATAACCTAACCTAACCTAAAATAACCTATAAAAAGCCATTTTAAAAATACGACAAATCGCCCCATAAGAAGCGATGTCACGAAAAGGACTATTCCCGAAACTTGTAACCAAAAGATGCATCTACATTTCATATTTACAGGAAAATCATCCTAAATGAATAATAAAGCTGATATTCTGAAAATTCAGACTTGCCTATTTTTTTGGTTCGCAGTTTATTATATTTCAAAACTAGTGGCTGCGTCCCTATAATCTAGAATTTAAAGGGCATTAAATCAGTTATTGAAATATTAAGCTATAGATAAAAAAAATTACTATTTTATATATTATGGTAGTTAAGATATATCTCAAAATCGATTTGTGTTAAAATCGACAAATAGTATTTCATCCCTTAAATATAACATAACAAGGATGACAACATCCATAAAAGCGAAGCACTGAAACGGTAGGACAAACGGACATTAACACTTGTATAATGTCAGAGTTAAATAATCAGAATATAAATGTATAAGAGTCGATGCAAAATTGTAAGTAAATTTGTTGAAAAACTGCTTGATACAGAATAATGTTTATGGACATACTTACATTTTTAGGACTTAATTATAGAGTTGCTTCGCTTATACTATTGTACTTTGATGTCCCAGGAATCAGTATACAAAAAATCAGATCGATCGGATAATTAGATTATATAAAAATTTGTTGTTAAAAAAGTAAAAAAAATCAACATGTTTAAAATGAACGTACGGACATTCTGGTAATGATTATAGAGTTGCTACGCTTTCTAAATCGTACCTAACTACTAATGGAATCACCATGCAAAATTTGAAATCGATAGGACAATTCTAACACGTCTAAATTAACGAAAAAAGCTATCCGTTACGGACGGACGGACGTACGGACAGACCGACCCTAATTATAGAAAAGCTTCGCTTTTAAAAATGGATTACAAATACTTTGATTTTATGACATTAGTTTCAACTGAGTAAAAATGGGGAGGTAGGTTAAGCTAAAATTACGTAAAGGTGTGAGTTTAAAGGCCTGAAAACAGTAGTGAACGATAAAATTTATGTTAACTTTTTTTTCTTTAGTTCTTTTAAATAAGGAATACCTACACAAATTTAGTGAATATTATCGTTCTGATGCGGTTTTTAAGTCTTAAAACTCAAAAGTTTTGTGGGTTTTTTTGCCCTGGAAGGAAAGTACCAAAATTCAGTTTTCAAAGTTTGATAGGTAAAAGAGGTCAAGCAAGATTTTTTACAAAAAGAAAAGGATTAATAAATAAAAAAGCCCGTACTCCCATAGCAAAATTTCATACTAACATATCATTTCCTGCAAGTGTACAAACTCCCCCCCCCCCTCCCTTAATTCTTCGTTTGGGAGATCTTTTACTGCAAGGATAACGTACCTGGAAGTTCGCTGTAAACCAGCTGCTTTTGTGTCAACACAAAGAAATGTGGCTTCCATAGGTCATCTGCACTTTCCTAAAATAATAGTTCAAATTATAAATCATGTTTATTTAAGCAGCGAAGCTACTATATAACTAAGGTCACACTGTCGTCCTTTTAATATTTAAAGATTTTTGGAAAAGTTAGTTTCTAATACATACGGGTATTCTATTACTAATCAATACCTACCTTAAATAACTTAACATAAAATACCTATAAACAAATTTTTTTATCCCATTTTATCGTGATCCATTTTCGATTTAAGCAGAACTACCATATTACTTTTCTACTATATTGTAGACTAGCGGCTTAAGAAGGAGAGAGTCGAATTTAATAACCCAATTTCTTATTTTAGATTTTAAAAAAATATTTTAAAAATTTTTGGAGGGCCGAAAATTTTTTTTTTTTTTGGGGGGGAATTTTTCATTTTTTGGGAGGGTTGGGAGTGTCCCACCCCCCGAGAAAATAGTTATAAACCTTCCCGGGACCTATGAGAAGCTACCCTGTTAAGGAGAACCTGATCGGTTCAGCGGTTAGCGAGATCCTTCGGTACAGACACACAGACACACAGATACACAGACACACAGACATCCTGTTACTTTAGTATAAGGATTGTGATATTGTAATAACTCAATTATGTAATACTGGCGGCTACGTCTTAATTTTTTTAGGGGCGATTTTTTTTTTGAAGGTTGGTGGCACCCTCCTCCCCAATATAGTTATAAACCTTCCCAGGAACTATGAGAAGCTACCCTGTAAAGTAGAACCATATCGGTTCTGTGGTTAGCAAAATCCTTCGGTACAGAGATCCTTTTATTTTATAAGAAAATAAATAAATTTTCCAACCTGCATGAATAACATTCCATTCTTGACAGTATCAGAAAGGTCCATTGTCTAATTCAATACAAAAAATATTCAATATTTTAACATTATTTCATAGTTAAGTTTCATGAAGGCGATTCAACTTACTTTCGCCACAAGATTAATGCACTTCATAAATGGATATTATGACAGGGGAAAAATTTTCATTAATTAAGGTTGTTAACATGGAACTAATTTATTGGTGAGTTTCATAAGGAGGGAAAGGGATTGGGTAAAGGGGATGGATGGAGAAAATAGTTATATTAGCCAGCTGCGAAATTGACTTTATAAAGGTACATTAAAATCTAGTGTAACATCCAAGAAATAATATATCCATTACTTCTCATAAAGGGGGGGGGCGAAAGTGACACTTTTTGAAACCAAAACTAAAAGTCAACAAAGGAACTCAACTAAAAAAAGAGTTACAGGTCTGAAATTTTGCATGGCAGTTGCTTTATAGGGGTACAATATGGAACTGTGAAGAAACGGCGGCGCAACCGCCGAAAACCGCCGTTTCCCGCCAAAATTTTTTTTGCCTTTTCTCGGCGGTTTTCGGCGGTTGCGCCGCCGTTTCTTCACAGTTCCATATTGTACCCCTATAAAGCAACTGCCATGCAAAATCTCAGACCTGTAACTCTTTTTTTTAGTTGAGTTCCTTTGACTTTTAGTTTTGGTTTCAAAAAGTGTCACTTTCGCCCCCCCCCCCCCTTTAAAGTAGCTGGGCCACAGTGGTCTAAGGCCGGACATTTCGCCAAAAATCAACATTGGAATTCATCAAAATTCATAATTTATTTTGAAAATATATACCCTATCTCATATAAAACCGAAGAGTTTTTGTCTTTTTAACTACTGGTTGATGAATTATGAACTTTGAAACATGAAGGTTAAGGATTATTTTCACGTCATGAATTTTACCTTTTGAATTTTCACCATCTTTGGAAAAAATATTTTTTTCAAGTGTTACATTGATACAATGAAGTTTCTTCACCTATTTATATTAATAATATTGCATGATATATTAGGAAACTGGGGTTTTAGAATTTTTTTTTACATTTTTCATCCATTTTATTGTTGTTTTAAAAAAAAAATTATGTCATTTCCTAAATATTTTTGCAAGAAATTATATATATATAACTATAATTTTCAGTTTTTTAAGGTTTACACTAAAAACCGGGCCCCGTAACATACCAAACCATATATTATTCTTAATATACAGGTATAATGCCATAGTTTGATGTTTAGTTTGGGTTGTTACGGGGCCCGGTTTATTTTAAATTTTAACTTTAACTTTAGAGGGTAAACTCTAAAATTGCAATAGACGAAAAAAAAAATAAATTTTTTTTTCTTCTCTAGTATGATAACGTTTTACACAAAATAAAAACTAGGAAACGCATTATCCTTTATGCTATAGCCGCGGGTTCCAGTTAGACTAATGGATATAAAATATACATGAATATTATGACATGGGGAAAATTGTCGCCAATTTAGCTTGCTAACATGGAACTCGTTTATTGGTCAGTTCATTTATCGAGTAGGAGAGGGGATGGGGTAAAAGAGGTGGATTGGGGGGTATCGTTATTTTAGTTCGCTACTAGTTTCCCTTGCTAACATTGAACTCGTTTATTAGTCAGTTCATTTATCGAGTAGGAGATAGGAAAGGGTAAAGGAGGGGGATGGGGGGGGGGGTTATCGTTATTTTAGTCCGCTGCGAGTTTCCCTTTATTTGACAACATAAATATCTGGTGTAACATTCAAGTAATAATAAATCCATTGCTAGACTAAAAACCTGCAAAGGTATGGAAATTTTATTTTCAGTCATTGAATGTAATCATTTTTCTTCCTATTAAAGTACTTTTGCAAAAGTAATCTAAAGGGATAAGACAATGGATGATTAATTGATAATGATATCCATCCCTAATAATTATAAACAAAATTATCCCTTTTATTATTGGTGAAAAAATTTGGACACTAAAGTTTGAAACCATCCAATGAAATTAAATAAAAAGTACCCAAAGTTTTTGGGCCATTAAACAAGAAAACATGTTTATAAAACTTTGGGTACCAGTGTAATTTACGGTCGTATGTCCCCTTCCTCGCTGCTATTGCATGCTGTATGAAACTTTCTTTTGGAGGCCAAAAAGATTGTCTTCAAGTAACATATCCCTGTGTATTTATTTCGTGATTAGAAGCAACGACTTGGGGGACCACTAAAACAACAATTTTTGATAAATTCCTTTCTAATAAAATAATTTTTGCCAGTAAACTTTCCTTGTTTTTAGTAGCGAAGCTACTCTATAATTCTAAATGTCCGTCTGTCCGTCCGTCTGTCCGTCCGTCTTTCCGTCCGTCTTTCCGTCCGTCTGTCCGTCCGTCCGTCTGAGACAAATTGGGGGAAACGTGATTTTCTCGGCTCCTATAAAAGATAGACAGCTGAAATTTTTAATGAAGATTCTTATAACATATGCCCATCTAATCAATACATTGTTTTGTCCAACCGTCTGTCATTTGGGGTGCTAGATCGATTCCTACATTTTCATGTTTTTCTGATTTTCTCAACTCCTTTTTAAGATAATGGGCTGAAAATTTCAGAGATTGCTTAAATTTACATTTACATATTTTCCTTAAGTTTTATTACGATTTTTTTTATTAATAGGGGTGCTAGATCGATTCCTAGATTTTTAGGTTTTCTATTGTTTTCTCAATTCCTATTCAAAATTTACGGTTGAAATTATCAGGGATTGAATATGCTAATAGTCTACATATTTCCATCAAGTTTCATTAAGATTTGTTTATATATTGTGGTGCTAGATCGATTCCTAGATTTTTAATTTTTCGTGATTTAAAGGTTGCGTGATTTTGAAGTTTTCGTCATTTCCCTATTTCATCAAATAATAGGATGACACTGTTATATGGTAAATATATTCATAATATACATTCATAATTTCTGAGCTTCGCTACTTATGGATGCTGTCATCCTTGTTTTATTACTAGATTACATTAAGTATTATTAAATATCTAAGAGAAAATAACTTCGTAAATAAAGAATGAAGAAACTTCAATTTAGTTGTACCAAATGTATGTTGCACAAAGTTTTGTGATAGGGCATTTACCTTTATATAATCATTTCTACAGTAAAATTTATTAATGTATTAAGGTTTTTAAATGTTTTTTTTGCTTTAAATATCGAATTTAGGCTCTCTACTACTCAAGAAAAAATATTGAAAATAGGAAATATTAGCTATGTTTCAAAGTATTTTCTAGACCAATTGGCTTTTGTTTTTCTTCTCTAGATGCAAATACGAGTTGTATTGGGTAATAATAAGGCGCATACTTTTTATTTTAAACGATTCTATCAACTACATGCTGAGAAAATTGACTTTGAGTAGAGGTAGGTGAAATGTCCACCAAAAGGCCAAAATAGACCACTGTGTGGGCTACTAAAAAAAATTAAATCCAGTAACAATCATGAAAAAAAGTGTATTAAAAGCAATTGAATCAATCCCATAAAGTTAAAAAAAATAAAACTTTATTTTCTGAATAAGAGGTATATCCACTGAAGTATCTAAGATCTTTAAGGAGTAAAAAGATAATCTAATCCAAAGCAGAGAGAGCGGGGACAAATGGCTTTTTATTACACTAGTCCCCAAAGTTTTAAAATATCGTTTTCTTATTCCTTGGCTTAACAACTTTTGGGACTTAGTGAATTTTGATTGGTTGGCTCATTTAGTTGAGTGTTCAAACGTTTCTACCGCTAATTTTATTCTACAGAAAGGTTAAAATTTATCGGCCATTGTCTTATCCCTTTAGATTTCTGAATTCAAAGTATATCCCTAAATATATTAGACAAATATTAGCAGGAAATATTTAAAAATATAAATATTGAATATTTGAAGTTCCTTGGAGGCATCTAGATCAACCATAACTCCAGCATTTTCGTCTGTGCCCTCCGGAAGCTTTTTATGCTTCAAAATTATCCTTAATATTTAGAAAATAAAAAATGTAATAATAAAAATATGTTTATAATATATTACATATAAGGGGAGGGGGGGGGGGTTAATGCAACCATCTCGTAATCAATGTATAAATTCGAATTTCGATCTAAAATTCTGTATGAGTAATCCTTGGAAGGTCTATTTTCCCTAAATCGAACAAAAAAGTTGAAAAAGTAACGGCTAACGGCTCAGCCGTTTAGCCGTTTTTTGGCTATTTTTAGGGCAAATCTGTCATAAATTACGTAGGAATCAACTTTTTGAAACATATTTTTGCTTTAAATCATGTGAAATGATACAAAAACAACATTTTTAGATTTCTACAGGGTGTTTCAATAGAAACGTTTTTTTTTCGAATCTTAATTATGCATAGAAAATATAACAATTATATAATAGTTATTTCTCGCATCGTATTATAAACGGCTTTCCGCGGATATAGAAAGTACAATTATGAGATTAAAACTAGTTTTTTTAGCCCCGAGGTGCCGGAGGCACCGGCTAAAAAAACTGGTTTTAATCTTATGATTGTACATTTCTATATTCGTAGAAAGCTGGATATAATACGATGCTAGACATAGTTTTTTCGTATGGATGAGAACCGGTTCCTATCCACCGGATTCGAATGAATACGAGAAAATGCTTTATATATTTAGAAAACCTATGTTGGGACATTTATGTTTCAAATATTTGAAAATGATTTTTTCAATAAATCATGCCTTAAAAACCGGTTTTTCCAGGGGCCTTATTTTTGAAGATTTACGGATTTCAGGTTGTGGAAAAAATGTTCACATTTTTAAAATTCAAATTGCGCGGCTTGTATTAATAGTAGAAAAACGTCATGCATATCGTTAGAATTGTCATAAACTCTATTTTTTGGAAATATAAGTGCCATTTTTGTGCTATTTGTAGTTTAGGAGCTACGTTGAACATTGTGAGGAAGGTTGAAAAGTTTTAAGTAAGTTGGAACATTTTATCACGTAGCTCCTAAACTACAAATAGCACAAAAATGGCACTTATTTTTCCAAAAAATAGAGTTTATGACAATTCCAACAATATGCATAACGTTTTTCTACTATTAATACAAGCCGCGCAATTTGAATTTTAAAAATGTGAACATTTTTTCCACAATCTTTAAATCTGTAAATCTTCAAAAATAAGGTCTTTGGAAAAACCGGTTTTTAAGGCATAGTTTGTTGAAAAAATAATTTTTAATAATGTTTTTACTTTCTATGCATAATTAAGATTTTAAAAAAAACGTTTCTATTGAAACACCCTGTAGTACCAGCAACTACTGCCTAGAACCGTTTGAAAACATTTTAGAGCAGAAAATAGTATTATGTGGACACTGGAGATAGGTTTCATGATGATTTGCATTGAAAATAGCCAAAAAATGGCTAAACTGCTGAGCCGCCAGCTGTTAGCCGTTATTTTTCCAACTTTTTGTTCGATTTAGGGAAAATAGACCTACCAAGGATTACTCATGCAAAAGTGCCATTTATACATTGATTACGAGATGGTTGCATTAACCCCCCCACCTTAAATTACACTATACAATTTTAAGTGACTATTTGTCTTTTACAGAAAGTATACTTTTTTTGTTAAACTAGTTGCCTACCAATGTAAGAATAACTTTAATATTTCCATGGCTTAACAATGCCCATATTAAATTTCATTACCTTCTTTTAAGCTTTTCAGGGCTTGGTAGTTCCTTCTCGTTCTTGTCTAATGGCGCAGTCACTAACATTTCTCCAAATACTTCCTGTACAATTAAAACATATAAATGCCAACTGAGCTATTGCAAAATCCAAGCGGCAATAAATGAAAGATTTCTCATAGCAAAATCAAGGGAACCTTTCAAAGACACTTACAAATTGGGATAAATTGTTTAGAATGTTGAGCTGATACAAAATATATAATAAAATTTATAATAAAATATATATAAAAATTATTTTCTTATGATACAATCAGCATAATTTTCTTCTAAACATACAAATCAGCATATTTTTACATTTTTGAACTTCTAAATGACATTCATTATTTCTATATATACAAACAAATTCCAATAGAAACACATAATAAACACCAGTTAAGTCGCATTTAATTTAATGCAGTGTAAATAACTGCAATCATATCTCCAAGGGTTTGTTTTTACTCCCTTATCAGAAAACACAAACAGCGGCTTGGGTAAACCCTCAAACTTGACTAATGGTCATAAATGAGGTGTCAAGTCGCAATTATTTACTTATGACTGACTTTATGTTCTTTTTTGCATTATGATTAATTGTAATTGTTTTTTCTTCTATAATCCACTTACATAAACGTTGTCATATGTATAATAATTGAATTTGAAATATACATACAACTCTCGTTTTCTATAGTTGAATCTTACTAAACCATTTACATAAGAACAAAATAGAAATAAGGACTTAAATTGCTTGTGTATAAATTAGTGTCAATAGATACAGGGAGGAAGGAGACATTAGGCTACTTATTACTCTAGTCCCCAAAGTCTTAAAATATCGTTTTCTTAAAAACATTGGGGACTTTTATTGAATTTTTATTTTCATACTATTAAATGTTTCAACCACTAATTGTCATCTACAAAATGGGTAATTTTGTGTATCATCATTTGGGAATTTACATCCATTCGTCGGTCATTGTCTTAGGTATTCCCTTTAGATCCCTGCAATAAATACCTCCATTATATCAGTATCATTACCTGGAAACATTCTGCCATTCTTCTCTGTTGTGGCAGAGAACAATGATCTTCTATTGACAAGATAACCGGATATTCAGAACTAAAACAACCATCAATACATAAGTGCGAGGTAACATATAAGACAGGTAAATCAATAAAAATATCGGTCTCTTTTGTGACATAGCCTCTTTAGGGGCGTTTCGTCGTATTTTCACAGCAGCTTTTTTCTCCTATTTCTAGCCCCTGCAAAGGCTCTAACCCTGCAGGGCAATCACCTAACCTAACCTAAAATAAACTATTAAAAGCTACTGTGAATATGCGACAAAATGCCCCTCAAGAGGCGATTCACGAAAGGGACCATATCCAAAGAACAAATATAAAAAATATATGTATATGCTAAAAATCAACATTCGGACTTTTAGAAAGGGATTATAGAGTTACTAAGCTTTCTACATTGTGCCTAACTGCATAAGGAATTATCATGCATTTTTAATTGATCGCGAAATTCTAACATCCCTTTATTCACTATCAGAACAATCCGATGTGGTCATACACACCTTCCCTAATCTTTTAGGCTTCCCTTCAGAAAGGATTTTTATACATTAAGGCGAACCTCAGAAAACCAGACGGTAAAACAAACGAGCATTAACAATTGCAGAGTAACAATGCATTTAATATTCCACACAATTTAGAAATCTGACGAAAATTCAGTAAAAACCTGATTTAAATGTATTTCTATTTTGATGAAATTAATAGTGACGACAATTCTTTTAAAATATGTATTAAATTTAAAATTAGTCCAACATTTTTTATATCAAAACAAATAAGAAATTTCTTCGATACAAAAAGTAAAGTAAATACAATTATTTTTAATAATGTTTGTTTTAGTTCTTTAACAAACAAAATAATATATAAAAATATTTTAATATTAACACTTTTCAATTTTGTCAATATAAACATGAGAACACATGAAAACAAGGATGAAGCTTACCTGACAAATGCATGTTCTTTGATTGCTTTGACCACATCTCTAAACTTTATCTTACTGGTCATTGTATGACCATGGTAGATAAACGGGTACCCATCCTAGAATTTTATAATATCTTTTCTCGTATTCCTTCGAATCCGGTGGATAGAAACCGGTTCTCATCCATACGAAAAAACTATGTCTAGCATCGTATTATATCCGGCTTTCCACGAATATAAAAATGTACAATCATAAGATTAAAACCAGTTTTTTTAGCCCCGAGGTGCCGAAGGCTAAAAAAACTGGTTTAAATCTTATAATTGTACATTCTATATCCGCGGAAAGCCGTTTATAATACGATGCGAGAAATAACTATTAAGTTTTAAGAATTTTTTTTATTATTCTAAACTCATGAATAATCGATTTATGCATTATTAAAAAAACTGCTCATGTTTTTCCAGTTTTGGTATTCAAAGTTATATAGACAGGGGTGTATATTCTGTACAAGATTAATTTTTTCCCCTGCTGCAATTTTTTTTATTTTTTCCCCTCCTAGTTTTTTCCAGCAAGGAAGGAAATAAAATGGAGAAATATTTTCAAAACTCTTTATTTTATTCATATTATCCCCTCTCCCACATATTCTTTTAGTTCTTTTCACCAAAAAGGTGAGAAAAATGAAAAAAATGCTTTCAGTTCTCTTAATTTTTACATTTCCCCCCCCCCCCCCCCCCAACCACATATTATTTTTAACCCCCCCCCTCCCCTCAGCAGTGTCAAATTTGAAAATATACACCCCTGTATATAGATGGTAGGAAAAAATGTTAAAGGGGACTAAGCATGAACGAGTGCAAGTGGCAAGTCAAGAGAGTACAAGTGGCGTATCGTGTAACAACGACATACAAGCATTTTATGTACTACTCCATTAGATTGGGTAACATCTTTCTGGATGAGTCAATGTTTACCCAAAGTTTTGGTATCTTTTAGGACCCCCGCCCCCACCAATTTTTTTTTTATATTTTTCGCCGAATTAGGCAATTTGGAATCAATTTCAGACAATGTTGTTGTTTTTTTCCCCACAAAATTTACCCTTTTAGCCAGAAAAAAAAACTACCTGTCCATCCCAGCAGTCAAGCTCAACTGACCGACAACCCATCCGCAAACAACGGGCATACGCATCTACACTTGAATCACTAGCAACTTGGTCACCTACATCATAGCAACAATTTAAATATCAAAATATTCAAATAAAAATATCTATTGACTGGCTAACATCTAAAATTAATAATTTTATGTAAATTAATTAAATATTAGCAGATAAATGTCTTGTTTAATCTTTTTATTTATTAAAATAAAGACCTTAAAAGCGATAATAGAAGCTCTCCAAATGTAAGAAAGAAATATTTAGCTACAACTTGACATATTATAAATATGACATTATGTAAACGTGCTAACCAAACGAGGATAACAAGGTTATAGATAAATACAGTTATTTTAAAACTAAAGAAACAATAATACCAAGAATTATAAACAAAAATTCCTTGTCATTCTCTCACAAAGTATTATAATGTAAGATATTCAGTGATGCTAGGCTCATGACAAAGTTCCTAATTCTTATATAAGCACTGAATTTAAGATATACCTTGATAAACGAGAATTTGAAAAATACAAAAGTTTGGGTAATAAGTGACACAACCAAAAAGATTTCACTCAATTATCTCTAAAACTAAGGGAGTAGCGCCCAAAATAAAATTGCTGGTATGTCGTGTGCACAGAGTCACCACATTTTACCCCCCCCCCCCCTTTAAAAAAATAATAATGTACTTAAAAATGGCAGTAAGTACCTACAGTGTAACTGTACAATAATGGGAAAGTAAGTACAGTGTATAATCTTACCTGTAAGGTAAGTGTTATGTGAACTTGATATCCAATAGTGGGAAAGTAAGTACAGTGTATAATCTTACCAGTAAGGTAGGTGTTATGTGAACTTGATATCCAATAGTGGGAAAGTAAGTAGAGTGTATAATCTTACCTGTAAGGTAAGTGTTATGTGAACTTGATATCCAATAGTGGGAAAGTAAGTACAGTGTATAATCTTACCAGTAAGGTAGGTGTTATGTGAACTTGATATCCAATAGTGGGACAGTAAGTACAGAGTATAATCTTACCAGTAAGGTAGGTGTTATGTGAACTTGATATCCAATAGTGGGACAGTAAGTACAGAGTATAATCTTACCAGTAAGGTAGGTGTTATGTGAACTTGATATCCAATAGTGGGAAAGTAAGTACAGTGTATAATCTTACCTGTAAGGTAAGTGTTATGTGAACTTGATATCCAATAGTGGGAAAGTGGCCGTTTCATGTCCTAAAAAACTTGTTATTAAAAACTTAAAATCAGGATCATGATTTTTATTCTATACTATATTTGCGATTACTTTTGTTTTATAGAATCTTCCAACTTTTAACATGTACAAAACGGCCTGCTTCATTACTTCAAGATCTATGACAGATCTATATAGGAAATAAATGTCTATAAATGAGCTCAAATTTTCCAAAGGATTTGTGTTTAAAACTCATAGTAGTTAAATCATTCTGTAATAACTCTCATTGACTGCTTAGTTGAATCCAATTATACTATTTTTCACGGACTAGATAAAATTTTAATTTTATGTTGCTATTGTAAATGTCCTAATAAATATCATTTCGACCATTTTTTAAAAAAGGAATTGGTATATAATGATGTAAATTTAAAGAAACGGATATTTTGAAGAAGTAGACAGTAGTGACACAAGTTTTTTTGCGGTAGCTACGGGGAACTAAACAATTTAACCCTTTGGGGAAGAAAATATTAAATTCCAAAAATGTAAAAATATAAGCTATCACAATTCAAACAAAATAAAAAATTGCAATATACATATTTAATAAACGAAACAGCTTCTTAATATATTAAATTAAAAATTAAAATAGAGAGAAATGTGAATAAGCAATTGAAAAATATAAAAAAAAGAACATTTAAAAGAAGATTAAGGTTTTTTCTAATGTAAAACCAAAAAAGTAAATAAAACATTAAATAAATCTAGCGAATTGCGGGATAGTTATAACCCGCCACCTCTAGTATGACAATATCGACAATATCGACTTTGCGTTTGTCTTAGCATTAAGGTGATTTGTTATATTATGCACTAGTAAACAAATACGAACCTTTCATAAAAATTTTTAACTTCAGTCCGTTTAAATCATCCAACCAGAAGCACGGACAGATAGCAAACTTCTTTAATTTTTAACAATCTTAATAATAAAGTGAAAGGATGTCTGTCTGTACCGAAGGAACTAGCTAACCGCTGAACCGAAATAATTCTCCTTTACAGGATAGTTTCTTATAGGTCCTGGTAAGTTTTGTAACTATTTTTGGGAAGGGTACCAACACCCTCCCTAGAGAAATCGCCCCCAACAAAATTACCTCCACCCCAAAAAAATTAGAAAGAAATTTCTTTTTGAAATGAAATAGTATTTCTGCAACTACCAATGAAAACTCACCTGATAAACAGTTTTTACTCTTGAATCTAACAGAATATTGCTTCCTAGGAAAATAATAAAATATTTGAAATTTGAAAGTTAAATGAATATTTAATAATAGCACATTTTAAATAGAAAAATTTATAACGCTACAAAAACTAGCTACATTATTGACGAAGAAAATAAAAAGGGAAACTGCTAAATAGTATTAATATGAATAGAATATTTAAAGGTATAAGAGCAAGTGATTCTAAGCACCTTCGAGCAAGTGATTCTAAGCACCTTCTAGCAATGATTCTAAATGTCTTTTTTTTTGTGAATGAATGAATATGAATGAATAAATGAATGAATGAATATGTATTTCGAATCTGCATGAAATAAGATAACAATTTTTTAGAATTTTAGAATTTACATAATTTATATTACAAGCAGACCAGGTACAAACACCCTCCTGTGATTTAATTCAATCAGTGGAGTCTTACAGTTTGACCGGTTAGAATTTACAAGGCTACAATTTGAAGTGCTTAAAAGCTACACCAAGCTTAAGAAAACACACATGCTTACTATACTAGGGTTATGTTTAATATCGTTATATCGATTTAAAAAGTTTTGTTTCACCATGGATGGTTTTTATATAAATAAAATTTTGAAATGTTAGATATTATGTGACCAAATATCATCAAATGAAATGTTTTGTTGAGTTCAAACTGCTATGGCACAAAAGTAAACTTTTTTGATGAAAAATGTTAATTTAGAAAAAGGGCTTTTGACTTGTAATATTGTGAACAGTTTTATTAGTGTACTTTCGTAGTTTATATCATTTGATTATGTTTTGGCATATTATTTTAATTGAACTTTTAAAAAATCAACACACACAGAACCAAATAAAAAAGCTAATCTGAATTACCATATTTGTGACTGTGAGGGTGCAATTCATTTTGAATAGAAAAGTGTAAAGTCATTTTTCGATTAATTTTCTTATGGTATGCATTTCATTTGGTGCATCTACCCCCCCCCCAAAAAAAAAAAAGAATATTTTTAGTCCTTAAGATTAATTAGCGCTGACGGTTTGGAAAATTAACATTGTAGACTAGTAGGTAATAAAGGATACATTTTTAATTTTTATTTTAATTTATAGTAAAATATTTACCTGAGAAAAGCCAATCAATAAATTCTCTAATATAGAAAAAGGGTTGCTGGGTATTTCTGCTCGGATCCTGATAGACAAAACAAAATAATATTAGATTTTATTCAATATAAACATCAAAGTATTGACTTGTTACAAAGATAACTTAGGAAAATTTAAAACCCATTTATTAGGTATAAATATTTGCATGTTTGACTTCAACAAAGCATTAATTAACAATTATAATCTTCATTCTTCAATTACAAACTTTGCCAACAATCCATCCCCACCATATTATTTAAACCAAATTAAACACTAATGAGTTTAAGCAAAGACACGAAACAAGTATTCTGACAATTAGAGTAAATTTGAGTATTTGAATAGTTTAAATTGAAAATATATTTGCAGTTACATCAAGATATAAAAGTAATAAGGTATATGACTTCTCTTTTGTTGGTCCTATTCATGTAGAATATACGTGGATATTATGACAGGGGGGAGGGGGGTGAATTGTCGTCATTTAGGTTGCTAACATGGAACTAGCTTATAGTCAGTTCGTTAATCTAGTAGAAGAGTTGGGGATGTATGGTGGATATCGTTATTACAGCCCGCTACAAGTTTCACCTTAACATGAAAATCTGGTGAAAGATCCAATTAATAATGTATCCAATCCATTACCTGCCCTATTTTTTAAAATTTCCTTTTATAAAGTATAAAAAACATTCAATATGATTAATAAATTGGTGGAAATGAATCTTATATTAATGGTATTATCTATAAGTATTAAGAATAACCATAACCCGTTTTCATTAAAAACATTTTCTAAATGTAATAAAAGTAGTTTGCAAAATTTCTTTACAGTACATGTCTTGGTACATTTTCAGATGAAAGCCTTAAGTTTATTTGTGTTTGTACCCAACCCAGGGATCTAAAAGGATAAGACAATGGCCAAAAAATTTATTTATATCCCCAATATGATACACAAAATTAACCCTTATTGAATCGTTTGGACAATTCTCTTTATAAACCAACCAATAAAAATTCAATAATAGTCACCAAAGTTGTTACAAAGACAACGAATAAGAAAACGTTAATATAAAACTCTTGAGACTAGGCAGTGTAATAAACAGCAAAATGTCCACTCCCCACCCTGATTTGTACCTGAAGAAATTTTACAGGCAACACTATCCATATCTTTACCTGGAGAAATTCTCTAATTATACAGGCCACACTATCCATATCTTTACCTGGAGAAATTCTCTAATTATACAGGCAACACTATCCATATCTTTACCTGGAGAAATTCTCTAATTATACAGGCCACACTATCCATATCTTTACCTGGAGAAATTCTCTAATTATACAAGCCATACTATCCATATCTTTACCTGGAGAAATTCTCTAATTATACAAACCACACTATCCATATCTTTACCTGTAGAAATTCTCTAATTATACAGGCCACACTATCCATATCTTTACCTGTAGAAATTCTCTAATTATACAGGCCACACTATCCATATCTTTACCTGTAGAAATTCTCTAATTATACAGACCACACTATCCATATCTTTACCTGGAGAAATTCTCTTATTATACAAACCACACTATCCATATCTTTACCTGTAGAAATTCTCTAATTATACAAACCACACTATCCATATCTTTACCTGGAGAAATTCTCTAATTATACAGGCCACACTATCCATATCTTTACCTGGAGAAATTCTCTAATCATACAGGCCACACTATCCATATCTTTACCTGGAGAAATTCTCTAATTATACAGGCCACACTATCCCTATCTTTACCTGGAGAAATTCTCTAATTATACAGGCCACACTATCCCTATCTTTACCTGGAGAAATTCTTTAATTATACAGGCCACACTATCCATATCTTTACCTGTAGAAATTCTCTTATTATACAGGCCACACTATCCCTATCTTTACCTGGAGAAATTCTTTAATTATACAGGCCACACTATCCATATCTTTACCTGTAGAAATTCTCTAATTATACAAGCCACACTATCCATATCTTTACCTGGAGAAATTCTCTAATTATACAGGCCACACTATCCATATCTTTACCTGTAGAAATTCTCTTATTATACAGGCCACACTATCCATATCTTTACCTGTAGAAATTCTCTAATTATACAGGCCACACTATCCATATCTTTACCTGGAGAAATTCTCTAATTATACAGGCCACACTATCCATATCTTTACCTGTAGAAATTCTCTAATTATACAGGCCACACTATCCATATCTTTACCTGTAGAAATTCTCTTATTATACAGGCCATACTATCCATATCTTTACCTGTAGAAATTCTCTAATTATACAGGCCACACTATCCATATCTTTACCTGTAGAAATTCTCTAATTATACAGGCCACACTATCCATATCTTTACCTGGAGAAATTCTCTTATTATACAGGCCATACTATCCATATCTTTACCTGTAGAAATTCTCTTATTATACAGGCCACACTATCCATATCTTTACCTGTAGAAATTCTCTAATTATACAAACCACACTATCCATATCTTTACCTGTAGAAATTCTCTAATTATACAGGCCACACTATCCATATCTTCCTCTATATTTTGCTCCTCCCGCAGGAACAGGTAAAATTCCTGAAATTATTTAGAAATTGTCGGGGATCTAAAGGGAAGTTGGAAGTTATGTTAGAAATTAAATTCTGTTTTGTAATAGGTCTTTGACATCAGCCAATAGCGTCGGAAATATTATATAAACTCGGCCAAGTCCCCTCAAAAGCAGAGAAAGTAATCTGCTAGCAGACAAAAAGGGTCTCCGCCATTTGGGTCAGGTAGTTGTCTGGATTATACATCAATACATTTAATGCTAAAATTATAACTTTGTCATGAAGAGGCAAAGATCGACTGACGTAGTTATTTTCAGAGTGGATAAGCTTTTCAACAATCAAAACAAAAGAACTTATATACAAACTTAAACTATTGAAATTTATTAAATGCAAAGATTCAAACAATAAAAGGAAGCAAAATTGTATTATGAAAAAATATTCAGGTTAAACATAACACAGACGTCTTGGTGACCCGACTTCTCTGCAATGTGCAACGATGTAATAAGAAAATTAGTCATGAATAACAAAAAATCATAAAATAGTAAATGCTTTATTTGGCAAAATTTTCATGAATATTATTGTGTACCGTGTGTACATTGACAAACAATGCGACAAATCCCTTAATTCTCTTCACAGTACATCCAATTTATTTTTGTACTGTACATTTATATTTGTATTTTATTTTATACTTGGTGTTATTAAGTATTAGGACAAAGATTACAATTGTCTTCCAATAACGTCCTATGCTTTATATAGACACTAGCGGCTTCGCCCCTAGCCTCTAGGGGCTTTGCCCCAAGAAAAAAAATAATTTTCTGCACCAGCACCAGCAGCACCAGCTGCACCAGCTCCAGCAGCTGCACCAGCTGCACCAGCAGCACCAGGAGTATTTTTTTGGGGGGGGTAAATTTTCATTTTTGGGGGGGTTGGGGGTGTCCCACCCCCCAAGAAAATAGCTTAAAACCACCACAGGACCGATAGGTATATACCCTGAAGAGTAGAATCCAATCGGTTCAGTGGTTACCGAGATCTTAAGCTTCAGACGGACAGACGGACAGACGGACAGACAGACGGACAGACATCGTTCTACTTTGTATTATAGAAGACGATTTCAAAAAGTGTTAATAATATGCCTAACTAGTCATATGTTTATATTTCTATTTTTTTGAAAATATCATTGTATTTCATTTTAGTATTAAACTCTGATAAATCAAAATTGCAAAACTAAAATATGTTGTTAAATAATATTACTAGCGGCATATTTTTTAAGCCGAAGGGCGATTTTTTTGGAGGGGGGAGGGGTTGGGGGTGTCTCAAGAAAATAGCCTAAAACCACCACAGGACCAGTAGGTATATTCCCTGAAGGGTAGAATCCGATCGGTTCAGTGGTTACCGAGATCTTAAGGGACAGACATCATTCTACTTTGTATTTTAGATAAATCTGCTTATTCAAATTCGCCTAAAACAGTTCATCATAACATAAGATTCAAATAAGAATAAATCCAAGAACAAAGTTTTTTTCTAATTATCCTAAACTACTCACATCCAAGTATCTCATGTATCAAGATCCAATAAATATTCTGTTGCCACTCACATGAGAAATATTGATAAGTAAATAGAGTAGGGGGGGGGGGGGGGAAGTTCTGACACATTTGCGTAAACCTGGTGTATAGGCTTCATCTTTAGACTGAGAGGATAGGTTATTAGGGATAAAATCATTCTTATATGATGAATTTCCCCCAGATTTAAGATTTTTTGGATAGGCCTCCAGGTTCCGGAGCTCCAGGCCTCCAGGTGGTCTCTCTACAGGTAAAAATGAAAAAAAAATTTTTTTTTTTAAGAGTTAGATGTCAGCTTATGAGACAAAATATGTATGTTTTTTCTTCAAATATGTGAATAACAATCAAAAAGAAGCATATTTTGTTTTTTAAGTTAACCTCTAACTCTTCAAAAAAAAATCTTATTTTTAATTTTTACCTGTACAGAGACCACCTGGAGGCCTGGAGCTCCGGAACCTGGAGGCCTATCCAAAAAAGCTTAAATCTGGAGGAAATTTATCATATAAGAATGATTTTATCCCTAATAACCTATCCTCTCAGTCCAAAGATAAAGCCTATACACCAGGTTTACGCAAATGTGTCAGAACTTCCCCCCCCCCCTTATTGAGCAAAAAGACCTACTTTTGTTTGTAAGATATTGTGTTTAAGATCCTATAACCTACAAATAACCTGCAAGTACAATTGTTTACAGGCAAGGGCTATCCTACTAATTATATTTGTTTATTTCATTTTTCAATATGGCTTCCAAACCGATTATTATAGAATAGAATAGAATTTATTAACTAATGCAATACATTTAAATTATTAAATATACATATAAAATCATATTTTAAAAATTGCATAGCAAGGAGTAATTAAGCCTTGGAGTAGGCCGTAAATTAACCCCTTTAATTGATTTCATTTATTATTTTATTTATAGCGAGAATTACAAAAATTATTTATTATATAAAGATATTTACACAAATTTAATAGATCAATAATTAAGTGGGTTGACTAAATAACTATTTACAGTTACAGAAGTTGGTACAGATTTTATTTCTTACAGGAAAAGCATTTTCTTTTGTTGCAATGAAATGATTTATAGTTTAAAAAATAATCTTTTTTAATCATGGACAATGATTTCTTTACAGAGTCTGAAAGCCTTATTTCATTTCTCAAGTTATTCCAAAGTTTTGGAAATGACACTGCTGGAAAATATTCAAGATGTTTTGTTTTAGGTATACTTATCAGTAACTTTTTTGATCTCTGAGAAGAAAGAACTTTAAACATGTTATCAAAGCTTTCTGGGAGTTTCTTATGAAAAAATTTACTTATAAAATTCAAAATGTTTAAATTTACCAAATCATCAAATTTTAAGATTTTAGATTGTCCAAACAAAATTTCAGTGTGTGCATTATAATTAGCACCTACAATAATCCTTATTGCCCTTTTTTGTTGTTTTCTTATTTGATCAATATCTTTACTTTTAGAGAGACCCCATGTGATATTAGAATAATTTAAGTGAGGCAAAATCATTGAGGAATAAATCGTTTTCAAAGTTTTTGATGGGAGAACATTTTTTATTTGATTTAATGCATATAGAGAACTAGAAACTTTGTTTTTTACCATTTTTGTATGCTCATTCCAATTGAGAAATTCATCAAGATGTACCCCAACAAATTTAAAAGACTTTGTTTCATTGCTGATTCTCTCAACTTCCTCCCCATTAATGAAGATTCTAAAGTTATTATTGACAGGTTGCATACTGCTAAGTCTGAAGACCATGTATTTTGTTTTAGATACATTTAAAGAAAGTTTATTTGCCCTAAACCATACTGATGCCTTATCTAATTCTTCATTTAATGATGTTTTTATGGTTTCTAAATTACTTGAGGTTTTACAAAAGATTGTGTCATCTGCAAAAAGGCTACAAAATAAGGTTGTTGAATTTGGAAGGTCGTTTATATACAACAAGAACAAAATTGGTCCAATGACAGAGCCCTGTGGTACTCCATGGGTTAATACTTTTTCTTCGGACTTTACACCATTTAATTCAACATACTGTTTTCTATTAGTTAGATAATTTTCAAACCATTTTGCAGATACACCTTTAAAACCATAGTGTTTTAGTTTGGATAGTAAAATTGGTATATCACACGTGTCAAATGCCTTTTTAAGGTCAAGAAACACACAGACACTGTATTCTGATTGGGGCTTATTCAGTCCGTCATAAACTTTGTTGGTTAAATGTATCAGTGGTTGTTGTGTATCTCTTGACCTTCTGAAGCCATATTGATGTTGATATAACATTTTGTTTCCCTCAAGATATCTAATCATTTGAAAAGCAACAATTTTCTCAAGTAATTTAGAGAGGGCTGGAAGTATGGAAATAGGACGATAATTGTCAAATCTATCTCTTTCACCAGCTTTGTAAATAGGTATAATTTTTGCACATTTATAGTTATCAGGAATGTAGCCAGTGTTTAAAGAGAGGTTAAACAGGTGAATGATAGGCTTTACAATTATTGGCATTATTTCTTTTAAAAGTTTCATAGAGATATTATCATTTCCTACACTTGATTTTGATTTTAATTTGGACAAAGTTATATTGATAATAAAAGAGTTTACTTCCTGAAAGTTAAATTCTTCATCATATTGATCCCCCAAGAAATCCCTGAAAGATTTAGAAGATTGAGGTATTGATTCAGAAAGTCTTGGCCCAACATCAACAAAAAAATCATTAAAACCATTGGCTATCTCAGAGAAAGTATTATAGGATTTTTGTGCATCTGTAAAAACACAAGGCACGTCATTTTTACACTTTTTTTTCTTGACTATTAAGTTAATTAGCGACCAAGTCTTTCTGATATCAGTAACACAATCTTCAAATCTTTCATGGTAATATTTTTTCTTCTCTTTTCTAGCAAGTTTTTTGAATTTATTATTTAGGCATTTAAATTTATTTTCAGCAGATTCAGTCCTATGTTTAAGTTTGTTTTTAAAGGCCCTATTTTTGGCTTTTCTGATTTTTAATAACTTCTGTGACATCCACGGGTTAATAGGAACTTTTCCTTTGTTTACACATTTTTCTTTTAAAGGGAAACTCTCTTTAAAGTACTTTTCTAATATGTTACCAAAACTTTCAAAGGCACTTTTCGGAATATTATCATTATTAACACCTTCCCAATTTTGTGAAGAGAGTTTCTCTTTAAAGGTTTCTACGTTATTTGGACTCATATCATAATAATATTGTTTTTGGTTTGAAGTATTTTTTTCACAAGTTACATTTAAGTAAAAAATTGGGAGATGATCAGAAATAGAAGATATAATTAGGCCGCTTTCATAAAATTCTTGCTTTTTATTGCTAAAAATGTTATCAATGAGAGTTGCTGAATTTTGACAAATTCTAGTAGGTAGAGTAATCATTGGTAGAAAAGAAGAGGATATTAATAGGTTCAAAAGATCATTTGTTTGGTTGTGGGAATCAAAGTTTAGAAAATTCGCATTGAAATCACCCCCAAATATAATTTCATCAGATTTTTTTAAAACTGGGTCAGTTTTAGGAAATGTTAATTTTTCTCCAAACCATTCTATAAAGTTATTTAAGTTACCACCAGGAATTCTGTAAATGTTGCCTATAATCTTAAATTTGTTCTTGCCAAAAAATACTTTTATGAATTGAGTCTCAAATTCGCCCTCTAAAATATATGATAATTCATCAATAATTTCATAACTTAAGTTTTGCTTAAGATATATTCCTAAACCCCCACCCCTTTTTCCTTCCCTTGTTTGTAAGATAATATCTTGATAATTTTCTAATCTAGTGGTGTGTGCGTTATTTGCTGCCCAAATTTCTTGAAATAATAGAATACTAAAAGAAAATTTTTCAGTTTCTAGCTCCGATAATAATTCTTGTATATCGTCGATTTTATTATTTATACTTCTAATATTCTGACTATAGACTGAAAACTTTTCCTCCCTCTTTCCAATAAAGTTTACAAATTAAGAACACGAATGATTTAAATTTGAATCTAATTGCAAAGAATTATGTCCAAAATTATTAACTAACTCATCATCCATTTTTAATTTGAATGCTTATATTATTTTTGTTTAAATGTACCAAAGAAAAAAAAGCATTAAACAACCCATTTTTAATGCTATGATAATTTACACAGAACATATACATAGTAAAATAAATATTAAGTGATAACAGATAGAGATTAGTTTAAAATTCGGGTTTTTCACTTTCGGATTGTTTATCATATTTTACAGGAGACAAGTTGGAGTAACTCACCCACATAGTAAGTTTTAGAGTTGTCATTTTTGTAATCCAAAGTAAGCCGTTTAGGAGCCGCTCCTTTGCTCAAAGTGACACTGATAACACCATTTTCATTAGAAGTAAAATGGTTTATCTTTCCATCCCTTTTAAGCTCCTTTAGTTTTCTGATTAAATCTGAACGCCTTTTTGTGAGTTGGAAAGTTAACCAAAAGTTAGGTCGTTTTACCTTTCTCACCTCCTCTTTCTGGGCTCCTTCCACTGATGCCTCCCCCTCCATCGCTCCACCCTCCATCTCGTTCCCCTCCATTGCCCCTCTCTTTCTTTCCCCAGGTTGAACTGCAATCTCCTCCTCTTTCCTGGGCTGTGTTGGCTTGGGCCCTTTCAAAATCGCCGAACATATTTTAGCATATGCTGAGCCCATCCTGCGATTATTAAACCTTATAATACCACAACCTTTGGATGTAGGGTGGCATGCTTCAATATCCAGAGCTGGGTCAATATGAACACCATAATACTTCTCTATAGTGTCGCATATTTGCTGGGTGTATGGTTCTTCACCAATTTCTTCTGGCTCTTTTAGAATAGACTTAAGGTTCTTGGCTGCATTTTCTGGTGAGGCAAATAATAAAGTACCTTTCATTGCTCTTTGTTGGTTCTGGTCAATGTGATCGCTGTTATATCTGACCTGTGCCTGTATGTTGGTGGGAACACCATTTCCTTTCCATCTGTTGTTATCTCCTCCCCCTCCTCTGGGCAAGTTTGTACCATTCTTCCCCTTTCCACCCTTTACTTCCCACTCTTCCTCGTCGCTTGAACTCTCACTTCCTGACTCTTTAAGCTGGGTAATTTCATTTTTAAGTTGACCGATAGTTTTAATTAGGGTGTTTAAAACACTTTTAACAGAATTTTCATTTAATGTCAATTTATTTACATCAACTTTTAACTCACTTAAAAATGCACTAGTGACTGGGTCCAATTTTACTTGAGTCACTTGAGGTGGTTTGTTAGGGATCTTTTTTGGTCCCATTTTACAGCTATAACTTTAATTTGTTAGAGATTTATATATTTTTTTGAATCACCCTTGTCCAAATCTAATCACTTGAAAACATGTGTACAGGACAAGATACAAAACTAAACTGATGGATTAGAACCGGTTCGCTGCCATCTTGAAAAATCATGTATAGCATCGTATTACAGACAAATTTCCATGAAAATTAAAATAAAAATCATAAATACCAGTTTTGTTTGCCTAGGATTCGGCTCCTTTGTGAAAACATAACTGGTTTTATTCTGATAAGTTTTCCTTCAAATATCCGCGAAAAGCTAATAAATTAGTATGATCGCTCCTTGTACTTAAGTTACCTATTCCTATATTATTCTTATCTCCATCATAAATCCTTATAGGCCTCCCCTGGAGGATATTAACAAATAAATGTGTATAAAAAAATTGAGTTAATATCAATATAACCTACAGTTATGTACAATACACCCACTTTAGAATACTTGCTCAAGGAATTCAAATGAAACATATGGATTAGAAGGAATTTTGATCTAAGTAAATTCGTTCGTTCCTTCCTTCTTTGGGTTGGCTCTGCTATGGATCAAGCAAAAATTGTAGGCTTCATATAAATAAAGGGTACCTTACTTTCATTTAAAATTTACTTTCAACTTATTAATTGTCGTTTTACATGTACTGTGTACAAATCATAACTTTTCAGTATATTGTTTGTATGTTTATAAAAATATGTAAGTTGATAAAAAAACAATAGGATGTTATATTCTTAAGAAACTACATAATTCTCTATTATGTATAATATGTAGCTTTTAAACTAATATATTTTTCATTAAAAGGAGATACAAAATAACAAAAGATTACAAGGCAAAATATTTAGTTTAGAAAAAATAGAAAAACAATTCAATTGCTGCTGTATAGAAGCTAGAGCATTCTGTATTGGAAGGTAAGATTGGTAAAATTTCCTAAAACTAGGCACAAGTCTGAAATCTAAAATCACAATAGCCTAAAACCAACCTGAATCCTACATGAAGCTTTCCTAAAATTAAAACCTCAATAGGTTCAGTGGTCATCGAAATCTTAAGCTACAGACAAAAAAATCTTACTACTTCTAAGATTTCTTTTAAAAAAAGTGCCAACGATATTTGAATCAAAATAAATTAAATGCTGTTGTTATATGCACGACACAAGAATGAAAAAAAGCAAACATCGATAAAATATACTTTACATTTAAATAACAAAACTATAAAATGTACGAACCTGTAAAGTTACTGTTTTGCCATCTTTTGAGTATTTGGAAAAGTTTGAGTTAAACATGCCTTGAGAAAATACCATCTCCTGAAAATTATTCATAATAGAATTCTAAAGGGCATAAAAATTAAGGTAGTAATAAATTAACAGATTTTGTCAAGTTTATGGAAAAAAGGCTTCTTAAAAATAGTTGCCATTTGATTTGTATAAAAATTACAGAATAGGACGCATTCCCGACACATTTCGAGATAAATCGTACATTTAATCTCAAAGAATTTAAATAAAAGCTGATTGTGCCTAACATAAGACGGCGTGTTTAATATTTTAATGAAAAACAAGAACGACGACATCCATAAGTACCGATACACCAGAAAATCGTAACAAAAAAAAACAAAAATACGGGGAAATGTGAAAAAAAATAAAGTAGCTAAAAACCTTCCTAAAAGCTGTCCGACCGCTAGGCATGTTTTATACCTAATTTTGCTCCATATTGATGAGAATGTAAAATAGAAGTTTCAGCCGTCTATATCTTATAGGAACAGAAAAAATCAAGTTTCCCCAAAACGTTTCACACGGATATTTCAAATTATAGGAAATATTCGCTAAATAAAAACAATATTACCTGTAGCATCGAACAGAAGTCATCAAAGAAAATTTCGCCCGCTTGTTTAGTGTCGTAGTGTCGAAATTTGTCTCGCAGGGCGGTGTTCGAAACACGACAATTTACTCTTTGCATAAATTTCTTTAATTCCTAGAAATTAAATAATGTAATGGCTGGTCTGTAAAATGCATTTTAGTCTAATTAGGGCAAAGTAGACGGATCCTTAGTGATCTATTCATGGTTATCCGGGCAAAACTGATTAGGATTTAGGTTGTTTATTTGTATAAGTAGTAATTTTAATTGTATTCGTATTTTATTGTATTATGACTTTGTTTAAATTGCCCAAATAAAAATGTTATTAATTTTAGATGGATTTACCATTTAAATTACAAATACTGAAAATAATAAAAATGCGCCAAATGAAGGATTTTCTGTAAATGTAACGTATTTATTAAATTACATATAAGCGGATAGTTTAAATGTGCAGAAAGTGAATTTTATGTTTTATACATAACATAGCTAATATTTTTGAAATTTTCAACAATAATTTTTAAAATAATATAAAATCAAGAATGGGGATATTCAAAGGAATATACAAATAAACCAAAAACTGGGGATTATGTGCTTGACAAGGCACTTCAAGGATAACCACCCATACTAAATCTTTTCAGATCCTGCTGGAACATTTACCTGGAATGAAATAACTCCTTCTTTGCCTGGCGTTTCCATCTCGTAAAAACATTTGCGAAACCAGCGCTGTAAATTTAATCCATAGCTCGCAGATTTTACATCCTATAATAATTTAGCCATCAGCTTGAGATATTTATTTTGTTGAATATAAACAACTGATTTTTTAACCTTTTTTTCTTTTCTAAGTGAAATAAAATGCCAAATATACGTACAAATTTGAAAAGATAATGTTATGTAAAATATTTAATATTGTAATGAATGTTAAATTTATGTAAATTGTAAAATATTAAACACTTTAAAATCTGTTACGTTACTGTACTATACATAATTTCTATCTTTACAAATGTGAATGGTTTGTGCTTTCATTAAATTGTTATATGTTATTTTGAGGTCAAGCTGTTATAAACTTAAACATAAAAACGAATGTTTCTTTTTTAAACAGATTATGGTATTGATATAAACAGTACAAACTACTCCATTCACAGAAAATCAATATTTTGACCATCCCCCATCCACCTTCAATTAAAAACAAGGATGACAACATCCATAAAAGCAAAAAAGTGTTGTAAAAAATCAACATGATTTAAATGAACGTAAGGACATTCTGGTAACAATCCTAGAGTTTTCTAAATCGTAACTAACTGTTATAGGAATCATCATGCAAAGTTTGAAATCGATAGGACAATTATAATATTATAAAAAATGAAAAGAGCTATTCGTTACGGACGTACCGACCCAAATTATAGAAAAGTTTTGTTTTAAAAACGTATGACAAATGTTACCTCTATGAGATACATAAGCCCTCTGTACCAAGTATCACATTCCACGTCAGACAGGGCAACTATCGACAGTGACTTCAAATTAAACTCCTGTTTCAACAGGGATATGGAAACAAGCAAAACCAATCTTATAATCTTAATTGAGAAGCATATTTTTATAAATAAATCTAGAAAAGAAAAGAAAATAGGTAATATATTAATTACATTGCGTTCTATAAGAAAGGTTACGAAGAAATTAAATGGAAATTCAGCCTTATTTAAATAAAGCTATATATTATTGTCTTAACCTTTTGAACTTTGGTTTATCTTAGTATTTACTACTATACCTACTGCAATCATAATCATTTAAATAGTTTTGTTCTTTGTGAATCATTATTTTATTTTTAAAAGCTTTGATTGGATTATTGAAAAAAAGGAACAATTATATTTCCTGCGTTCATTTTCATATCCTTTCCTTTCCGTAGTAAACAACAAAACATTTTGAGTCTGTATTTCTGAATTCCTCGGAATATTTTTCAAACTCGCGGGATTGTTTACCTTTCCGCACTTCCTTAATGTCCCTTAACAAAAGATTTCATCATAATATTTTACAGGGAGGGAGGGGACATTGGGCTGTTTATTACACTAGTCACCAAAGTTTTATAATAAATACTTCTTTATCGATGGCTTAACAACATCGGGGACTTAAAATTAAAGGGGACTATCCACGAAAGAGAGCACATGATTCTAAGTACCTTCCAGCATTGATCCTAAGTATTTTCTTTCAGAATATAATAGGTCACCATATATCAATAATGTATTGACGAGAAAATTTATGTTTCACCATGTTTTTTAGGTATTTTAATTGATTTTGAAAACTTTTATGAAGCTAATTCTTTTAATAAAATGGATATTTGATGATACATATGCGAATACTCGTGTTATATAGATTGTAAATTAATCCATACTAGCATTAATTTAAACATACATATGAGATATAGTAAATGTGCTTTTAACTTTTTTTAATTTTTATCATTTGACAACATGGACAATTAAAGACACCCCGAACTCAACAAAACGTTTGATATAATTTGACTAAAAAACCTGAACATTTTTTTACTTTTCTTCAACTTGAAGTGGTGAAACATAAATTTTCTCGTCAATATATTAATTATTAATAGTGACCTATTATATTTTGAAAGAAAATTCTCAGGATCAATGCTGGAAGGTACTTAGAATCACGTGCTCTTGTTCGTGGATAGTCCTCTTTTGATTGGTTGGTTCATTAAGTTGAGTATCCATACGTTTTAACCATAAATTGTAACCTACAGAAGGGGCAATTTTGTTTATTATCATAGATATAGGATGTACATCAATTTATCGGTCATTGTCTTATCTTAGACCTTGAGATCCCTGATATTTTTGCAACTATCTCTAACTTTTTTGGACCTGCGGCTATATCGTAACAGTTCGTATATCGTACGCTCGTCGTTAGGAGGTGTTATGTTCGAATCTCAGCCAATCAGCGGCATGACTAAAGACATTAAAAAATTGGTCCTACTGCTGATATGTCAGATGTACGACATTAATAGTAAGAGTAATGTAAAAGCCTTGGCCAAATAACTCCATGAACAGTTAATGCTTCCAGACACATGACGCATGACATGTTTGGTTGTGTTTAATAAATGAAATGTTGATGTCTTGGGTACTACTAAAAAGTAAAAAAGCGTTGTCCCTTTTTCCTCAGTTAATCAGGTATTGAGTATTGAAAAAATCTAATAATATAGTTTAAAGTAAAACTAAGTACCTAGGGTATTACTATTTCTATAAAATGTTTGTGCGTTACTTTCAGGGAGAAGGGACAGGGATTCTGTCAAAATTCTAAGTGAAAATTCACCACAACCCACATCTTTCTTTTCCCTACTTACCCACTGCTCTTTAGTTACAAGGCAAAACAATTTTTTACGCAAACATTACACCACACAAATATCCAAATTTTCAGCAATTTTAAACGGAATTGATTTTCTAAAACATTTTTTTGTTTCGGAAATTTTTTATGAATAGGTATTCATTATCATTAAAAAACGGAACTAAGTTTAATTAAAAAATGAAAATGTTTTCTGATGAATTGACTGCGCACATTTAGTCAATTACATAATTCATTAACAGAAATGTTTTTTTTTACCAATTCATTTGAAAAATAAAAGTGTACTAAAGCTAAAGGTTTAAGAGGTAGATAAAGGGGGAGTTTTAAGGCTTAAAAACAGTGGTAAAACGATAATATTCACTAAACATTTTTCACTAATATTTTTGCTATAGTTCTTTTCAAAAAGGAATACCTACGCATATTTCGTGAATAATATCGTTCTACTACTGTTTTTAAGCCTTAAAATCACACCTATACGGAATTTTAGCACAACCTACCTCCCCCTTTGTGAATAAATCCGATACAAATAATAAATTTTTATATTATTTCATCCAGTTAGTGTTTAGTTTATGATCCTAGTTTTTATTCTTAATCTCATATTAAAGTAACAGGATACCTGTTTGTCTGTCTTTGAGTATATTACTAATTCCTATAGTTAACATATTTTATTACATTAACCTATCATTAAATTTCTGGAAAAACTACTTGAAAACCTAATTAACCCATAATACTGTAATGCGCAATAAATAAATATATTTTCTCTGTATTTATCCTTTTCTTTATTTTTATTTAAGATGGTACACAGTAATGTCTAGTTAAGCAGGGATAGGCCAACGAAAAAAAAGTCATCTATCCATAGACAAAGAATTGTAAATGGAACAAGGGATAACCACATCCATAATAGTAAAGCTCTTAAATCAAACATTAGAACAAACGAACCTAACACTTGTAGAATGTAAAAACTTAAAAGTATACACAAAATTGTATAATGTACATAAACTTGTTGCCAAACTACGTAAGTTTAAGATTATGTTTAGAGACATACTTACATTTTAGGAGTTAATTATAGAGATGCTTCGCTTAAAATATTGTATTTTGTTGTTCTAGGAATCATTGTTCCAAAAATCAGATTAATACGATAATTATTAATAATATCATACAACAATTTGTTCTCAGAAAAGTTGAAAATAAAATGTTTTAAATGGACATACGAACTTTTAATTCTGGTAACGATTACAGAGTTGCTACGAATTCTAAATATTACCTAATTGTTACAAGAATCATCAGCCTAAGTTTGAAATCAATAGAACATTCAAACATGCCTAACCGAAAAAAAACTACCAACCAATGCATAACATTATGTAAACATGTGTAAAAAATATATATTTTTTTTAAAGATTATGATGAAATGCATCCATCTAACCTTATGATAACAAAAGCAACATTTGGTATCCTAATCCTACATTAAATATTGATAAATGGCATTCATTGCATTTTGGCACAAATTTTGTCAATACATGGGAGGATAAAGTCTTTATATAAAAGCTTGTCAAAAATTATTCATCATTGTCGTCATGTATTGTTTACCTAATATAATGGAATAATATTTTATATTCTATGGATGTCATATTTCTTACATGCATTGGAATCATTTTATAATATACTATTCTATAATACATATTAATGTAGCTTTTTTAAAAATTATTACATAAAAAAGAATGCATGTTTAGTTAATTTTTAATAAAATGATTTCAAGAATTACAATTTAACTTTTTATAAACGCAATTTGATGTTTTACGCCTAATCTAAATATTATATATTTAGGAAAATTAAAAAGATTTGCTTGGCTTAAATGAGCCTTAAAATGGTAACTAAACTTACACGTTTAGGTAAAAAAGTAAATAGTTAATCTTTGTAATTCTTGTATTAATGAGATGAGGTTTAAAATGTAGGTCACTTATGGTCTTAAAAGATTTTAAAATTAATATAAGCTGTCTGAAAGTCATTTAATTTCTTCTTTCTGATAATTTATCATGGCTTAGTTGATAGGTATACTTCCATTTATTTATTTTTTATTTTCTGAATTGTTAATCCAACCCAGATTTTTTGTAACTTAATCTCTAAAGATTAAAAATATTTTAGTTTTTCTTACATTAATACATTCATTCTAATTAATATAAAGGGATAATTTTAATCAAAAAGATTTAATTTTTTATAATCCCAATGTTCTTGAACAGAATGATATAATATCTTACTATTTTTAATTATTTCAAACTAGATGAAATAAGGGGGGGGGGGGGGGGGAAGTTTGTACACTTATAGGAAATGAAATTCAGTACCAATGTTTGGGAGGGTCGTATGGGCTTGTTTTTAAAGTTATCAACCTAATTCTTTTTGTAGGCTCTCTTATATGACTTGATATACACGTATTTCTTTGAAAATTTAATTTCGGTACTTTCCTTCTAGGGGCTTGTGGAGCAAAAGACCCCCCAAAACACTAAAAATATGAGTTCTGACCTTATTTTTAAAGATATCGACCTGATTTTTTCTTTATAATACTTTTTTAACATACCCGAATCAACGAACCATTACAGATTTTATTTTGGGACTTTCCTTCTAGGGGCTTGTGGAGCAAGAGACCCCCAAAACACAAAAATATGAGTACTGGGCTTATTTTTGAAGATATCGACCTGATTTTTTTTATAATACTTTTATAACTTAACCGAATTAACGAACCATTACAGATTTCATTTTGGGGCTTTCCTTCTAGGGGCTTTTGGAGCAAGAGACCCCCAAAACACAAAAACATGAGTACTGGGCTTATTTTTGAAGATATCAACCTGCTTTTTTTTATATAAAAATAATATTTAAACATAACCGAATCTACGAACCATTACAGATTTCATTTTGGGACTTTCCTTCTAGAGGCTTGTGGAGCAAGAGACTCCAAAAATCATAAAAATATGAGTTGTGGGCATCTTTTTTAAGATATCAACCTGATTTTTTATATAAAAATACTATTTTAACATAACCGAATCTACGAACCATTACAGATTTCATTTTGGGACTTTCCTTCTACGGGCTTGTGGAGCATAAGACCCCAAAAACACTAAAAATATGAGTTCTGAGCTTATTTTTTAAGATATCAAACTTGTTTTTTAAAAATCATACTGTTTTAACATAACCAAATTAAGAAAACATTGCAGATTTCATTTTGGGACTTTCCTTCTAGGGGCTAGTAGAGCAAAGATTCCAAAACCACTAAAAATATGAGTTCTGAGCTTATTTTTAAAGATATCAACCTGATCTTTTTAAAATAATACTTTTTTAACATAACCGAACTAAGAAACCATTAAGGATTTCATTTTGGGACTTTCCTTCTAGGGGCTTGTGGAGCAAAAGACCCCCAACACACTAAAAATATGAGTTCTGAGCTTATTTTTAAAGATAACCTGAGAACTCAATTTATTTTGTTTTGGAGGTGTTTTACCCTACTTTCCCCTAAAAGGAAAGTGCAAAAATAAAATCATTAGTGGCTACCTAGTTCAAACATGTGAAAAAAGTTTTCATGAATATCAATATGAAAATAAAAATATTTATTGGGGGTCTTTTGCCCCACTAGCTTCTAGAAGGAAAGTCCCAAAATGAAATCTGTAATGGTTTCTTAGTTCGGTTATGTTAAAAAAAGTGTTCCTAAACAAATCAGGTTGATATATTTTAAAAATAAGGTCAGAACTCATATTTTTAGTGTTTTTGGGGTATTTTGCTCCACAAGCCTCTAGAAGGAAAGTCCCAAAATGAAATCTATAATGGTTCGTAGATTCGGTTATATTAAAATAGTATTTTTATATAAAAAATCAGGTTGATATCTTTAAAAATAAGCTCAGAACTCATATTTTTAGTGTTTTTGGGGTCTTTTGCTCCACAAGCCCGTAGAAGGAAAGTCCCAAAATGAAATCTGTAATGGTTCGTAGATTCGGTTATGTTAAAATAGTATTTTTTTATTAAATAAAAAAATAAGGTTGATATCTTAAAAGAGAAGCCCACAACTCATATTTTTATGATTTTTGGGGGTCTCTTGCTCCACAAGCCCCTAGAAGGAAAGTCCCAAAATGAAATCTGTAATGGTTCGTAGATTCGGTTATGTTTAAATATTATTTTTATATAAAAAAAGCAGGTTGATATCTTCAAAAATAAGCCCAGTACTCATATTTTTGTGTTTTGGGGGTCTCTTGCTCCAAAAGCCCCTAGAAGGAAAGTCCCAAAATGAAATCTGTAATGGTTCGTAGATTCGGTTATATTAAAATAGTATTTTTATATAAAAAATCAGGTTGATATCTTTAAAAATAAGCCCAGTACTCATATTTTTGTGTTTTTGGGGTCTCTTGCTCCACAAGCCCCTAGAAGGAAAGTCCCAAAATGAAATCTGTAATGGTTCGTTGATTCGGGTATGTTAAAAAAGTATTATAAAGAAAAAATCAGGTCGATATCTTTAAAAATAAGGTCAGAACTCATATTTTTAGTGTTTTGGGGGGTCTTTTGCTCCACAAGCCCCTAGAAGGAAATTACCGAAATTAAATTTTCAAAGAAATACGTGTATATCAAGTCATATAAGAGAGCCTACAAAAAGAATTAGGTTGATAACTTTAAAAACAAGCCCATACGACCCTCCCAAACATTGGTACTGAATTTCATTTCCTATAAGTGTACAAACTTCCCCCCCCCCCCCCTTATTGGTTGTAGAGCAGCTACTCTATAATTAAGACAAGCCCGTACATTGTACAGTACATTACACTAAAAAAAAAATATTATTTTTCTGCACTACTTTTTGACTAACAGTATTTACTTTTTAAAATTCCAACAAAAGAGGAGTATGAACGAACGAGAGCAAGTGATTTTCAGCACCTTCCGGCAGTGATTTCAAATATATTTTTTTGTAAATATACTAGGGTTATATTGAATATCGTATTATCAATTTAAAAAAAATAAGTTTTAGGTATACCATGATTTTATATGAAAAAAAAACTTCGAAATATTAGGCATTTTTGACTACATATCATCAAATGTTTTGAAGAGTTCAAACTGCTTTGACACAAAAGTAAACTTTTCCAATGGAAAATGTTACTTTAGAAAAAGGGATGATAACTTGAAAACAGTTTTATTTAAGTAATTTACTGCATTTGATTAGGTTTCAGCGTGTTATTTTATTTGAACATTAGACCCCAACAAAACATTTGATACTATTGCGCCAATTCATTTCGATGTTTTTTTTTTATATGAAAACAAAGTGAAACCTAATTTTTTAGTTAATATAATATAACTATATCAAACATAAACCTAGTATATTCACAAAAAAATATCTAGGATCACTGATGGAAGGTGCTGAAAATAACTTGCTCTCGTTCGTGCAATTTCATATAAACTTACCTAATGTCAACTGCACCATCGAAAGAATTTTTTCCAGCCAAAGCTCTCTGCCAAACAATCGACATTGTCTCCCTATGGGTTTTATATAGGTATAATTTTCATATTTCTCTCATTGTACCTTGTTTTCATAGGAAATATCATTCCAATAAGATAATAATATCACATATAAAAGAGGGAGGTCATTTTCTAGTAAATCCCGTAAAGGTGTGTGTTATAAGGCCTAAAACTAGTAGTAGAACGATAAGGTGCTCTATATATTTGTATTTCCTATTGAATTGAACAATAGGGAAGAAATTTTTTTTTTTTTTTTGATAACCGTACCTGGAATATCTAAGAAATTTCTATCAAACGCTTTGTTTGGCTCAAACTGACACAAATAAAAAAAAATATAATTATAATAAATCAACCTGTAAAGAATGACTTCTTCCTTTGTTTAATGGTATAGATTGTTCTTAACCTTACCTTGTACCTATAGAAAACATTTTTATCATAATTATATTTTTTTTAAATTTTTGTCAGTTTGAGCCAAACAAAGCGTTTGATAGAAATTTCGTATTTTTTGAAGATATTCCAGGTACGGTTATCAAAAAAAAAAAAAAAAATTCCCTATTGTTCTATTCAATAGGGAATACAAATATATAGAGCACCTTATCGTTCTACTGCTATTTTTAGGCCTTATAACACACACCTTTACGGGATTTACTAGAAAATGACCTCTCCCTTTGTTGTCAAAGATGTTGAAATTAAAGTATCAAAGTTTGATTAAAACCGACAGACTTTCTGTTAACGATTACAGAGTTAATATGCTTTCTAAATCTGTTACAGGAATCATCATGCAAAGTTTGAAATTGATAAAAAGTGTCAAAGTATAAAAAGTTTAATCAATAACTAAATATTGCTGAACTGTTTACTTTTTGTTTTATAGACATCTTACCTAAATATTTTTCTAATTTTAAGTTCATGAGTTATCAGTGAAGCAAAACATTATAAAAAACCTAAATAATCCTTATAATTAAGAAAAGGAAAGACTGTTTGTACCGAAGTATCTCACTTACCGCTGAACCGATATGGTTCTCCTTTACAGTGTAGCTTCTCCTAGATCATGGAAAGCTTTATAGCTATTTGGGGGAAGGGTACCATCACCCTCCCAAGAGAAATCACAAAAAATAAAAAAGCACTAACCAGCGGATATTTTTGGTAAGTATCAGATCTTAACATAGATTGAAAAGAATACATTTCACGTGTCCCTAGAGGCCTCTAGGGGTGTAGCCGCTAGTTTATCATTAAAGAAAAACATTAGTGTGCATTGTACACTGCATATCTATACAAATAACCTTAATACCCAATATGAATTGTGTATATGTTCTAATAATAATTAGGGTTGGGCCGGAAATCTGGCCAACGTTCGATATCCGGCAAAATACCGGATATCCGGCCGGATAACCGGATATCCGGCGTCAAAAATCAGCCGGATATCCTGTAACCGGATAGTTTTAATATCCGGTATCCGACCGGATATTGAAAATTGCCGGATATCCGGCCCAACCCTAATAATGATAATAATAGTAATTTTCTTTATACAATCATTACCAGAAACATCTGGCATAAGGAGAAAAAACTGAATGAAAATTGTGGAATAGCAATGACATGAATTTACAAAGAAAGATTGACAGAGAATTGAACATGAGTCGAGACAACTCTTCCCATAAATATCTCGGGTACTCAATAATATTTAAGATAAAAAAAGTTCGTGCGACATAAAAGCAGGGGCATCCAAGCTTATTATTTTGAGAGGGAGGGGGGGGGGGGAGGGGTTGTAATCTGCTGTCCTTTAATTTTTTTTAGACGTCGTATAAAGGCTAGGATGAATTTAGATTTTTTTACATTATGATTACCTATTCGACTTATCTTTGTTGAAAATATATATATCTGGTTGTTGGAAAGTGGGTAAAGATTGACAACAAGGTTTATATCTCATAAAAAGATAATCTTTTCTTATAATCACTTATGGTGTATTATTACTTCAGACCTCTGTACTTTAAGTAGATGTATTTTTTTCTACAATCGAATAGACAAAATGTAATGTTTATACGCAATGTTACAAAAACAGATGAACATATAGTAGATTTATAAAAACAGATACTATTTATTGCTAATATCATCAGATTCTTTTTAAAAGCGAAGCTTTTCTATAATTAGGGTCGGTCCGTACGTCCGTCCGTCCGAGATAGATAGCTTTTATTCGTTAATTTAGGCATGTTAGAATTGTCCTATCGATTTCAAACTTTGCATGATGATTCCTGTAGTAGTTAGGTACGATTTAGAAAGCGTAGCAACTCTATAATCATTACCAGAATGTCCGTAAGTCCATTTTAAACATAATGATTTTTCTACTTTTTTAACAACAAATTTTTATGTGATCTAGTTATCCGTTTGATCTGATTTTTTGTATATTGATTCATGGGACAACAAAGAACAATAGTATAAGCGAAGCAACTCTATAATCAAGTCCTAAAAATGTAAGTATGTCCAGAAACATTATCCCGTATCAAGCAGTTTTTGAGCAAATTTACTTACAATTTTGCTTCGACTGTTTCGTTTCTTTTATATTCTGATTATTCAGTTCAGACACTATACAAGTGTTAATGTCCGTTTGTCCTACCGTTTCAGTGCTTCGCTTTTATGGATGTTGTCATCCTTGTTTTTCTACAATCGAATAGACAAAATGTAATGTTTATACGCAATGTAACAAAAACAGATGAACATATACCTAGTAGATTTATAAAAATAGATACTATTTATTGCTAATATCATCAGATTCTTTTTTCTATAAAAGTTGATATTAGAAAGAGTATAAATCATCGATAACAAAAGGGACAAAATATATTTGCGTTTTACTCTGGACCGGCCAAGGATATTTTTAAGGGACAATTCATATTGGGAGGGTGAAGGTATACCCCCCCCCCCCCCCTATATAGTTATAAACCCTCCCTTGACCTAATATAAGCTTTACTGTAAAGGAGAACCAAGATTCTAAGTCACATAAATATATATGATATAGCTTTGCCCTCTATGTGAATTGTGAATCTAACATAAAGATTAATGATGAAATCCTTTATATTACAACAATATTTCTAGGTTAGCTGGGAGAGGAATAAATGCAGGTTTACCATTATGAGTTGAATATTAATTCTATCTAACTAACACATTTGAAATTCCTTTAGTAGTTAGGTACAATTTAGCAACTTACCGGTTTTGCCAACAAATTTACTTACAATTTTGTTAAAAAGTATACATTTATACTTTGCTTATTCAGTTCTGACACTCTACAAGTGTTAATGTTCGTTTGTCCTACCGTTCCAGGGCCTCGTTTTTATAGATGTTGTCATCCCTGTTTGTACATAATTAGATCCTATATATTCCTTCGAACAAGCATGGCTTTTTTCTCCGGCTTCTGTTTCCAACAAAATCTAAAAAATAATAAATAAAATCATTTTTAAAACCAATATTAGAAAATGGTAATGGTGAACAGGGGTGTATATTCTTCACAAGATTTATTTTTTTTTTTCCCGGCTACAAATTTCTTTATTTTTTTCCCCCCCTAGTTTTTTCTCACCAAGTAGGGGGGAACATGGAAAAATATTTAAAGAACTCTATATATTTATTTTATCCCTCCTACCACACATTCTTTTAGTTTTTTTTACCAAGGAGGGGGGGGGGGGGGGAATGGAAAAAATGTTTTCAGTTTTCTTAATTTTACATTTTTTTTCCCTCCAACCACTAATTTTTTATTCCCCCCCCCCCTGAGCCGGGGATCCCATGTAGAATATACACCCCTGATGGTGAATTGAATAGTTTTAAATATCTTATAATTAAAACTATACACGTCCAAATTGAGAATAGAGGAAGCCGTATTTGTAATAGTGTCCTAAAAAAATAGTATGGAAATTAGGGTGGGTCGATTTTGGATTTTCACATTAGTAGACATTGGCAAGGGTTACTAGGCTAATATAAAACCCTGTGAAACTTGAAAGAGGTTTTTTAATCCAAACACAACGGGCGCGCGGGGGGTGTAAAATGTGCCCGCCCCCTTATAAAACAAAAATTCCTTCAAACACATATCAAAATAACCGCATTGAAATGCTGATTACAGATCTGAAAACCGATTCGAAAAATATTGATTCAGTCTGAAATGATTTTCAAATAACCTACCAAAATGAACATTTTTGACTAAATCAGCTGTTTTTAGGTACTTAATGAGATCTTATTCGACCTAGGGGCAATATTTTTCAAAACGGTTTCCAGATTCGTAATCAACATTTCAATGCGGTCATTTTGATATGCAACATGCCTGTGTTTGAAATTTTTGGTTTTATAAGGGGGTGGGCACTTTTTATAACCTTCGCGCGCTGGCAGCCATATAAGGTAAGTCACTTTTGAAACTGTTATGGGGCTTATCATACATATATATGACTTCCGCAACTTATGATAACAGTAAAATCTAAAACAAGGGGGAAATGGACCCACCCTAATAGAAATATGCTAAAGAAAAAAATACTTTTATGAAGTAATATCATTTTCAGCTCATTTCAAGTAGATTCAATGACTTTTCATGTAATACAATTTCTAAAGTAGGTATTTTTTTATCTAACGACCTCTTAACCTTAATTAAGTTGTTTAGGACATAGTACAGACATTCCATTTTGAACTGATTATGACACGTAATAATATCATAGAGGGAAAAAAGTGGACCAAAAAATCAGTTGTTGTTGATATGAAGAAATATTTGAAAAGGGGGGGTTAATGCAACCATCTCGTAATCAGTGAGCAAATGGCACTTCGCCAGCCGTTACTTCTCCAATTTTTTGTTCGATTTAGGGAAAATAGACCTACCAAGGATTACTCATGCAAAAGTTTAGATCGAAATTCGAATTCTAAGTGCCATTTGCTCACTGATTACGAGATGGTTGCATTTAAAAAAAAACCCTTCGCAAAACGCTACTGACCCTATAATCTACACCGGGGAAAAAAAGGAACACTATAAAGAATAGAAACCCCTGGAAGATTTCCATAACTGTACCTGGTAACTACAGTACCCCTCTCCAGGAGACCTATGGTCTGTTCTCTCTCAGGTAATCCACCAAACATTTTTATGCCGGGTAAACTTATCACATAGGAACTAATACAAGAACTCGAGATTTAACGACATTTTTTGTATAATGCTTTGTGCTTCAATCCATTGTGCTATTAATAACTATTGCTCTTCATTTAATTCATCTCAACATTCAAATTCAAATTGCACCATTTTTGACATGTTGATGTTCTGAAATAATAATTTTAGGTAAATTGGTTGTGCGTGCAGTCAGGAACCTTAAAATCTCAGAAACGGAAAAAATAATATGAAAATTGACAGATTAAAATGATTGAAAAAGCTTTTATCTAAATTCCTGATTATTTTACATGCTTAAGTGTTCCTATTACACAAAATTAATTTATCGTAATTCAAAATAATTTTCAATTACACTAAAATTCACAAATAAAGGTTTTCTAATAGCCCCAGAAACAAAAATAATTTAGAATTATTTGTATTATGATTAAAGTTTTTTTTTTTTTACTTAAAGAAAAAATGTTTAACATTACAGTGAAAAAAAAATGGAAATACTTTGTGGTGAAGAAGAAAAAACGCAATTTGAGTAAAAGAACTAAATGTTCATAATTTTGAGAAAAAAAATAGCTTTGTTATTGATAAATACAAAAACACACAACAATTGAAAAAGAATATAGGTATACGAATATTTATATGAATGCAAAAATACAACTATTCTTGGAAAGGAAGAAAAAACAACGTAAAAATATTCTGTCCAAAAAATATAATTTTATGTTATTACACTATTGCTTATAATTTCTTAACAAGAAAATAAAAAATATAGATTTTGATAATTTACTTTTATATCCAACTCCTTTCCTTTACTTTTCTCATTGAAAGTACATTTATGTTGTTTTTATAGTTACTGTACCAAGCCTGCACTTTGGTGTACTGTACATACAGTACACAAAGTGTACATACAGTACACAAAGTGTACATACAGTACACTTTGTCAAACATTACTCGCTTCACCTCCTTTACACACGCATAATTATAAAGAATGCCCTTATATAAAAGTTAAAATGCTGTGCTAAGCTTTAACCATTATTTTTAAGGTTTCTGCATGCCTCACTTCTGCCCATTATTATTGATGAATAGCGCCACAGTTTGGCGGGTTACATGGGCCTCCGGCGGTTGATTGGATAGGCGTCTGGCGGTGATTGGCGGTTTTGGGAGAGGTTTGATGGCGGTGGTTTGTTGTTGTGTGACAGACAAGGGCAACAGTTAGCGAGCAACTAGTAAATATTAACATTCTAGAATATCAATATTTGGTAGTAAACGCGGTTTCTATAGTCCTTTATATAATGACAAAAAGTATTGAACAGTTTTTTTTATAAGCTGTGACAGTCTATTTTTAAAATAAAAACCCTTAACAGATTTGACACTGAATATCAGTGTGGCTTTAGTGAGCAAGTAAGTGTGACTACTAAAAATATTATACACTTAGTTTTACTCATTCACACATTCAGCAGAGATAACACACACACACACACACACACACACACACACACACAACACCCACCCACCCACTTACACACACGCTCACAAAACCTAACACACACACGTAATATTATAGGATAAACAAACCATACAATGACATATCCCCCACAAACTACGCCGTTTTAGGTATTCCCTTAGTCATACAATCATTGTTTCACATCACTTGGCATGGCAATATTGCTGTAATTTTGCTGTGAATCGAATATAATCACGACTTTAAGAATGGCCTAAAATGCCTCGGAATATATTGGGAGATTTTTGGTCATCAGCCGAACAGAGTGTAAACGGAGAACAGCAAGTGAGAAAGTTCTAACAATGTAACACAAAAATTTGCTTTTAGAAAAGGGGTGGTGGGGGGTAAACGACGGTGAACGGCGGAGGTGATGGTCCCGCCGCCGCCGCCGTATGAAAGATACTAACAAGATTTTATCTATAAAACTGAGGGAGTAGCACCATAAATAAAATTGCTGGTATGTGGTGTTACAAGACGCCACAAATCCCCCACTCCACTTAATTTTTTTTCTCGTATTCATTCGAATCCGGTGGATAGGAACCGGTTCTCATCCATACGAAAAAACGATGTCTAGCATCGTATTTTATCCAGCTTTCTACGAATGTAGAAATGTACAATCATAAGATTTAAACCAGTTTTTTAAGCCGGTGCCTTCGGCACCTCGGGGCTAAAAAAACTAGTTTTAATCTTATAATTGTACATTCTATATCCGCGGAAAGCCGTTTATAATACGATGCGAGAAATAACTATTCTTAGATGTTGAAAGGATTTAATAACATAATTTTACTGTATGTCTGTATAATTTTACTCTATTGTATGAAAGTCAAGAGTAAAGGAGAGAAATGAGTGATAGAGATGTATAGGAGAGAGAAAGTGGAAGAGGGTTTAAGAGGATAAAAAAAAGAGTGATTAAAAGGACTCTCCACAGAAAAATCAACTTTGGATTTTTGAAAATCTAACCTGAAACTATTATTCTCTGATCAATTTTAGGCATTTTTTGTTTTTGTGGCATCGCGATCGAAGCCCTTTGAAAATTTTGTCCGCCGCCTATTTGTACTGCCACTATAACAATATATACTACACTTTCCTCCACTCAATATATGTTTGCCGCTAAAGAACATTTGCTCCATTGCAACCGGCCGCTCTACGATTTATCCTCTTCCTTGACTGGACAATCCTGCCGCCTCCAATTTGTGTTCGCCTCCGCCAAATATAACCATCTTTTGCCGCAGTTGCCGCATTCATCGCCCTTCTCCGCCGCTACTCCGCTATACATTGCTTACGTCGCTATACACAACACCCCCAGCCTCCATTTAATTTCTGAACAAGGGAGAGGGGAGCATGTATTGAACCGCGACATACAGCAATGAATAGCGGAGTAGCGGTGGAGAAGGGCGATGAATGCGGCAACATAGAAGCTAAAAATCACTAAAGCAGCACAAATTGAATGGCGGGAGGATTCACTTAAAGGCGGTTAAAAATTTCAAAGGGCTTCGATCGCGATGCCACAAAAACAAAAAATGCCTAAAATTGAACAGAGAATAATAATTTCAGGTTAGATTTTCAAAAATCCAAAGTTGATTTTTCTGTGGAGAGTCCTTTTAAGAGGCAAAGTACAAACATATATAAATATAAAAAATTGCGGGTAAAAATATACATTATATTTATATCTGTTTACAGGATGACCGACCAAAAATAATATTTGTATCTAAGTACTAATATATGAGAAACCTTTTTTTAATTACCAAGCTGTACCAAGCTAAATTATACAGGCTATTATGACAACAGTTTTATACTCAAAGACAAATAGCATAACCTGCTGTACTTTGATATTTCAAACTATCTTACACTTACAAATAGATAAGCAACACAGTTAAGGAAATTTTTAAGTTGACAAATAACTTTTAAATTTTTAAAAACAAAAACTAATTTTTGGACCACTCCATGTTTGGTAAATACAATATAAGGGAAAAGTAAACATTGCCCAATAAAAGCAAAAACTGTGTGAATTGATTTTCTTTGCAACAAGCTTATAGGCTACGTGACAAAAAAATTATAGGGAAAACATTGCTTTTTTTGTTCAACAAACGTTTCGTTTAAATATTTATTTTAACTTACTATGTCTAGGTATTCAAATCATCTAAAATATTTTTTAAAGGCGAAGCTTTGATATGATTAGGGTCCGTCCGTCTGAGACAGTTAGCTTATATAACAATTAGGTATGATTTAGGAAGCGTAATAACTCTATAATCACTACCAGATTGCCCGTATGTCAATTTAAAACATGCTTTTTTTTTTACTTTTTTGGCAACAAATTTTTGTATGTTATAATTATTCTTTTCATCTGATTTTTGGAATACTGATTCCTATTACAACAAGGTACAATTTGTCATCGACGCTTCTCTATAATCAAGTCCTAAAAATGTAGGTACAGGGTGCGCCACATAAAACCGGAATTTCTTAAAACGGCCATAGCGTCAAAACTACTTGACCAATCAGGATGTTTGACCCCACTATAAAAAGCTTAGGCAATGACCTTTTAGCACAAAAAACTCTTTGGACGAAGATGGGCTCGTACTCCAAGCTGGTCACGCTTATATTCAACAAGGCAGATTCGAAATGCGCTGGTGGTATAATATTGATTCTCGACTAGGGCCCACTAAATCGGACCTCAGCCTATTTGTAGATGAGGTAGAGTTATGTAACTTGCTGGGGATACTGTTAGATACATAAGTAAGACACTAGAAAAGACTAGAGCTCTCTATCTAAAATGGCTTGGCTGTAGTACTCCGGCAAAGTGAAACGTGGCAGATTTAGAGAAGATAAAAACGTCAAAAATCGTGTAAAATCGTAAAAATTTCTCGATTCTCGACGTTAGAGACCCATATGGAACTTAAAAACTCATTTTAGACTATAAATTGCGCTGACAACCCTAGCTGAATCTTCATGCCATTTTGAAAAAGGTATAGAACGTCGTTCTAGCTCAACTGTGGCCCAAATGAGAGCCGCCGTGTTGAAGTGCAGCTTGAAAGTTGGGTGAATTTGGATCTTGCGGTTACTCACTTCCCTAAGGAAATGGGGCCTCCCAGCAGCCCGATCTTTATTCAATGGACTTTTGGGCCTGGAGCTACTTTGAAGTATGTACCAATAGACATGCCCATACAACAAAGACCTCTCTTATTGTCACTTTCAAGGAGAACTTCGCCAATTTGGACAGGTACATTTTGACCTGGGCCTGCTGGCGGTTGAGGGGGCGGGTGGAGGCGGTGATTGATCCTGGCGGCGATTTTATTGAATGATCTTATAGCCATATACCTAGTTAGCTTCCCAGTTTTTAAAATTCAATAAAATCTTTAAAATCAACGATTTTATGTTCATTTGTTCAAAAATTAAAAAAAGTCCGGTTTTATGTGGCGCACCCTGTATGTCCTTTAACAGTATCCTATATTTAAGAAGTTTTGCAACAAATTTGCTTAAACTTTTGTTTAGACTTATGCATTTTAATATTCTGCTTCTTCAGTTCTGACACTCAGTTTTTCCAATTGTTATTTACCGTCATTAAACAATATCTTGAGTAAACATTTAATATCTTACTCTGCCCTTCCAGCTTGATAATATTAATGCTGGTAAGCTAATTTAACTAAGAATAATTCAGAATGTCATGCCTGATAGTTGTTCAAACCAGCTTTCACTCTCCCTGGGGGGAAGTTAGAGGCCCTCGTTCACCTCCACACAATTCATTGCTGAAAATATAACCATCAGTAAACTTAATAAAAACTTTAAAACAAATAAAACATAAAAAATTTCGCCAACCTATAGTTTTAAACTGAAGATAATCTCTTGAGTATAATTTTGATAATGATGGTTATGATAACTTAAATTTTCGTAATCTATGTTCTGTATAATATAATAAAATACAAAGTGCTAACATGAAATTATTGGCTGAAAATAATAGTTTCAAAACAGTTTTCTGTGTAAAATGTTAACCTAAACTTATCCAAATAAAACAATAATTAAAATTACACGCAATGTAGTCACCCTCCGAATATATCAATAACAATACGTATGCAAAACATAATAACTTTTATCTACTTAAACGTTTTAATCTAATCTATGTATCTTTACCAAAATTCTATTAGTTTTTCATTCCCTCATCATATTCGTACTTAGGAGTAAAGTACAAACTTTCTTGGCATTTTACAAAGTACAAAGTTGTAATATTATTCTTTCTCGTATTCATTCGAATCCGGTGGATAGGAACCGGTTCTCATCCATACGAAAAAACTATGTCTAGCATCGTATTATATCCAGCTTTCTACGAATATAGAAATGTACAATCATAAGATTAAAACCAGTTTTTTTAGCCGGTGCCTCCGGCACCTCGGGGCTAAAAAAAACTGGTTTTAATCTTATAATTGTACATTCTATATCCGCGGAAAGCCGTTTATAATACGATACGAGAAATAACTATTCCAAATTCAATATCTTTGTTTTAACATTCTCGTTAGTACAACTAACAACCCAGTCTTGTTATTTAAAAATCATTTTACCTTTAAGGTAGTAAATTGGTTATCTGTATATTGATTTAAGATCTCTTAAACTGCTGAGATTGTTGTTTGCAAAGAGGATTAAAATTAAAATTTAACAATGATTACAATATCCATATGTAACGCATCAAATATATCAAGCTACTCAGATGCATTACAGACCGTCATCAAGTAGCATTACCAACATACCATACAAAGAATGTTATTGACAGTATGAGAAATAGGCAGGGAATCTTCACAATAAAGTTCGACAGCATATTCTTAAATGTCAGCCGAGAGTATAATCGTATATCCCTGTAGATTTTTATATGTTCACTATTAAAGAACACATAACAATTTATGGCTATACATAATAATTGGGGAAAAATCAGAAAAGGGTTGCTTTATTTAAGAATATTTTCAGCAAACAAATGGAAAATGATTAGAACTTTGAAGAATGGGATAAAGGATTAGTCTAATTTTCACAAATATGAAATGCCAAGGACAGTTACAACTATGTATATTTATAAACAAATTGTACAAGGGAAATTGAAATATTTCACTTTCTTCTATTTTTATCCTTGAAACTGTGGGTGTCTTTCGAGTACAGAAGAAATCCACTAACAGCTGATAACTATTTTGGGGTATGGTATTACTCACCATCCTCCCAAGAGAAATCACCCCCCCCCCAAAATTTTTTTTTTTGTAATTTATAAAAAATTAAAAATGGAGGAGGAGGAGGGGAGATGGTCGACTTTTTACTTATTATTTTTAAAACTAAAATAAAATATGCGGGGGAGGGGGGATGGTCGAATTTAACCTCCTACCACCATAAGTGCCTCTACTACCTAGAGGCGAAGCCGTTGGTACATAATAACTCAAGTAAATGTAATGTATTCTGATTCTGCATCCACAAAAAATAAATAGAATAGGGTAAGGGGGGGGGAAATTTCGGTATTTTTTCGTTTTTTTTGAAAAAAAAAATGGGGTAAATATTAATATTTTCAAATGAAACTAAGACCGGTAGAAAGCTTATGGAAAGGACTATCAGGTCCTAAAAGGACGTTATCCTAGGACTTTTAGAAGTTTGCCGAAATTGACCGCAAAAAAGTTACCGAAAATTCCCCACCAGCGGCGGAATTTTCGGTAATTTTTTTCAACCTAAAAAAAATCGATGAAAAACGGCCAAACGAACATAAATAATCATAATTAGTATAGGTTATAGGGATTATCCACAAAAAAATTCATAATGATCGGACTATTCCTTCTATGTTAAAAATGAATTTTTTTGAAAGACGCGAATTTTCGATTTTTTTTCCGAATTTTTTTTTTTTTAAACTTAAAATTAATATAAGAAAAAAACGTATTTTATTACTTTTCAGGCCTGATCCTAAAAAAGCTCACATTGAACTATAGATTTAGACTAAAAAACATGAAAATTGATTAAAAATTGACCTCAATAATTGAATTTGAAGCAAAAGTGTCATCTTTGCAAAAAATCTTGAAGGTCATTTAATGAAGGAAGGTCGAAATTACCGAAAATAGCCCCTTACCGCCTTACCTGTTAAACCTGTTTAATTTAGGGGCAAACCTGAGACACAGCAGCCAAGCGGACAACCATGCCCATCTACCTCGCCCTTTTATTAACTCAATGTGATGCAATAGTTTATTTACTTTTCTTTAAATTTATTTCATTTTTGCCAAATTCAAACAAAATTAAATCAAATACTCAAAAATTATACCTTCTTGCAGAATAAAACCAATAAAAGAGTTAAAACCACCTACTCCGAGGCGACCGCCAAATCAAGGAGAAGGCTTTGTGGAAGTAAACTCTAGGTAAACCCTTATTTTGTTATTCATCATTTGTTGTATCAAAAATTGCCAAAAGAAACAAAAACCTAACTATCTGAGATTACTAGTGTCGAAATATTTGTTAACGATAAATCCATGCAGTTTCAAAATTTTGATAAAAATAAAAATCCATGATAGTATATATATAGTTTGTTATTGTTTAGAATGTAAACTGCCAATTGAGCACCTACTAAGTTTGCATCCAAAATAAACTAAGGTAAATTGTTATTTAGCAAACAAAAAAAGAACAACTATTCCAGAAATACCATAGCAATCAAGTATTTATAAAAAAAAAATTGAAAAGTTAAAAGTCCTGATCAAACAAATTTCATTTCAAATTCAATTTTATCACTTAAAGGATAACTATATTGTATATAATAATGAATTATTTGTAGATTGTATCTTACTGTTCAATCCATCGCCAATTGTAACTGTAATCAAAATCCAACAGAGGTACACAAATTTATTTGAAAATTTTCTTTTAAAATTGAGAATTTCAATTAGCAACTAATGTAACGAAATTTTATTTGTTTCAGCACATTCAACAGCAACGATCAAAGCAAATAGCATCAAAAAGCCTCATATAGCCACTCTTTAGTAAGTTTTTATGTTATTTAATTATGAAATCTGTAGTATGGGCAAAGTTATTCCTTGTATATATGTCGTTTGTTAAACTATAAACTCTGAAATATTATAACTAAGCAATGAGTACCTTTAAAATATTTATTTGCAAGATTTTATCTTTCCATAGTTAATTAGATATTTTATTCAGGAAATTAACCGCTTATGGATAATTAATACTTCAGAAGAATGAAAATGTCCATAAGAATTAAGTTCTTCAAGTCATCATATGAGGCTCCCCAGGTACGCTGACCTGTAAAGAATCCCAGTATATCCGCCATCAGACTGGGGCAGCGCATTTTCCAATGTTTATGAAATATCCTTCATAAACTGTTTTTATTTTTCCTTATACCTCTCTTTATTATTAGAAAAATCTGTACTTTGGATTAGACGGCTGAAAATGTTAGTTTCTATGCAATTTGTAATCATGAATTGATGAAAATATTATTTCTAATAATGAAAAAACTTAATTATTGATCTAGACATTTATATTTTTTATGAATGTCAAAACTATTTACGAAACAATCCAGATATATTTGTACTTTTCAATCAAGAGAGTGATGGTCACTAACTATCTATCTACTAAAATACCTGGGAGAACAGGGATAGGTATTGCTGCTGGCTGGCAAATCTAACTATCTATCTATCTATCTATCTATCTATCTATCTATCTATCTATCTATCTATCTATCTATCTATCTATCTATCTATACCTGTCTATCTATCTACTAGTATACCTGGGAGAACTGGGATAGGTATTGCTGCTGGCTGGCAAATCTATCTATCTATCTGTCTATACCTTTCTATCTATCTACTAGTATACCTGGGAGAACTGGGATAGGTATTGCTGCTGGCTGGCAAATCTATCTCTCTATCTATACCTGTCTATCTATCTACTAGTATACCTGGGAGAACTGGGATAGGTATTGCTGCTGGCTGGCAAATCTATCTATCTATCTATCTATACCTGTCTATCTATCTACTAGTATACCTGGGAGAACAGGGATAGGTATTGCTGCTGGCTGGCAAATCTATCTATCTATACCTGTCTATCTATCTACAAGTATACTTGGGAGAACTGGGATAGGTATTGCTGCTGGCTGGCAAAACTATCTATCTATCTGTCTATACCTTTCTAGCTATCTACTAGTATACCTGGGAGAACAGGGATAGGTATTGCTGCTGGCTGGCAAATCTATCTATCTATCTGTCTATACCTTTCTATCTATCTACTAGTATACCTGGGAAAACTGGGATAGGTATTACTGCTGGCTGGCAAAACTATCTATCTATCTGTCTATCTACTAGTATACCTGGGAGAACTGGGATAGGTATTGCTGCTGGCTGGCAAAACTATCTATCTATCTGTCTATACCTTTCTATCTATCTACTAGTATACCTGGGAGAACTGGGATAGGTATTTCTGCTAGCTGGTAAATCTACCTATCTATCTATACCTTTCTATCTATCTACTTGTATACCTGGGAGAACTGGGATAGGTATTGCTGCTGGCTGGCAAATCTATCAATCTATCTATCTATCTATCTATCTATCTATCTATACCTGTCTATCTATCTACTAGTATACCTGGGAGAACTGGGATAGGTATTGCTGCTGGCTGGCAAAACTATCTATCTATCTCACTGTCTATACCTTTCTATCTATCTACTAGTATACCTGGGAGAACTGGGATAGGTATTGCTGCTGGCTGGCAAATCTATCTCCCTAAAAATAGGTAATATTAAGGTTAAAACAGTGTACAGTGTTTCCGCAAAGTGAAAGTCTAGCATTTAAATTAAAATCAATTAAAATTAAGGGGGTTGGGTAATTTTTTTCTATGCCTACCACTGCAGGGGTCATAACTCTGCGGGGCATATAAGTGCGGTTCCTTAAACCTGAGAGGCTAATCAATACCCAAAATAACCTAACACAACCTAAAGTAATTAACAAATAAGCGAAAAACTAAACCCCATTTCAATTTTTTTTTTTTAAAGGTGATGGGCGATTTTGTGCTAATTAAGCAAATGGAGGGAAAACGCCTAAATCTTGCTGTACTTTTATAATAAAAATATTGTTCCCTTATTTAATGTAGGTACTAACCTGATAAGTAGAATCCTGGGAGAGAAGTCCGTCAAGCTGGGAATGCAGGTCTCCGGTCATTAGGCTGTCCTGAAAAGGAGAAACAGTCATGACTAGCGATAATTAGGAAATTAGGCTGTCCAAAAAGATTAAACAGCCCTGTTGAGCAAGAAATAAGACACTGCTGTAAAATTAAAAACGATCATATTGAACGGTAAAAAAAGATAATAAACTGTCCTGAATAATGTTAGCTTAAAATAAGATGCATGACCTCTTTTTCTGGAATTATACAGGGATAGATCAATGGGTAATTTTTCCTTTGGTAGATAGTATTTTTTGAGGGGTAAGGGGTTACCAAAAATCATTAACTTGAAATTATTTAAAATACATTTTTCTATTTATTGCATCAAAGAAAGACAAATTAAAATCAGTAAAAGTAAATAAGTTTAATAATAACCATTTTGTATCCTAACCAATGCATATTTCTAAAATTGATCATACAGAAAGATTACCAAAAGTAACATTAACTTTTTTCTCATTTTCTTTTTTCTTAATGTAAATATTTTTCTGAGTTACATATTTATACAATATTATAAGAACCTTACAATTACAAAAGCCATTTGTAGGTTATTTCCTTTTTTTTTTGTAAACGAGTGCTTTCATCCCAAGAGGTAAATTATTTAAAAACAATTTAATTATTGAATCTGATTAATTTATACCTATGTAAATATACATTTGAGAAAGGAAATATTTTTTTCGCGTATTTTTCATAAAATTGTGTGTAACCGTTTAGTCAAATGCGCTTTTCAAGTCAAACTGTTGTTAAGTTTGACCATTTAATATATTCATATGGCCATAATTAAGAACAGTTTGACTTAAAAAGCGCATTTGACCGAACAGTTACAAACAACTTTACGGAAAATACGCGAAAAAATGATTCCCTTTAAAAGGAAAAGTCCGTTTCTATCTTGTCTCTCCTTACAGGAGTCTAGTTCAGCCACTATGGATCCAAAGGGGTTAACCTAACCAAATGCAAAGTTTCTATTGACTTTCTCTATCACTCTGAATTTCTGAGCATAATCTTTGCAGAGATAGGCTCAAATCCATCTACAGGATAAGAGATTCTGTCAATTTGTCAGCTACATTTTATAATCAGAAGAAAAACAAGGTACGTGATAATTAAAACGTGCGATATAATTGCGATGGACAACAAGGACAAACTTATTGAAAGGCAACATTGAAAATTATATTCTTATATAAAAGTAACAGGATGTTTATCTGTCTGTAGCTTATGATTTTGCTAAGCACTGGACAGATATGGTTCTCCATAACAAGAAAAATACCTACAAGCCTATCCTCTTAATGATTATGCTAAGTACAGTTAAAAAGAGTCTGTCAAAACTGTAGTTTGGTTAGGTTAGCCCCTATGGGGTCATAGTGGCAGAAGAAAGCACCTGTTATAATTATGAACCTTCCCTGTACCTATAAAAAAAGCTTCAAAGTAAAGAAGAAAAAATATATCGGTCTAGCAAATATCGAGATCCCAAGCTCGAGACAGACACACATTTTTTTTATAATTTTGGAAGGTAGACAAATATTGTACCTGTGACAAATCTGGCTGGGATAATCCTGGCTGTGACATTCCTCCTGGTTGAGATAATCCAGCTTGTGTCAAAGGACCCTGGCTGTATCCTCCCATATCCTGGCTTCCCTGAAAAATAGAGTATTTAGTTTAAATAAAAGGAAAAACAAGTATTATCCAGTTATTATTTACTATCTTTAGACTACTTGAGAATATACGAGTGTTTATTGGATCATGGAAGCATAGGCTCATTTTATCAGGGAGGGAAAACTTGGCTATTTATTTCATTAGTCCCCAATGTTTTTTAACAACGTTTTATTATTCGTTGGCTTAACAACTTTGGATACTTTTATTGTAATCTATAGAAAGGAGTAATTTTGTGTATCATCATTGGGAATCTTATCAATTTATCCGTCATTTTTTAGGTACTTTAGATCCATGGCATTTCCAACAACTAACCATTTGATTGCACGTCCTTTGTCTGGAACTCCTAACCGAACAAGGTAGTGAGTAAAATTGCATCCGTTTATGTCATGATAGTCTCCCTACTCTCAGAATCTATTGATGTTGTAATATGATATTCAGCAATAGGTCCAATCTTTACCGTCTTTAGTTTAGACTTGGTTTTGTCCTAGATTTAAACTAATCACCTCTGCACCAACAAAAGAATCCATTACTTTGTACCCTACCATAGAAAAAAGATAACCAACATGACACTTATTTTTAATGATTTAGTTTCAAAGTCTAACCTTTGAAAGATCATTTTTCCAGTAATATGTAAGGGGGGGGGGGGGGGGGCGGGGTTAATGCAACCATCTCGTAATCAGTGAGCGAATGGCACTTAGAATTCGAATTTCCATCTGAAATTTTACATGAGAAATCCTTGGTAGGTCTATTATCCCTAAATCGAACAAAAAGTTGGATAAGTTACGGCTAACGGCTCAGCCGTTTTGTCATTTTTTGGATATCTATATTGCAAATTAGTCACGAAACCTATCTCTACATAATATTCTTTTCCACTCCAAAACGCTTTCAAACGGTTCTAGACGGTAGCTGTTAGTACTAGAAGTTTTAAAAATTGTTATTGCTATCATTTAACATGAATTAAACCAAAAATATGTTTTAAAAAGTTAATTCCTACGTAATTGATGATGGATTTACCCTGAAAATAGACCTACCAAGGATTACTCATGCAAAAGTTAAGATCGAAATGGTTGCATTAACCCCCCCCCCCCCCCCCCACCTTATGTCGTTAGTTCAGAGACTCGAGCTAATAACAAACAAATAATAACTTTTTTTATATTAAAACCATAGGCCTACCTGGGACAAATAGCTATCCTTTCCTTTCTTGTTCCTCTTTCCTGAGCTTGAGGTTTGTGGGGGAGCCTTCCCTCCGTCAGATTGCTGTTGAGCCAATAGTTGTTGATGCTGATTGTAAAACCTAGAAAAGATGAAGTCAGATTGTTGTTGAGCCAATAGTTGTTGATGCTGATTGTAAAACCTAGAAAAGATGAAGTTAACCAATACAATCAGTTTCATTTAAATTTTTGAATTTTCACTTTTTATTTACTACGTAGAATATAGGGACTCTGTCTGAAAAGGGGCAAGAATAGGACAGAAAAAAAGAGCTTAAAACCATCCTAAGACCTTGATCTAAACGTATATATACTTTGTTTTGTGGTATGTTATCATTATTCTTAATTTACATGAATTCTTATCTAGATATTTGTTTGTCTTATTATGTTATTTTTTAACAATTCTTAACATTATAATACAATACATCCTTCTCTAAATAGAATAATAAAAATTTTACCTTGGAGGAACATGAGCCATATTCATGAAGAGTCCAACAGGGACAGGTAGATTAGTTGGGGGCACAACATTCTGACGGTCAGGTCCAATATAGGTCAGGGGATCGTGGCGCGTCTCCAAACGGGAATTGCCGGTATTTCCTCGATCCATTAAATCTGCGTTGTTTCGACGACTCCTAAAATTAAAATCATGAAGAAAATTACAATTAACTGAGGCTTAAAAGCTTTTTTTCTATGAAAATACCTGTGGACAGTAAATAAAAATCAGTCATGCAATTCTAAAGATTACATCATAACGTAAAAGCAATTGTTGTAGTTCCAAAGGTACTAACATCTTAACTATTGTAGAAAAAAACCCTTTAACTGCGGGTCCTATGTCTTAAAAGTTCTATCTAACAGTGCATGATAATAAGTTGCGACTTTCTTTGGCCAAAGCATATCACTTACTTTTTAATTCTTAGTTATGACGCAGTTTGGCCGACATTTGAATGTATTTGACGAGCGTATTAGCTACATTCAAAGCTTAATCGAGATTAAGGTAATTGACATAATTTTGTACCTTTCATAAGGTCCTCCCGGGGCCATTGCTTCTCTAGCATCCCATGTTGAAAGACTCATAAAATGCGCTCCTAAATGAAATATTTTGTCACTAAATATTGATATGATTATTGTTTAATGGTAAAAATCTGTAGGTAATAAATATGAAATTATAAATACAATTGTCAATATAATAAGAAAAAGAAATTAAAGTTTACAATGTTATCCAATAATAATCCTAGGCCGATAAAAAAAAATATCCTTAAATAGTCATCAAAACACTTTGATTTCAGCAGGCTTAATTTAAAAGTACCTTTTTAAACTAAAAGTAAATAGTTAATGCAAAAGTTTAATTTCTAAATGATTTCAATTAATTTTCAAGGGGGGGGGGGGGGGGGGGCGAAAGTGACACTTTTTGAAACCAAAACTTAAAGTCAAAGGAACTCAACTAAAAAAATGAGTTACAGGTCTGACATTTTGTATGGCAGTTGCTTTAAAGGGGTACAATATGGAACTGTGAAGTAACGGCGGTGCAACCGCCGTTTCCCGCCGAAATATTTTTTGCCTTTTCTCGGCGGTTTTCGGCGGTTTCGCCGCCGTTTCTTCACAGTTCCATATTGTACCCCTTTAAAGCAACTGCCATACAAAATGTCAGACCTGTAACTCTTTTTTTAGATGAGTTCCTTTGACTTTTAGTTTTGGTTTCAAAAAGTGTCACTTTCGCCCCCCCCTCCCCCCTTTTAAATGGATGAGAAAGAATTGAAACGTGAATGAAACGCTAATTTTGGTCAGCAGAACAGACGCTGTAGGTTCATCCTAACGCAGAGTTAAAGTGTCAGAGTCTTAGCTCATGTATTAATTACAAATCCTTACCTGGATTCATGGCATTCACGAGTTTCTTGGGTTTACTAAACTGCATCATGGACTCTTTCAAATTTGACAAAGGTCCCTCAACCAAGCAATGATGCTCCTGAAACATTAAAAACATTAACATAAAGTAAAGCTAGCATGAATGTAAGGCTTTTCTTTTAACGTACAGATGCACTTAAGAAGCCTAGTATTCAGGGGTAGCCAGTCTAACAATCAATTCTAGAAAAATCACGAAACCTTTTAAAGTAATGTGGAAGTATATTTTGTTTTTTCATGTAACTGAAGAGGGGTGGCTAAGAAGAGGAGGAAAAGGGGAAGGTGGTTGAGGGGAAATTTTCCTATAGAATTGTTAGTCAGAATATCATTCCATATTCCCTGCTAGTATTCTTTTCTAAAACATAAAATCTTACTATTGAGAATCTTACCTTAAAATGATGTAGTAGATGGTTCCATAGAGGCTGTTTAGACAAAACTTTCGGGTTGCCCACCACAATTACAGCATACTTTGCACGGGTCAGGGCTACGTTTAATCTTCGCGGGTCGTTCAGGAAACCAATACCCTGAAAGGAAGCAAATTTAGAACAAAATTATACACAAGAACACTTCATATTACTTTGATATTATTATCGGAGCTGTTTTACAAGTCTTACGTATTGTTCATTCATCAAAATAACGTTAGTTAGACAAATATTGACATAGTTTAATGACAAGGACCTAATTGTCCAAGAAAAAAAAAGTTCAAATTAAGAAAACAGGCTATAATACGATACAATACATGATTTTTCAGTATGAATTAGAACCGGTTCTAATCCCCCGGATACCTATTAATCGGTTTCGAAGCCATACTGGAAAAAAAATTAATCTAACCTGATGTTCGTTTGATCTAACACAGGAAATAATGATGATATCCTTTTCTCTTCCCTGGAACGCGTCAACACTCGCAACTTCCAACTCCTACAAAATTAGGGTTGGGCCGGTTATCCGGCCGGATACCCGGCAATTTTCAATATCCGGCCGGATACCGGATATTAAAACTATCCGGTTACAGGATATCCGGCTGATTTTTGACGCCGGATATCCGGTTATCCGGCCAGATATCCGGTTATTTGCCGGATATCCGGTATCCAGCTAAAAAAGTATCCGGCCCAACCCTATACAAAATATCATTACAAGGTACAAAATTGTGCTTTACAAAATATTTCACCTACGTTTTGAATTCGTCTTAAACTGTGCTCTTTGAAATTTATTTAACATCATAAGGTTGGATCTTACTAACCATTTCAAAGTAGTAATAACTTAAACTTTTATAGATAAAAATGAGGGATTTTTTTAATAAAAAGCTACCAAAGAGACAATGTTTTATCTTTTACATTAGTTTTTAATGAATTCTTCATTTAATTACCACACATTGCTTTATAAAACGTATAAAATGCAAAATAAAAATGATAGAAAAATATACCTAACCCTAAGAACGCGTACCTGATAAATTTTAGAATGAAGACTGCCTTGGTACTGCATGTACTGTACCAGAAAGCTTCGCTGTCCTTCGTAGGGTGTTACTACACCTATCTGTTCAGGTTTAATGCCAGTCTTCAGGAATCTAAAAAAATATACCAAAAATTTTAAGAGAATAAGTCTTTTGATTTATACCCTAAGCAAGCATGTTAAAGCATCTTATAATTAGCTGTTCAATTTTTATCAACAAATAATGTAACCAAATTTTTTTCAGAAAATAATCTTATACCTATGTAAAACTTAAAACAAAAACTTACTTTGTAGCTATCTTTTCAACGCAGGCAGCCTCGGTTCTGTTGAGGAAAGATGTTCCACTTCCAGCTATTTCTTCTTGACCTGAATTCATTTGGATTCAGGATTTTAAAGAAAAAAAGGTATTAGAGACAAATGTTTTGGATTAAACGTACTTGATTTTGTTTTGTTTTAATAACATTTAAGCCGTAAAATTTTCGGTAAATTTACCCCGAAGTGCCGAACTTCGAAAAAACTTTCTTATTTTTTACATAAATTAAAAATGAGGGGGGGGGGGTGGCAAGTTCTTCTATATGCCTATCCCATTGCGGAAAGGTCTCCCAACCCAAGCCGACATTAAAACAAAGAAAACGTAATCTTGTCTAAAATAAAAGTGAATACCTGTAGCTATATAGAACATCATAGGTATGTCAGGCTGTGGCCAGGGGAAGTCAATACTGAGCTTCCTATCATCCCCTGACACGCCATTCTGAAGACTTCCCTCGTAGAAAAAGTTACTTGGAAATTTACTGAGCAATGGGTGCATTCTAAAAATAAAACAAGTTATGTTTAATACATCCATTTATATGTTCATGTTCAACATTGTTATGTTACAGGATATGGCCTGAAGATGAACTGTACTTGGCTGCTAATGTTTTATATATTTTGTTTGTGATCATTTTTACTTTATAATTGTCTTATTATGTTTTAGTATATAAAAATGGTACATAATGTATAGACAGTTGTGCCAGCCATTGTTCACCATTACAAAGAGTTTAACCTCTATATTTCCTAATTTAACGTTGGTAGCAGCTTAAGCATAAGATAAATGAATTAAATTGTGTTTGACATTTATAGCGTAACAACTTATCAATTACGCACCTGTATTGAACTTCAAGTCTAAAAGGACGGATTCCTAGGACCACAAGGCGCTCAAACAAAGACTGGCTGAGGCCTCCATTGGCGGCTTTCTTGCACATCACCACAGGTCCCAACTGGCAGTGATCACCTTTACGAGAAAAGCTTTAAATTGTTGTAATCATTAAAATACATGGTTAAAAATATCCATGCAAAACAGTAACTAACATTCATTGAATACTTAAAGCAAATTAATTCAAAACCTTTCATGTGCTTAAAAGAATTCTAAAAGAATAATAAGGATATTAATTTTACTTACCGACTAGAATGAGCTGTTTAGCCCCCAGAACAGCTGGGACCATACATTCAGGTTCTGTCGCCTGCATACTCTCATCAATCAAGATAGAGGAAAATTTCATCCTAAATTGTAAAATAATAGAGTCATATAAATTAGAAAATGAAGTCAAACTCTTTAACAAGCATAGAAGGACTTCCAGGCAAAAGTCAAATAATAAAGGAGTTAGTTGTCTGTTTGATGTAAAAATTACCTGCTAAGCCTGGGGTCACCAGCACCAATACATGTACAACAAATCACATCAGCTAAATCCAACAGTTCTTTCTCGGCCTGTTTCCGCAGGATTCGATACCTGAACAGAAAATAATTTTATTTTAATAATAAAATTTTGAAAATAAGTCCATTAACATATGTACTTAACACATTTCAAAGCCTAAATCTTAGTATAAAAAATAATCAAATACCTCTTTTCATCATTGCTTGATAATTCACCAGTTTCTTCTTTCAAGAGCTGCAACTTTTGCATTTCTCCTGAACCTTCCATATTCTTAATCTATAAAAAAGTAATGAGATGTAGTAGTTTCAGTACTTAAAATCAACATAATCAAATTGATATTAATATTATCAACTTATCTTGGACCTTTATTACAATTGAACCAATGCTTTCTTGATAATTATTGAACGGTCGGTTCAGCAGTTTACAAGATTTTACTGATTTAAATTATAGGATAATAATTTACCTGATTATGTAATGCCAAATGGGCTACAGGAGTATCCAATGCTTCACGTGACTTGGCGCACACACGCACCACCTACACAATATATTTAATTCATATGTTTAAAAGTATCTTTGTTCAGGGCTCTAAAGGGATAAGACAAAGGTCAATGAATTGATGTACGTTCTTAATAATGATACACAAAATTACCCCTTCTGTAGATTATAATGGCGTTGCTACAAAAGACCAACTCTACAAAAGACCAACGCCTACAAAAGACCAACGCCTACAAAAGACCAACTCTACAAAAGACCAACGCCTACAAAAGACCAACTCTACAAAAGACCAACAAATATATATTGTTATATAAACATATAATAAAGTAATACATAATCAATACATGGCGGCAGCGCTCGGCCCCCTGGCCTGCCTAGCCGCGGGCGCTCGGCCCCCTTGCCTATAACCTAACCTAACCTTACCTAAATATTATAGAAAAATATTAAAAATTTGAAGAAAAAAATTAACCAACCACTTTTTGTAAAATCAACGAAATTCTAAACTATAAACAAGTTAATGTACATTAAAAATTCATACATAAGTTAGGTTAGGTTATAGGCAATGGGGCCGAGCGCCCGCGGCTAGGCAGGCCAGGGGGTCGAGCTATGCGGCCATGACCTTCTAGCATTACGATTTTTTGAATGTTGGTCTTTTGTAGGCGTTGGTCTTTTGTAGCAACGCCATTATAATAAGTGATTGAATCGTTTGGACATTCAACTTAATGAACCAACGAATCAAAATTCAATAAAAGTCCCCAAAGTTATTATACCAACTGATAAGAAAACGTTGTTATATACTTTGAGGACTAGTGTAATAATCAGCCCAATGTCCCCTTCCTCCCTATCTGTTACTTTAAATGAATTTATTTATATTTATATTTATTTCCTTAAGAACTTAATTTACACAAACTCTAATAAGAGCTGATTGGGAGATAATATAGAGGATTTATTACCTTTAAGCCAGTGAGGTGTACTTTAGCAGTCAGCTGATCAACAGCTGTATTGGATGGCGCGCAAACTAATACTGGTCCGCCATGTTGCTTCACAAGCTAAAACAAATATTTCTAGAGCCAATGTTTATAATTAAAAATAAACAGGAACAAAACGATTATTATTTTCTATATATTTACTTAAAACAAAAATAGCATCAAATTTTTATTTACCTGATAAATGATTGTAGCTGAGGTGACTGTTTTACCAGTTCCTGGAGGCCCCTGGATCAAGGACAGTGGCCTTTGAAGGGCGTGCTTAACTGCATATACCTAGAACACATTTAACATTAAAGTGTTGAAGTACCTGAAATCGTACATTAGAAAGATACTTTTTCTTTTAAAAATTACTTGAAAATCTAATGAAATAGGAATTTAAAAGCTCTAGGTAATTTTTTCAATTACACTTAAAAGCAAATTTTTACCACTATATTTTAATTTTTTAGACAAACGACAAGTTTGATAGGTAGTTAATAGAGCCATGAAAAAATTAGGGTTGGGCCGGATACTTTTTTGGCCGGATACCGGATATCCGGCTGATTTCAAATGCCGGATATCCGGTAACCGGCCGGATATCCGGCCAACGCCGGCAAATATCCGGTTATCCGGCCAAATTACCGGATATCCGGCCGGATAACCGGCCAAATTACCAGATATTAAAGTAGTAAAAAAAAATTTCTTCAGAAATCTTATATAAATTTACATAAAGTTAAACTTATTCAGAAAAAATGTTCTTCTAACTTCAATAGGTAATAAGAAAATTATAGCCATTTAAGATTTTAAAAAGCAGAGAGTTTTGGTGTAAAGTATAAAAAATTTTAGAGCCGGATATCCGGCCGGATAGTTTCAATATCCGGTAACCGGCCGGATATTGAAAATGACCGGATATCCGGCCACACTGGATATCCGGCCCAACCCTAGAAAAAATACCTGTGATCTATTTAAATCAGGTAAATTCGGGGCAGAGAAATGCTTGGGTAAATGTGTTCGGAATAACACATCGTCTACATCGTGTCCAAGAAGTCTGCAGGTTCAATTATGTTTTCAATTTATCAATGTAGTTTTCATTTTATCAATATATTTTTACAATTTTATTTGTATAGAAAGTAGGAAGTATGTCTGTTCGGATTGAAGTTTAACATTTATAGGGCTCTGCATGTAAGGCAATAACCCTTTTGGAAACTGAGAGTGGGTCACGCCCCTCATCCAACCACCAGCCAAAAAAGGAGAAAAATGACAAAAAAATATAAAAAAAATTTGCTATATACAGAATTTTAAAAACCTAAAATTTAGGGGCAAAGCCACTATTAGAAGAAAAAAAACATTCCTATGATAAATGTAGGCAGACACACTTGTATCATCCACTGCAAACTTTCGCAGAGCTGCTTGCATTCTAAAAGGAACAAAAATAAAATATCCAATTGTTTTTGTTTATAAATAAACTAGTGACGGATTTCGGATTCTTATTTTTGGCGGATTCCGGATTCGGATTCCGGATTCTAGCAGTAATTTAAAAGGATTTTTTTTAATCAAAAAAATTAAGTGCTACATATGTCCTAAAAATTAATGTTCTTGGTGTTCTCTATAATTCACTTTCGATAATCGAACCAGATTTTAAAAGATTTTATAAGTAATGATGATAATTTTTGCAGGCAGTTGAAAGAAAAAACTCAAGACGCTAATTTTAGCCTACCGGAATCCGCTATTAAAAAACGGATTCCGGATCCGGATTCCAAAATTGGCCCAAAAATTGCCAACCCTAAAATAAACATTACCTAAAGATAGGGATATTTCACTTGAATAAAAACTATTTTGCCTAAAATTTTAAGCCTTTTAAAAATTGTTGTGAATTCATTTGTAGATTCTTAAAAGTTAAGAGTTTATCTTTAGCTTTGTATTGTTTCTATAAATTACATGGTCCATTAGTGTTCCAAATAGTATATAAAAGAGAGAAATCACATTAAAAAGAAAAAAGTCTCACCTATCAAAGCTGGTTGATTTCCAAACAAAATCTAGAACAAAATTACTAGTGCAGCCCGTGGGCGCTCCTTGGTTAGACTTCAACTCAATTCCAACCTCGTCTCCGTAATTATCGGAAACCTAAATTAGTTTGAAACATAAAGAGTAAACATAATAATAGACTAAAAACTTAATATGTTAAAACAGAACTGATTAAATTATGCCTTTTGTTTGAATTATTTTTAAGCTCAAAGGCATGCAGAAAAGAAGTGTGTTCACATATCTTATAAAATTAAACCCTTTATGTGTCAACCCTCTAGGCCAAAACCCCTTTAAGGCAAGATAAAAAAAATTTTAAAAACATTTGCGCACTTCGCCGGCTAAATTAATTACCAATCAAAAGAAAGCTTTAGTAATTTTTAAGTAGAGTATGTTGATTTCGTACACAAAAATTTACTTCCCCTAGATATTGGTTGTCAAAATTTTCGGTTGCGCTCGCTAAACCCCCAAGCATAACCCTATGCATGCCCTTGGTTAAGTCATTGATTTAATGTTTTCATATTATAGCATAAGGTTTTTATTTCTATTCCTACCTTGATAACATGTCCGACACCTGACCATGGTTTCTGCATATCTCCCAGGTAACGTAGTCTCAACTCATCACCTATTCCAAGGGAGAAGGTTATGAAAATTATAGGATTCAATTTAAAATAAGATTAAAATATTTAGAATCTGATTAGATTGAGTTAATTACGTTTCAATTAGACATCTGTAGATTTTGTATTAGCTTCCTGAATTTAGATTGTTACAAAATAAGAAAAATAGAATATCAATTCTAGAGGCGACCTTGACCTTCACTTGGGATAAAACTGTATATCCTGTCAAAGTAGGTCTATAGGAGCTGGATTTTTGTAAGTGCATTCAAATAAGTTCATAATATACAAAGGGGGGGGGCGAAAGTGACACTTTTTGAAACCAAAACTAAAAGTCAAAGGAACTCATCTAAAAAAAGAGTTACAGGTCTGACATTTTGCATGGCAGTTGCTTTATAGAGGTACAATATGGAACTGTGAAGAAACGGCGGCGCAACCGCCGAAAACCGCCGAGAAAAGGCAACAAAAATTACGGCGGGAAACGGCGGTTTTCGGCGGTTGCGCCGCCGTTTCTTCACAGTTCCATATTGTACCCCTATAAAGCAACTGCCATGCAAAATCTCAGACCTGTAACCCTTTTTTTAGTTGAGTTCCTTTGTTGACTCTTAGTTTTGGTTTCAAAAAGTGTCACTTTCGCCCCCCCCCTTTATTTTTATTGTTATCTTTACTTTTTAAATTAAGAGTAGATTTATTTCTGACAAAAAAAAGTCTTGCTGCTAATAAAACTGCAGCTAAATGTTGCTGGAAGCAAAGCTACTTCATAGCTGGGAAAGTAAGGGCGATACCACAATTGCACTATTCTTCAAAGTTTTATATCTTTTTCTAATTTGTTGGCTTTACAACTTTGAGATCATTATTTAATTTGAAGTTTAGTTTTCAAACGTTTCAACCACTAATAGTAATCTACAGATAGGGTCATTTTGTTAATCATCATTGGGGATGTACATCATTTTATCGGCCATTTTCTTATCCCCTTAGATCGCTGTTGGGTAGGAGGTATAAAACTAACCTGGCATCATTTTCATATCAACATCATTCTTTGCCATATTGAAGTAGGCTGTTATCTTCTTATTCAAACCAACGTCCCACCTGTATTAGAGTTAGTGAAAAATAAGTAATAACTTTGATTATCTCCTTAAAAAAAAAAGACAAAAACAAGATCTATATGAATCCTATAGGTACTTATTTGACTTCTAAAAACAAATTGAGAATAATTTGGGGGAGCTTTACGTATAATCTTATATTACTTTAGGTCAGGTTAAGTTAAGGTCTTCCGCAGGGGTTATGCTAGGAAGAAAAAACTACCCCTTATTTACAATTTATTTCAAAAATAATGTGGGGGACATTTTGTAAGAAGGCACCAATATTAGAAATTATTATTTTGTACCTGACTTCGATATTATCTTGAGTTTGGGACTCCTTCAGTTTCTTGTCATAATCAGCTTCCAACTTTACAAGAGGACCAAAGATGTTCTGATACTGATATCCGTCCTGATATCTGAGCAAGACCTGTTGCGGATCCTCGTCCACACCTGGCTTCTCCAGGTCCTGAAAATTCAGATTTCAGTAAAGTTACATGCAGTGTTATGGATCCGGATCCGCAAGGATCCGCATATTTTTGAGTCCAAGGATCCGGATCCGGATCCTGGGTATAAAGGGAGAGGTCATTTTCTAGTAAATCCCGTAAAGGTGTGTGTTATAAGGCCTAAAAATAGTAGTAGAACGATAAGGTGCTCTATATATTTGTATTTCCTATTGAATAGAACAATAGGGAAGAAATTTTTTTTTTTTTTTTTTTGATAACCGTACCTGGAATATCTGAAATTTCTATCAAACGCTTTGTTTGGCTCAAACTGACACAAATAAAAAAAAATATAATTATAATAAATCAACCTGTAAAGAATGACTTCTTCCTTTGTTTAATGGTATAGATTGTTCTTAACCTTTACCTTGTACCTATAGAAAACATTATTATTATAATTATATTTTTTTAAAATTTTGTCAGTTTGAGCCAAACAAAGCGTTTGATAGAAATTTCGTATTTTTTTTAGATAATCCAGGTACGGTTATCAAAAAAAAAAAAAAATTTCCCTATTGTTCTATTCAATAGGGAATACATATATCTAGAGCACCTTATCGTTCTACTACTATTTTTAGGCCTTATAACACACACCTTTACGGGATTTACTAGAAAATGACCTCTCCCTTTATGGAAAAATCTACCTAAAGGGGTAGTTTCACGAAATGCATTTGAACTTAATTGTAGTTTTTAAAATATCAAGACTTGAAAATCGTATTTTTAAATTGCATATATCACTAAAAGACAATTTTCAAGTCTTGATATTTTAAAAACTACGTGGTAGAAAATTGAATTTATTTCAAATATAAGTTATATAAATGTAATTTAACCCATTAACTAGGAAAAAATATGCGGTTCACTAAATTAAGTTCAAATGCATTTCGTGAAACTACCCCTTTATATAAAATAGTCACATACAAATTTTGAAAATCAGACATTCTCGTGATGAGAGCCAATCTTTAAGGTTTAGGTTCAGACTTGAAAATTAAAAGTATTTTTGACTTCGAGATTAAAGAATAAATATTTTTTGAAAAATTTGGTGATTTTAATTTTATTGTCAAGGATCCGGATCCGGATCCGCACTGACCAAATTTGGAGGATCCGGATCCGCATACAATCAAAGCGGATCCGCAATACTGGTTACATGTAATCTTAATACATAATCTTATAGAAAAGTAACAGGGTGTCTTTCTGTCTGTGTGTGTCTCTTTACAACTTATGGGAAGGTACGTCAACCATAACATAGAAATTGCCTTGGAAAAATAGCTCCAAATTTTGTAACTTGATCTAGAGGGTTAAATAAGTGCCCTTCTAGGGGGGTTTGATTAATGCTGCACTATTTATGGACATTGCCGTCCTTGTTTAAAAACAAACCTGGAACTCAGCATCGATGTTCTCCTTCCATAGATCTTCCAGCTTATTTATTTGTACAGCATTCACCTGCCTGGCACGCAGCTGCTCTGCATCGCTTGGCACTTTAACCAGCCAGTTGAGCAGCTGGCGGTCAGATATCAGCGGCCGCCACTGTTCTTGATCCCAGTTCATATCCTAGATAAATATATTCTTATAAAAGATTAAGTTAAGCTTCATTGTAGGTAGGGATGGCAATCCGGATCCGGAATCCACCCAATTTTTGGGCAAATTTTGGAATCCGAATCCGGAATCCGTTTTTTAATAGCGGATTCCGGATTCTTAATTGGTAGGCTAAAATTACAAATACAAATAACAGTTTTTTTTACAGACAAAACTTACCTAGTTACTTAAAATGTGGCAGACATATACCTAAAAAGTATTTTATTGTTTCTTCTTAACTACAGGTATAATGGTAGCTAGCATCCAAAGTTGCGTTTTTTTGTAAGTATTTATTTTCATTTCACAGCTTTTCATGCTTCATTTATTTTAAAAAAAAGCTTTTTAAAATACTGCTAGAATCCGGAAACCGCAAGGAATCCGCCACTTTGAATCCGAATCCGGCCCAAAAATTCGACGGATTGCCATCACTAATTATAGGTTGCTAATCTTTATATACATAGATTCGAATCTTTAGAACATTAACCTACATCTAGCCAGAGAATAAGAATTTGTAATTGTAAAAATAGATTTGGTTTGGCTCAAAAAATCTATTGACTATTTAATATTTTACCCGTGAATCCATTAAATTTGGTAGGACTGAAATTATCCAAAATAGTGTTAGCAAACAGACGCAATCATTAGGTATGATTTAAAAGAAGCTGTGCAACAACAACAAAAATATCTACCTTTAAACTATTTTGAGCTGCACAAGGTTGTCTACAAAGTAGCACGACCACACTATCCGCCTTGGCTGGTATAAAACCAAGGACAAACACATTCCTGACTCCGCAGCTGTAGCATTCAAGCACAGTTTCTCCCAGAGGTCCATCCTTGTGTAGAGTTACTTCCTATAATATAATATAAATTTTTAACAGAAAATTATCTAAAAAATAATCACAGATTACATGTGGTTTGCAGAAAATATGCTTTCATAGGCTACTACTTAGGTATGACCAACCTTTACTTAATGAATGGTACATTTAAGTATGAAAACAAGTAATGTTTACCTTATGTTTAGCTCTAACCATATGATTAACAATATGGCTGCCGGACGTATTCCCTCTGCTATTACAAAACCATCTCTTACAGATGTTACAGTTGACAAGAGTGGCAGGATCATGAATGCCACAGTATGCACAACTGTTGGAGGGGAGAGACAGACCGCTGACACCGCCCCCGTGGTCCTCCTCTTCATCCTGCAAATGTGTCACATTATTATTACAATCTTACCTTGCCGACTTTGTATTTTTAATAACTACTACAAAAAATTACCCAAAAGTAAATGTTTTAAAAAATGTAAAACAGAAAAAATATTAAGATATTAAGTAAAAATCTGATTTAATATATTTAATGCAAAATTGAAAAAAAAATTTGTTAAGTATATTTTTGTCTTTGGCTTTCTGTAATTCATTCTGTAACTACGCTTGCAATACTTGGGTAAATTATAAAGGAAACAAACCCTTTAACTCAAATTATGAAGGAAACAAACTCTTTACCTCAAATTATAAAGGAAACAAACCCTTTCCCTCAAATGATAAAGAAAACAAACCCTTTCCCTCAAATTATAAAGGAAACAAACCTTTTACCTCAAATTATAAAGGAAACAAACCCTTTCCCTCAAATTATAAAGGAAACAAACCCTTTACCTCAAATTAAAAAGGAAACAACCCCTTTACCTCAAATTATGAAGGAAACAAACCCTTTCCCTCAAATTATAAAGGAAACAAACCCTTTAACTCAAATTATGAAGGAAACAAACCCTTTAACTCAAATTATAAAGGAAACAAACCCTTTAACTCAAATTAAAAAGGAAACAAACCCTTTAACTCAAATTATGAAGGAAACAAACCCTTTACCTCAAATTATGAAGGAAACAAACCCTTTAACTCAAATTATAAAGAAAACAAACAATTTACCTCATAGCATAAAGGAAACAAACCCTTTACCTCAAATTGAAGCTCTTTATCTTCCCAATTATTATTTCTTTCTTCTTCTTCATCGATGATAAGCTTACTCAACTTATCCTGAAAGATAGAATTTTCATATATTGAAAAATCACAATATTTCTGTAAAATGTAGTAATATCTAAATGTCCATGTGTACATTGTGTAATAGGTAATGCTAAACCTTAAATCTTTTAGGCATAAATCTTGGGGAATATATTCTACATGGGATCCCCTACTAAAGGGGAGGGGGGAGGGAAAATATAGAAAAATATGTGGAAGGGGTAAAAAATGAATAGTACTGAAAACATTTTTTCTCTCTCATGGGGAAAAAACTAGGGGGGGGGGGGGGGATTAAATATTTTTCAGCCGGGGGAAAAAATGTATCCTGTGCAGAATGTACACCCCTGCAAAAATTTTTCTTTCAGATAAAAATAATAGGATTTAAATTGTTTGAAAAGGTAAAATGGGCAAACAAACACGTTTATTTGTTCTAAATTGTACAAATTTAAATTAACCGTTGATAAAATTGGCAGGGCATACCTATTGACAATTAATAAGTATACTATTAAGGTTGGTAGTTATTTCAATCTCTATCTTAAGATAATAAATGTATGGATATAGATTTATCATCCAAATAACTAATAATCGGACTGGATGTATATTTTTTTGAAATTGAAATAATTTTTTGACGAAATATCATAAAATGTTTTGTTGAGTTCAACAAAGTACTTAATAAAACCCCCATAAAATGAAGTAAACTGCAAATAGTACATTAGTCAAACTGTTTACATCATTATAGTCAACACCCCTTTTGCTAAATGAATTTCTCATTGAAAAAGTATACTTTTGTGTCAAAGCATTTGATGATTTATAATCTCAACACGTTAAACATATTTTTTTTTAAATCAAAACCTTAACTACTTTCATTAATTTAGCCCTATATAACAGAAACTAAGAAAATGCCTTACATCACTGCTGGAAGGTTGGTACATAGTCCCCTCCCCTTTAATTTTCTAAGAGTAAACTACCTTAATATTATCTTCCATCTGACTTTGTGATGGTAGGGTGTAGTTGAACTGGTAGTCATCCCCCTGCGTGTCTGCTCCCACTCCCAAGTCACTAAAAAAACAAACAATATTGAATGTATGTGTGTGTGTCAAGCAACGTGACTTTAACTGGCCCTATAAAAAGACAAGAAAAACAACATCCATCAAAGCGAAGCTCTAAAATCAGATGGTAGGTTCAAACAAACGTGAATACTTGAAGAGAATAAGAATTTTATATTGAACTAGATGGTACTACGTCAAACCCTAGATACGTCAAACAGTAGATGCGACAAACGCTAGACAGACAAACAGTAGACAGACAAACCATAGACACGACATACGCTAGATACGACAAACACTAGAATGCGACAAACGCTAGAATATGACAAACACTAGATTTTTTCTAAAGGCGACAAACAATAGATACGACAAACACTAGAATTAATCCTATTATGTAAAGTAATACGCTTTTTTTGTCTGTAGCGATGGATCTCACTAACCGCTAAACCGATATGGTTCTCATATTCAGTGAAGCTTTATGTGTGTCCAGGGAAGGTTTTTAACTAATTTTGTGGAGGGTATCTAACCCCCCCACCAAAAAAAAAATATTTTTTGTTCTTTTGAAATCTTAAAAAGAAAATGAAATAATCTTTTTTGTATGTACCAAAGGATCTCACTATCTGCTAAACTGATATGGTTCTTCTTTAGAGGGAAGCTTCATATAGGTCCAGAAGGTTTTTAACTAATTTGTGGAATTTAAATTATATTGCCTATTACTGACTAAAATTATAAGGTGATTATTATTTAAAGTAGTGCCTGTGGTAGGGGTTTGGAGAGGGGTGACAACACCTCCATTTAAATTTGAATTAGTATTGCCTGCATGCATTCCCCTATTTTTCCCCAAAATTACCCCAGATGAATCGTTGCACTGATTCAAAGACAAGGACAATATCATATGTAAGTAGTGCAACAACATTAAAGCAAGATTTTTTCTCTTGTAATAAACAAGTATTGTAAGTATGAATCTAAAAAGAAAAATTTCATTACAATTGAAATTATTTTATATTTATTTGATTTAACCCACGGCCTAGGTGAAATAGATTTCTGAAAAACGTTTCAGTCAAGCAACGGATTGTCAGAATTATAGATATACAAACATACATACACTTACTACTAAATAGCAGCGCTGTTGAAAAAGTGTTGTAAGGCGAAGTCATAAATGGTCAAATAATTAATGCTCATAAAATATTGCTCATCCTATTCCTAAGTGTATATTACTCCGCCCATTTATATTGATGTTTAAACAAAGCAACTGTAAAAAAAACTTTATACAAACATGTCATTTAAAAAAAATTATGTTTAGATTACTAAAATTCTTTATCTCTTTAATTATATTAGACTTAATTTAATAAACCTTCTTTGATGTATCTTATAACTGTTAATGACTATAAATACAAAAAAATAACACATGCTGGTTTAGTTTTAACTGTATTGCAAAATCACCTTTTCATTGCTATATCACATTTTCTCCAGGGAAGGGACAATGATAGCAGAGTGAGACGGGACAATGGGCTGTTTAGTACACTAGTCCCCAAAGTTTTATAAGAACGTTTTCTTAATCGTTGACTAAACAACTTTTGTTACTTTAATGAATTATGATTGGTTGGTTTAATAAGTTGAGTGTTCAAACGTTTCAACCACTTATTTTTGCTATAGGGGATGTCATAGATTTTTACAGCAATTATCTTATCTAGTTAGATCCCTGCATTAATATAAATATAAATTTAGTATTTATGAACGAAAAAATTTATAAATATTTTTAAAGTTTATATTCTAGCGTATGTCGCTTCTAGTTTTTGTCGCACTTTACAAATTCTACTGTTTGTCGCGAAATGGCAAATTCTACTGTTTGTCGTAGTCTAGTGTTTGACGTATCTATCGTTTGTCTGTCTAGCGTTTGACGCATCTACTGTTTGTCTGTCTAGCGTTTGTCGCATCTACTGTTTGACGTATCTAGGGTTTGACGTAGTACCGAACTAGATATCTATTGTAAATTGCGTAAATACAGGATATTGTTACCAAAAAGTAAAAAATTAAAAGGTTTTGATTAGACTTGCGAACTTACTGTAAACGTTTATAGAGTAGCTACGCTTTCTGAATTAATTTAACCCAACAGTTACAAATTATCATACAAAAACAATGTCCATAGGATAATTCTAAGAAGGCATTTAGAGCTATCCGTTGCATACAGACGGACCGAATTCAATTATAGAAAAGTTTTGATTTTTTTAAAATTATTTTTTGGCAGAAGAAATCATTTTCATATGCAGGTTTGCTATGATTTTACTGAACTTACTTGTCAAGCTCTGGGTCAAGAAATGTGAGAGGTTGTGAGCTAGGTCCATATGCATCAATACTCATCTTACTAGGCGCATAGTCTGTACAACAACAAGGGATGTCTGAAAGTAGATACATAGTTGTAAGCTGGGCTTGTAAAAACAATTTTATTTTTCATTTTTTGGATTGATTTTTTAGTAGGTATTAATATTACTAAAATTATTTTGGAATGCATATAAATGAAGCAGGACCTGTAAATCTTAGCAATGGCACCGCATTTCTTTAAATAGTTACGAGAAATTTTAGCAATACCTATATTATTTTACAAGATAAAATCAATCCTAAATATTTGAAAAAATGTTTTTTTTTACCCAGTACATTTACATTTACTTAATATGCAATTATTACAATTTTACATAACATATCAAAATAAACCTTAAACCCATAGATTTTTTAAAGTTCAAAATCTATGAATTTTTAAGTTTATAAACAGTCAATACAGCACAATGTCATTTAACAACTATAATAGTCATTTTTCTAAAAAAAACATTAACATTAATTGTGGAAGCAATTTAATTTACAACAATGTACCTAGGGAAAAACATCATAGGGTATATTTTTTAAAATCACAATTTATATCAAATAAATAATTTGGAATTTTTTTTTGACAAGATCTAAATGTTTTACATAGTAATTTTATAAAGATTTGTGCATAACTTTTAATCATTACAAAAATCGAATCTTAAAATGCAAATTAATTTACAAATAAACTTAATTCAAATCACAGAAATAAATCACAAAAAAATAAAAGGTTAACATAAATAAGTGAACAACTAGGTATAGTTCAAGTATTAGTCTAGGGACAAAGTCAATGAACTATTATTTCATTACTTTTATCTGTAATTAGATAGTCATGTATGCTCTTTTGTCCTACAACATAATTAAAGATATTTTATAAACTTTATAATGCCTACAATTTAGTGGTAAATAAACTTTTTAGCCGGTTTAACAAAAAAAAAGTGATACTTGTTAGTCAACAAAAGTTTACTCTTGGAATGTTTCAAATACACGTGAAATAATGTCAGGGTTAAATATGTTTCAATGAGCAGTTTAGTCATGACACATTTACGTTTTATTACATTTTAAGAAATTAGCTGCTCTGTTTTAAAACTTAATAAAGACATTTTTTTTTGATGTATTCAATCAGAACTAAATCCAGACTGGACAGCCAATTTTGAAAATAAAAAACGTACATAACGTACACACAAAAAATACGTTACGTACATAAAAAAAGTAAAAAACGTACAAAAAAACGTACATTCCTAATAAAAATAAGTTAAATAATTTCCTAGTTACCTATTATCAATACATTTAAGTCTACTAGCAGCTACCTGTAAAGGAGAACCATAGCGAACTGACAGACACAAGATATCCTCTTACTCTATTTAAAAGAACTAGCGTCTACGCTCCTAAAGGCCTCTAGGGGCACTTGAGGAGGGAAGAGTTGAATTCAATAAAAAAACATGGATGACAACATACATAAGTAGCGAAGCTCAAAAGTTATTTATAGACATCTGGAAAAAAAATTAACTTAAAATCAGTGAGCAATTAAAATTCATTTTTGGGGGGAGGAGGTAGTTTTTTTTCTAAAGTCAATTTCTCTTGGGAGGGTGGATGGTGACACTCTTCCCCAAAATAGTTAAAAAACTTCCAAAAACCTATGAGAAGTTATCCTGTTAAGGAGAACCATATCGGTTCCGTGGTTAGCGAGATTCTTTGGTACAAACAAACAGACATCCTGTTATTATGTACAAAGTATATCCTATTATAAGGACCAGCGACTACGCCCTTAGAGGCCTCTAGAGGAACTTAATTAGGGGGGGGGGGAGTTGAATTAAAAACCCATTTTTTTTATTTAAAAATAAAAAGTAAAAAACAAGGATGACAACATCCTTAAGTAGCGAAGCTCAAAAGTTATGAATGGAAATCTGGGAAATATATAAACTATAGAGTAGTGTCGTAAAAAATAAGCATTTAACTTATTTAAATAAATCACAAAAACTTTTAAAAATATATAACGTGATAATCTAGAAATAAATTCAGCCACCCAACCAATAAGCAAATCTCAATGAAATTTAGTGGAAGTATTAAGAATGAAAACTAATACAATCCCTGACAATTACAACCGTCTATCAGGAATATGAGTAGAGAAAATCACAAAAACCTATACATCTAGGAATCGATCTAGCACTGCAACAAAAGACAAACCTTAAAGAAACTTTTTGAAAATATGTAGAATAGGAATTTATTTATTTCCTGAAAATTTCAGCCGTCTATCTTGAATAGAAGTCGAGAAAACCATGAAAAAAAGAAAATCTAGGAATAGATCTTCTAGCACCCCAACCAAAAGGCAAATCTCAATGAAAATATGTAGAATGTGAACTTATTCAATCAAAAAACAGGAGCCGAGAAAATCACGTTTCTCCGATAGCATAACGGACTGACAAAGTGATTATAGAGTAGCTTCGCTAATAAATTTTTTAGTGAGGGAGGGGGGAGTAGACCACCCCCACTTCTGATTTCAATTTTAAAAAGAAAGAGAAAATAGGGGAAGTGTGGTGATTTTTTTCTAAGAGTAAATTCTCTTGGGAGGGTGGTTGTACCCTCTCCCAGGACCTATGAGAAGCTACCCTGTAAAGGAGAACCATATCGGTTTAGCGGTTAGCGAGAACCTTCGGTACAAATAAACTGACAGAGAGACATACATCCTGTATATTCTATAAAATAAAGTAGTAAGTTTTTTGTCTGATGCTTAAGATTTTCATAACTACTTCACACAGTTACCGAGATGGTTTTAGGCTATTTTTCTACCATTTTGAATACAGGTTCTTGAAGGGATATGGAAGGACAGAGAAAATAGCCTACAACCTCACAATGATCATGTCGGTTCAGCAGTTAGCGAGATTCTTCGTTACAGAAAAAAAGGATTTATAGGATAAATATATAATAGGATATAGGGTTATTTTGTCTATTGCTAAAGATCTCAGAAAATACTAGTCTTTGATACAAAGTAAATCAGTGCCTGTCTGTCTAAAGCTTAAGATCTTGGTAACCACTGAACAGATTGGGTTCTAATCATCAGGGAATATATCTACTGGTCCTGTGGTAGTTTTAGGCTATTTTCTTAGAGTGTGGGAAACCCACCCTCCAAAAAAAATCAACCACCCCTCAATTTATTTTCATAAACTAATGCAAATCAGCGGGGTGGGGGAACCCCCACCGCACCCTGGGGAGAAGCCTAAATGAAAAAAATAATCACAATCTTTTTTTATATTTTTTTTTGGACAAATTTCCAACAAACGATTCTATAAAAGAGGGGACGAAGCCTCTAGAGGCTAGGGGCGAAGCCTCTAATCCTAGTAGAAAGTAAAAAAAGAAAAAAACCATCACAGGACTATTAGGTATATTCCATGAAGAGTAGAGCCCAATAGATTCAGTGGTTACTGAGATATTAAGCTTCTGATATACAGACGGACAAGCAGACGGACAGACATCATTCTACTTTGTATTATAGATAATATACTATTTTTGTAATACTTTTTGTACAAATACAAATAAATATACAAATACTTTTATATTTATATTTGATTCTTATTCTTTAAAAACTGAAGATACCAAAAAATAAGACTTCTTAATCCTAAACTGAGCACCCTATGATATCTCGGAAAATTTACCCAAGTATATAAAGAATTTGAAAAAAATTATCGTAAAATCTATTAAAGGGGTAGTTGCATGAAATGCATTTAAACTTGAATTTAGTCAACTGCATATCTCTTTCTGTTCAATAGTTTAAACTAAATCTATAGGACATATATTTCAAATCCATAAATTTAAACTGTAAGTTTTAATAACATATATGCATAATTTACCTACATATTTTTGTTCTATGAAAATTTAAGATAATATTGAATTTATTTAATATAATACACCTATAGTTTTTGTTAAAATTTTCGTACAAAACATACAAATTACTTTTCTGCTAATATTTGATTCTTATTATTTAAAAAAAAACGTAAAACGTACAAAAAATACAAATTTCAAAATACGTTACGTACACATATCAAAATAACGTCCAGAACGTACACAGATTCGATGCGTAACGTACAAAACGTACACTCTGGCCAGTCTGTAAATCAATCACTACTATTAAAAGAGGACTATCCACGAACAAGAGCACGTGATTCTAAGTACCTTCCAGCATTGATCCTAAGTATTTTCTTTCAGAATATAATAGGTCACCACTAATAATTACTATATTGACGAGAAAATTTATGTTTCACCACTTCAAGTTGAAGAAAAGTAAAAAAATGTTCAGGTTTTTTAGTCAAAATTCTATCAAACATTTTGTTGAGTTCGGGGTGTCTTTAATTGTCCATGTTGTCAAATGATAAAAAATTTAAAAAGTTAAAAGCACATTTACTATATATCATATGTATGTTTAAATTAATGCTAGTATGGATTAATTTACAATCTAAATAACACAAGTATTTGCATATGTATCATCAAATATCCATTTTATTAAAAGAATTAGCTTCATAAAAGTTTTCAAAATCAATTAAAATACCTAAAAAAAATATGGTGAAACATAAATTTTCTCGTCAATACAATAATGATATATCGTGACATATTATATTCTGAAAGAAAATACTTAGGATCAATGCTGGAAGGTACTTAGAATCATGTGCTCTCGTTCGTGGATAGTCCTCTTTAAAAAAATAAAACAAATCATTCACGAAGCAGCTTATAGTGCCTATTAAAATGACATCATATAATACAAATGACCAGTATACATTGTAATTGACCAATGGTAAAATGTATACTGGCCTATCATTGGTCATTTGTACTATATGACGTTTAAATAGGCACTATAAGCTGCTTCATCATTCACCTCTTCTATTCTTAATTAACATTTATTCTGACAATTGTATAAAAAAAAAACTTATGGATGTCACGTTGAATGTTTGTTTATCTGTGTGAATGCTTAAAGATTACTAAAATACTAGGGTTGGGCCGGATATCGGATATTGAAACTATCCGGCCGGATATCCGGCCGCACCGGATATTGAAACTATCCGGCCGGATATCCGGCCACACCGGATATCCGGATATTGAAACTAACCGGCCGGATATCCGGATACCGGATATTGAAACTATCCGGCCGGATATCCGGCCACACCGGATATCCGGCCAAACCCTATAAAATACACAAACAAACATCAGCTGAGAGGAAAATAGTATTTATTCATTTGTGATTGTTATGAACTAGGATTTTGAAACCTTTAAAAACATTTTTGCTTTCAAAATTCCGAGAGGCAAAATTCACAATGTACAAACGTATGTTGTGGAAAACACTTTTCATTTCGAGATATTTCTCGTTTTTTAAAAAAGCAAAGTAGTTTTACCCGGTTGCAATTTCTATATCCTTTAGCATCAAAACAAAAATTAGTTTACATTTTTTCTATCCATACATACATATGAGTATAAAAAGACGTTTCTTTTCCATTTCTCCTTCGCAAATATTTCCAACTTTAAACAACTAACACTTTGAACAATAATACCTACAAATATACCTTAACTTTTTTATAGGGTTGGACCGGATACTTTTTTGGCTGGAAACCGGATACCGGATATTCGGCTGATTTCTAATGCCGGATAACCGGATATCCGGCGTCAAAAAACAACCAGGTATCCTGTAACCGGATAGTTTTAATATCCGGTATCCAGCCGGATATTGAAAATGGCCGGATAACCGGCCAAACCGGATATCCGGCCCAACCCTAATTTTTAACCAATCATTCTAAGAATTTTCAACATTATATTCCTAACTGTAAAGTCAAACTTTATATAAAACATACTTTTATAAATAGTTTAATTTTTTAATGCACCTTTCATAACTACAATAAGCATATTTTAATTGAAATAGCAATGATTTCTACTAAAAACTTTTTTTATTTTATAAGTTTATATTCTGATAAGGTTAAAAATTTATTTTTTCTCTTCTATCAAAATCCTTAGCTGATCTGTCTTCCTGTATACCAGTGTATAATTAAAGGTTTATTCATCAAACTACTTTTCCTAAGAAAGAAAATATAATGAATATAAGCTAGAAATCTGATTACTAACCAACTAGTTCTGCAGTTACACTTAGTCATATAAAGTTCTTGTTCCACAAACAAATCTATTTGTTAATAATATCATTATATTTATTCCTGAAGGCTAAGTTGCAATACTCTGGCTAACATCTCTTCTTCTTCTAATCTTAACTGTTCCTCTCTTTTTCTCAATTCCGCTTGCCTGGATGGCGTATGCATGAAAAATAGAACAGTACTTGGCTAACACGAGTGCAGCTTCGAAACCGATTAATATAAAGTCAATTAATACCGTTTCTAAGCCATACTGAAAAATCATGTATCATAGCATCGTTTTAAAGCCAGTTTTCGACGAATATTAAAAGTCCTAAAATTAAAACCAAGTTTGTTAGCCCGAGCCTTTTTAATTTTAATATCCGCGGAAAGCTGTCAAGAATGCTATGCTATAAATTTCTATTCTCTCAGGCTTGTTAAAAATGTGACATGAAATAGTTTTAGATAATGCTTAGGTATAGAGTTGGTTTCATGCTATAAGATTGACGCAAGTCTTACACTTGAAATACTCAGAACTCAGGGACCAAGTGTAGAGAATATATTGAATAAGCAGAAGATAGCAGGAAATAGGCTCACACGAAATTCATTCCTAACTTGTCAATTTTAAAAAATAATTCAATAGTATCCATATGAATGAGAATACAATGGTTATCAGCAATTTAATTACTAGGAAGCAAATATCATTATTTCATGCATAATTTCCTGGCAGATTCTTCAGCTTCGCTAAGTCGCAGGGCCATACTAAGATCGTCCTCTGTCGCCTCTTCAACTAACTCCACGCTGCTAGTTTTTGTCTGTAATTTTTTATATAAGAAATCAAAATATTGACTTGACTTCTATCACATGGGATCTACTCTTTAATACCTCACCGTTCGTTGCCGTTTTATGGCAGGTGTTCTAAATTAAGTCGCATTAATGAATAATTTTCTCCGCTGAGGAGATTGAGATAAGAGTTGTACTGATATTTTTTATTTAGTATCCAAACTACTCAATTATTAAACAACCAAAGGAAAGTTAAGTGAATGTATTGCGACCACCACCGTATCTCAGTGCGTTACCACTAAGCTATGACTCCCCTTATAAAGATAGCAATATATTTCACTTACTTCTACAGTAGTAACCTGTTTCTCTAGTGCGGTTGCAGAACCTTTGAATTCTCTCATACTTGCCTCGATAGCTTCCTGCGATAACAATAATTATAATAATAGTAGTTATTCAGTCATTTACACAAAAGGGTCAATTACAGATGCTAACAGATATCTATGAAAACTGCAACCGCCGAAAACCGCCGAGAAAAGGCAAAAAAAAATTCGGCGGGAAACGGCGGTTTTCGGCGGTTGCGCCGCCGTTTCTTCACAGTTCCATATTTTACCCCTATAAAGCAACTGCCATGCAAAATCTCAGACCTGTAACTCTTTTTTTAGTTGAGTTCCTTTGTTGACTTTTAGTTTTGGTTTCAAAAGTGTCAATTTCGCCCTCCCCCCCCCCCCCCCTTTGATACCTGTAATAATCTTTCTTCATTCTCAATATGAAACCTCTGGTTGAATGGCAATGGTCTTGCGGCCAGATCAGCCCCATTCTCTCCAGGACTTTTGGGTCCAGCACCATTCCGCCCGTTTCTCTCCTCGGGGTGGGTTTCGGTCCCCAATGCTTCCCAAATGTCAACCTTAAAAATAAGATTGCTAATAATTTTGTTAAAAGTTAACATTTTATAGTTACCAAAAAAAGGTCAAGAAGATTATAAAACCTTATGGGCAGCAACTTATTTAACAAGAAAAAATATAAAACACTAAAATAAACTAATTTTCACTTATAGGTTACATACATTTTCCTTTTTTCAAGTTTCACTTGTGATATTTTTTCAATAATATTTTCTGTAAATTGAATAATTTTAATAACAACCCAAATTCCAAGAATTCTGAAACTTGCCAAAAACCCTCTGACCTGCTCATTGCTGGTAGTGTTAGTATTATTAAGACTTTGTCTGATGGCATACTGAAGTAATAAATCTTCTTCATCTCCCGCGTATTGTTGCTGTCTCGCACTGCTTGCTCCGTTACCAAGAGTTGTGTACGCTAGAATAATATTTATTTTTAACTTTTCACCCAAAATTGTCTTTTAAAGCAGGGCTCGGCAGCCGCGCGTCAGTTGCGTGTAAGCCTCAGTTAAATCGTCATATTATAACTAAGCTGGATGTCTAAACCTGTTCCCAAACAGACAACCCATCTTTTCGGAATTTATTTTCTCGTATTCATTCGAATCCGGTGGATAGGAACCGGGTCTCATCCATACGAAAAAACTATGTCTAGCATCGTATTATATCCAGTTTTCTACGAATATAGAAATGTACAATCATAAGATTAAAACCAGTTTTTTAGCCCGTGCCTTCGGCATCTCGGGGCTAAAAAAATGGTTTTTATCTTATAATTGTACATTCTATATCCGCGGAAAGCCGTTTATAATACGATGAAAGAAATGACTATTTTTGCACACAAGCTGATTTAGATTTGAGTGTTATGTAGGGCTGACGCGCGGCTGCCGAGCCCTGTTAATAGGTTTCTTTTGAAATAAGTACAAAATGAAAATCTTTATTCCTTGTGTTAGTTCGTACTACCATTGATATCTAAGAACTTTTCTAAAAAATGAAACCTATATTTTCAGAAACTTTAATAAGTTCCTACCTCTTGGAATCTCAAAAACAGAATCATCAATAGCTGCGCTGCTACGTCCACAATCTTCTCTGATGCTTGTCACACCTCGTACTGACTCATCTAATGCCTAAATTATAATGTGTCACAATAAATATGTATTCATTTAGAGGATTAGATAGACTCCTATCCTACCAGTATTTTAGTTACTTAAACAGGTCTTGAATAAATCTTTTTCGTATTTATGACACGGGAGTACATAGTGCATGGGATCCACTGTAAAAAAAGGGGTAGTGGGGGGGGGGGGGGGGTAGAATGATATACCACACTTTTCTGGGATCTTGCTGTGTCAAGTATCAACTGTTGGGAATATCAAAGGATGACTCCATGCAAAATTTGAGCCGGATCCGGCCAAAACCGGCCGTGAATTTTATGAAAAACCGGTTTTTTCCGGTTTTTAGGGGGTATCTGTAAATCGATTCAGCTGGAGCAAAACCGGTTAGAGGTACAAAAAATTTTACTTCACATAAAATTTAGCCAATGCAATTGCCTACAAAAATGTACTTCATCATCAACTTGATTGGACAACTCTTTCCCCTCCTAAATGTCCATTAAAACCTCGGAAACGGCAAAAATCGCCAAAAATCACGCCTTCGGCGGCAAATAACGGCTAAACGGTCAGCCGGAGGCAAATGAAACATAAATAAAGAAATGTCTGCCTCAAAAAGTTGTTCAACATCAAAGAGATGCTTGAAGTCTCTAAAACGACTCCTTCCCCTCCTTTAAAGGACTCTCCACAGAAAAATCAACTTTGGATTTTTGAAAATCTAACCTGAAATTATTATTCTCTGTTCAATTTTAAGCATTTTTTGTTTTTGTGGCATCGCGATCGAAGCCCTTTGAAATTTTTTACCTCCTTTAAGTGAATCCTCCCGCCATTCAATTTGTGCTGCTTTAGTGATTTTTAGCTTCTATGTTGCCGCATTCATCGCCCTTCTCCGCTGCTATTCATTGCTGTATGTTGCGTTTCAATACATGCTCCCCTCTCCCTTGTTCAGAAATTAAATGGAGGCTGGGGGTGTTGTGTATAGCGACGTACGCAATGTATAGCGGAGTAGCGGCGGAGAAGGGCGATGAATGCGGCAACTGCAGCAAAAGATGGTTATATTTGGCGGAGGCGAACACAAAATGGAGGGGGCAGGATTGTCCAGTCAAGGAAGAGGATAAATCGTAGAGCGGCCGGTTGCAATGGAGCAAATGTTCTTTAGCGGCAAACATATATTGAGTGGAGGAAAGTGTAGTATATATTGTTATAGTGGCAGTACAAATAGGCGTCGGACAAAATTTTCAAAGGGCTTCGATCGCGATGCCACAAAAACAAAAAATGCCTAAAATTGAACAGAGAATAATAGTTTCAGGTTAGATTTTCAAAAATCCAAAGTTGATTTTTCTGTGGAGAGTCCTTTTCAGGGGAAAAACTGAAAAAACGTGATTTTCAAAAGTATGCCCACTTCGTGGGTGTGGGGGGCACTGAACCCGTCACCCCAGGGTCACCAAATATAAAGTCTAGGCGGCCCACAATGCTGAATTTTCACCAAGTGAAAGTCTTGTGTCATTATCTCTTATGAGAAAAAAGTTATTAATTAATTAAAATTTCAAATTGTGATTTTTTGATGGATTTCTTTGATGAAATGACAGGCCAGGGTGGGCATACAAAAAACCCACCAAAAAAAACCCACCCAGGGTTTTTTTAAAAACCCATTGAAAAAAAACCCAAGGTTTTTTGGGTTTTTGAAAAAACATTGAAATTTCACGTTAAAAGGGAGGGGGCGAAAGTGACACTTTTTGAAACCAAAACTAAAAGTTAAAGGAACTCAACTAAAAAAAGAGTTACAGGTCTGACATTTTGCATGGCAGTTGCTTTTTAGGGGTACAATATGGAACTGTAAAGAAACGGCGTCGCAACCGCCGAAAACCGCCGAGAAAAGGCAAAAAAAATTCGGCGGGAAACGGCGGTTTTTGGCGGTTGCGCCGCCGTTTCTTCGCAGTTCCATATTTTACCCCTATAAAGCAACTGCCATGCAAAATCTCAGACCTGTAACTCTTTTTTTAGTTGAGTTCCTTTGTTTACTTTTAGTTTTGGTTTCAAAAAGTGTCACTTTCGCCTCCCCCCTTTACAAATTAAACCTCTATTTACTCAAAGACTAGGATCTAATAACATTTTAAAGCAAATTTTACCTAAAAAACGTAAAAAAATATGAAGTAAGGGGGGAGGGGGGGTTAATGCAACCATCTCGTAATCAATGATTAAATGGCACTTAGAATTCGAATTTTGATCTGAAATTTTGCATGAATAATCCTTGGTAAGTCTATTTTCCCTAAATCGAACAAAAAGTTGGAAAAGTAATGGCTAACAGCTGGCAGCTCAGATGTTTTGCCATTTTTCGGCTATCTTAAGAGCAAATTAGTCACAAAACATATCTACACATAATACTTTTTGTCGCTCAAAAACCTTATCAAACGGTTCTAGCTGGTTGCTTTAGGTACTAGAAAGGAGGATGTGCTTAAGGACCATTTGGGCAGGGGGGGGGGGTTTACTCGAGAACCCTTAGAGCTAGAGGGAGCTAATTTTGGATTTAAGCTTCTATGGGGCCAAAGTTACTTTTAAAATTATCGTCGACCCCCCACCCCCCCCCAAAATTTTTTTTTTGGGGGGGGGGTAAAAATTTTTTTTATTGCATTTCTCGCCGAATTAGGCAATTTGGAATCATTTGAGACCATGTTATTTTTTTCAAAAAATTTTCGCCTTACAAGCAACCCTGCGGGGGGACTTAGTCATTTTTTTCAAATTCTCGTTTATGAAGGTATATCTTAAATACAGTATGCTACTCTCTTAGTTTTAAAGATAATTGGATGAAATCTTTTTGATTGTGTCACTAATTACCCCAAGTTTTGGTATCTTTAAAAAAAACGGCGGCGGAACCGCCGCTTTTGCCGACCGCCGCTGTTTTCCGCCGCCACCAAAAAAGAAATTTTTTATTGCATTTCTCGCCGAATTAGGCAATTTGGAATCATTTGAGACCATGTTATTTTTTCAAAAATTTTTCCCCTAACAAGCAACCCTGCGGGGGGAACTTAGTCATTTTTTTCAAATTCTCGTTTATGAAGGTATATCTTAAATACAGTATGCTACTCTCTTTGTTTTAGAGATAATTGGATGAAATCTTTTGGGCTGGGTCACTAAGGGGGGGGGGGGAAGTTTGTACAGTTATAGGAAATGAAATTCAGTATAAAAGTTTGGGAGGGCCGTGTGGGCTTGTTTTTATAGTTATCAACCTAATTCTTTTTGTAGGCTCTCTTATATGACTGGATGTACACATAAAACTTTGAAAATTGAATTTCGGCACTTTCCTTCTAGGGGCTTGTGGAGCAAAAGACCCCCAAAAACACTAAAAATATGAGTTCTGAGCTTATTTTTAAAGATATCAACCTGATTTTTTTAAGGAAACTTTTTAAACATAACCAAACTAGGGAACCATTACAGATTTCATTTTGGGACTTTCCTTCTAGGGGCTTTTGGAGCAAAAGAACCACAAAACACTAAAAATATTAGTTCTGAGCTTGTTTTTAAAGATATCAACCTGATTTTTTTAATAATACTTTTTTAACATAACTGAATCAACGAACCATTACAGATTTCATTTTGGGACTTTCCTTCTAGGGGCTTGTGGAGCAAAAGACCCCCAAAAACTAAAAATATGCGTTCTGAGCTTATTTTTAAAGATATCAACCTGATTTTTTTAAAAATGATACTTTTTTAACTTAACTGAATCAACGAACCATTACAGATTTCATTTTGGGACTTTCCTTCTAGGGGCTTGTGGAGCAAAAGACCCCCAAAAACACTAAAAATATACGTTCTGAGCTTATTCTAAAGATACCAACCTGATTTTTTTAAAATAATACTTTTTTAACATAACTGAATCAACGAACCATTACAGATTTCATTTTGGGACATCACTTTCCTTCTAGGGGCTTGTGGAGCAAAAGACCCCCAAAAACACTAAAAATATGAGTTCTGAGCTTATTTTTAAAGATATCAACCTGATTTTTTTAAGGAAACTTTTTGAACATAACCAAACTAGGGAACCATTACAGATTTCATTTTGGGACTTTCCTTCTAGGGGCTTTTGGAGCAAAAGAACCACAAAACACTAAAAATATTAGTTCTGAGCTTATTTTTAAAGACATCAACCTGATTTTTTAAAACAATACTTCTTTAACATAACCAAACTAGGAAACCATTTTCGGACTTTCCTTCTAGGGTTTACTGGAGCAAAAGACCCCCAAAACACTAAAAATATTGGGACTTTCCTTCTAGGGGCTTGTGGAGCAAAAGAACCACAAAACACTAAAATATTAGTTCTGACCTTATTTTTAAAGATATCAACCTGATTTTTTTAAGAACACTTTTTTAACATAACCGAACTTGGTAACTTTTACAGATTTCATTTAGGGACTATCCTTCCAGAAGCTAGTGGGGCAAAAGACCTCCAAAAAGTATTATGTTAAAAAAGTATTACTTTTAAAAAAATCAGGTTGATATATTTAAAAATAAGCTTAGAACTCATACTTTTAGTGTTTTTGGGGGTCTTTTGCTCCACAAATCACAAGAATAAAAGTCCCAAAATGAAATCTGTAATGGTTCGTTGATTCGGTTATGTTAAAAAAGTATTATTTAAAAAAAATCAGGTTGATATCTTTAAAAATAAGCTCAAAACTCATATTTTTAGTGTTTTTGGGGGTCTTTTGCTCCACTAGACCCTTAAAGGAAAGTCCGAAATGAAATCTGTAATGGTTCCTTAATTCAGGTATGTTAAGAAAGTTTTCTTTAAAAAAAATCAGGTTGACATCTTTAAAATTAGCTCAGAACTCATATTTTTAGTGGTTTAAGGGTTGTTTGCTCCACAAGCCCCTAGAAGGAAAGTCCCAAAATGAAATCTGTAATGGTTTGTTGATTCGGTTATGTTAAAAAAGTATTATTAAAAAAATCAGGTTGATATCTTTAAAAATAAGCTTAGATCTCTTATTTTAAGTTTTTGGGGGTCTTTTGCTCCACAAGCTCCTAGAAGGAAAGTTCCAAATAAAATCTGTAATGGTTCGTTGATTCGGTTATGTTAAAAAAGTATTATTTTAAAAAAACAGGTTGATATCTTTTAAAATAAGCTTAGAACTCATATTTTTAGTGTTTTGGGGGGATCTTTTGCTCCACAAGCCCCTAGAAGGAAAGTCCCAATATGAAATATGTAATGGTTCGTTGATTCAGTTATGTTAAAAAAGTATTATTTAAAAAAATCAGGTTGATATCTTTAAAAATAAGCTCAGAACTCATATTTTTAGTGTTTGGGGGGTTTTTGTGCTCCACAAGCCCCAAGAAGGAAAGTCCAAAAATGAAATCTGTAATGGTTTGTTGATTCAGTTAAGTTAAAAAAGTATCATTTTTAAAAAAATCAGGTTGATATCTTTAAAAATAAGCTCAGAACGCATATTTTTAGTTTTTGCCCCAAGAAGGAAAGTGCCGAAATTCAATTTTCAAAGTTTTATGTGTACATCCAGTCATATAAGAGAGCCTACAAAAAGAATTAGGTTGATAACTATAAAAACAAGCCCACACAGCCCTCCCAAACTTTTATACTGAATTTCATATCCTTTACATTGTACAGTTACAGGATATGAAATTCAGTATAAAAGTTTGGGAGGGCTGTGTGGGCTTGTTTTTATAGTTATCAACCTAATTCTTTTTGTAGGCTCTCTTATATGACTGGATGTACACATAAAACTTTGAAAATTGAATTTCGGCACTTTCCTTCTTGGGGCTTGTGGAGCACAAAAACCCCCCAAAAACTTAAAATAAGAGATCTAAGCTTATTTTTAAAGATATCAACCTGATTTTTTTAATAATACTTTTTTAACATAACCGAATCAACAAACCATTACAGATTTCATTTTGGGACTTTCCTTCTAGGGGCTTGTGGAGCAAACGACCCTTAAACCACTAAAAATATGAGTTCTGAGCTAATTTTAAAGATGTCAACCTGATTTTTTTTAAAGAAAACTTTCTTAACATACCTGAATTAAGGAACCATTACAGATTTCATTTCGGACTTTCCTTTAAGGGTCTAGTGGAGCAAAAGACCCCCAAAAACACTAAAAATATGAGTTTTGAGCTTATTTTTAAAGATATCAACCTGATTTTTTTTAAATAATACTTTTTTAACATAACCGAATCAACGAACCATTACAGATTTCATTTTGGGACTTTTATTCTTGTGATTTGTGGAGCAAAAGACCCCCAAAAACAATAAAAGTATGAGTTCTAAGCTTATTTTTAAATATATCAACCTGATTTTTTTAAAAATAATACTTTTTTAACATAATACTTTTTGGAGGTCTTTTGCCCCACTATTCAATTTTCAAAGTTTTATGTGTACATCCAGTCTTATAAGAGAGCCTACAAAAAGAATTAGGTTGATAACTATAAAAACAAGCCCACACGGCCCTCCCAAACTTTTATACTGAATTTCATTTCCTATAACTGTACAAACTTCCCCCCCCCCCTTATTGACCCAGCCCAAAAGATTTCATCCAATTATCATCCAATTATCTCTAAAACTAAGAGAGTAGCATACTGTATTTAAGATATACCTTCATAAACGAGAATTTGAAAAAAATGACTAAGTCCCCCCCGCAGGGTTGCTTGTTAGGGGAAAAATTTTTGAAAAAATAACATGGTCTCAAATGATTCCAAATTGCCTAATTCGGCGAGAAATGCAATAAAAAATTTTTTTACCCCCCCCCCCCAAAAAAAAAAAATTTTGGGGGGGGGTGGGGGGTCGACGATAATTTTAAAAGTAACTTTGGCCCCATAGAAGCTTAAATCCAAAATTAGCTCCCTCTAGCTCTAAGGGTTCTCGAGTAAACCCCCCCCCCCCCTGCCCAAATGGTCCTTAAGCACATCCTCCTTTTAAAAATGGTTATTGCTATCATTTAACATGAATTAAACCAAAATATGTTTTAAAAGTTGATTCCTACGTAATTAATGATGAATTTGCCCTCAAAATAGGCAAAAAACGGCTAAACGGCTGAGCCGCCAGTCGTTACTTTTTCCAACTTTTTGTTCGATTTAGGGAAAATAGACCTACCAAGGATTACTCATGAAAAATTTCTGATCGAAATTCGAATTCTAAGTGCTATTTAATCATTGATTACGAGATGGTTGCATTAACCCCCTCCCCCCCTTATAAAAATGATGCTCTACTTATTGTTCAAATGTTTATGAAATTACTTTCATTCAAAACTTAATTTCAGAAAATGCTTTGCTACTAAATTGATGAATATATAAATTGTGTAAATTACATAATCATAATTGATTTTTAAACTAAAACATAATAATTTATGAAAGGAAATAGTTACAGTGGCGTGCAGAGGGTTTTATTAAGGGGATGTAAAAAGGGGAATACCTTAATAATTTCTGGGAGGGGGGGGGGGGGGGTGTTGAATTGACAGCTTAGGAATAGAGGAGGAGGTTCCATGTTTTGAAGCTTTTAACCTCCCCTCCCCCTTAATAGAATATTTTGTGCACCGTTGCTAATAATGGTTTATAATTGATCGAAATACCAGTTTTTTTTTCATTATCTATCTTGTCTATTGTGAAATCTTGCTTACCTTTTACCTACAACAACATAAACATTAATATTTCATCAATATATCAAATGTATTTGACTCCTAAATGAAAAAACCCAATAAAACCCGAAAAAACCCAATAAAACCCAGGGTTTTAAGGGTTTTTATGGGTTGGGTTGGGCTTTTTTAAAAACCCTGGGTTTTTCCCCACCCTGTGACAGGCCGGTCAATTTTTAGGCCATTTTTTGCGGTTTATGGGCCGTCACGCCCAAACGGTTTGAGATAATCTCACGGGACCTTTTGCCCAACCTAAGTCTGGTTATTTGTTAGGTCTAGGAAAAAAAACAGACTTACACAAAAGATTATAATTATAATCTTTACACAGAAAAATGGCACGAGGTGAGGGTTTGAGGGGGCAAAATGAGCCGACCAGCGATTTTTGACGGCACGCAGCGACGTCGTGCTTCATCCAATCCAGGATTTTTTTTTTCTTAGACCTTACAAATAACCAGGCTTAGGTTGGGCAAAAGGTCCCATGAGATTATCTCAAACCGTTTGGGCGTGACGGCCCAAAAACCGCAAAAAATGGCCAAAAAATTGACCGGCATGTCATTTCATCAAAGAAATCCATCAAAAAATCACAATTTGAAATTTTAATTAATTAATAACTTTTTTCTCATAAGAGATAATGACACAAGACTTTCACTTGGTGAAAATTCAGCATTGTGGGCCGCCTAGACTTTATATTTGGTGACCCTGGGGTGACGGGTTCAGTGCCCCCCACACCCACGAAGTGGGCATACTTTTGAAAATCACGTTTTTTCAGTTTTTCCCCTTAAAGGAGGGGAAGGAGTCGTTTTAGAGACTTCAAGCATCTCTTTGATGTTGAACAACTTTTTAAGGCAGACATTTCTTTATTTATGTTTTATTTGCCTCCGGCTGACCGTTTAGCCGTTATTTGCCGCCGAAGGCTTGATTTTTGGCGATTTTTGCCGTTTCCGAGGTTTTAATGGACATTTAGGAGGGGAAAGAGTTGTCCAATCAAGTTGATGATGAAGTACATTTTTGTAGGCAATTGCATTGGCTAAATTTTATGTGAAGTAAAATTTTTTGTACCTCTAACCGGTTTTGCTCCAGCTGAATCGATTTACAGATACCCCCTAAAAACCGGAAAAAAACGGTTTTTCATAAAATTCACGGCCGGTTTTGGCCGGATCCGGCTCAAATTTTGCATGGAGTCATCCTTTGATATTCCCAACAGTTGATACTTGACACAGCAAGATCCCAGAAAAGTGTGGTATATCTAGGGGGGGGGGGGAGAGGGGAATAAAAAAAATATGTGGGAGGGTAAAAAATATTAAAATAAAGGTTAAAATGAGGGGGGATGAAATATTTTTGCTGCCGGGGAAAAATAAATCTTGTGCAGAATACATTATACACCCCTGATTTATGATATGGTACTAATTTATCCGTTTACATGGGAACACAACAAAATAACATAAAAAAAAGATTTAAGCAGAGGTAACTGAAACAATAGGCTGTATTGAAACTAAAACTAGTTCTGCTATTGGCTGCTATTACTTAGGTAGTAGATGGAAAACAGAACGTCTCCTTCATTTTTTTAATCAACTTAAAGAGATCTATTGTGTTTGGGGGTGTAGATTTATCATCATATCCCCCTGTGTTAATTACCTGAATATTTGAAAATGTTATCCTGGCGTTGATAACATGAAACAAGGGTATTTCAATTTTGACTGGAAATCCTGAAGGAAGCTGCATGTGGATGAAATCTTTCAATTTCTGAACATTTTTACAAAATTCATTCGCGCAATTTTTTTTGTTTAGTTTGTCCAAACATATATTTTTGCTCACTTAGACACGATAGAGTTGTCCTAATAAGATTGATCTTTTATATCAGGGCTTAGGGAGGGATTTTAATCTAAAGAAACTTGTATTCTTCGGCTACTTGAGTACATACTTTCTTTTCTTGAATGAACTTTTTCCTGGAAGTGAGTATTAGAAATAGCAAGTAGGTCAACAATGGGCATAATTTGTTCTTGTAAGGATAGTGGATAGTCTTCGCATAGCCAGAGTTGTGCCTAAATAATAAACATAGATTGCTATAATACAGGGCCAAGTAACTAAGCTAAATAAAAGTACAATGGGATGCTTTCAAGGTGACTGATTTTTCTCGTAACGATATCACTTTCGCTGGGTGAGATATAGATCTTAAGTCATTTAGTGTTTTCTCTTTGTTATGCCAAAAAACCTTTTAATGGTCTACCGTAGCGGGTCAGACGGTAATCTAGATATAGTATGTCTATTCCCAAAAGAAATCTTTAAAAAAAAATTTTTTCGCAGTGTTCCAAATTGAACAACACCCAAGTCTTTAAAGGGGGGAGGCGGATGTGCCACTTTTTGAAACCAAAAGTAAAGCGCGCATGATCTCAGCTCATAAAAGAGTTACAACTCTAAAATTCGACGCAGCAGTTGCTTTTGTGTAGAACAATATGGAACTGTTAAAAAACGGCGGCGGAACCGCCGCTCCTGCCAAAAACCACCGTTTCCCGCTGTTTTCTCTAAAGATTTCCCTTATATTTCACGTGACACTTGTAATATTTCAAACATGTCAATATTAAAAAAAAATTGCAAGTGTAAAATCTTACAAGTTTCAAGTGAAAAAATAAGGAAAATTTTTAGAGAAAAAGGTTTATCTCAGATGATTGAAAATTGTCTATTATGTCTAGAAAAGGCAAACAAAATTCGGCGGGAAACGGGGGTTCTTACGCCGTTTCTTCACAGTTACTTAATGTTTTACACTAAAGAAACTGCTGTGCCGAATTTTAGAGCTGTAACTTTTTTATGAGCTGAGATCACGCGCGTTTTAATTTTGGTTTCAAAAAGTGGCACATCCGCCTCCCCCCTTTTTACCATTTAGCAATTTCGAAAATCGAACTTGCCTCCGATAAAAAAAATTGCTAATTAACTATTGACCTATCTTAATATATTTAACACTTGACTAATGAATAAGAAGTAACAAATGCAATTTCACACAACAAAAACTAAACAGATATTTTTATTGCGCGTTTACTTATGAATATAATAAAAACTAAACAAGTGTTTTACATTCTGATAATTTGAAAGCAAAACAATAATATCTACCTCTTAATTTTTACCAGTGAAACTACTATATAATTGAAGATTGTCCAATCGTCCATCTGTCTGACTGTCAACTATAGTTAACTTAAGTGACAAGGAGGGAGGGGGGTTGACATTTTTGCTTTTTTTCCGTAATGGTACGTGTTAAAAGATTTTAAAGCAGTATAAGAATGCAGATATTTGGAATGAAAGATGCTTTAATAGGGTACTAAGTAAATTTGTGAAGAAATGGTTACATAACATCCACCTCCCAAAACAACCTTACATACCTTAAATTTCTGTCCCTTTTTATATTCTTCCTTCGGCGTTCCAATAACGACTGTCGATCCGTCTGCAAAATATTCATCTTCTGTTGGAGGTGTCGCATTTGCGGCCGTCAGGCTGGCCGCGCCGCTAGTCTCTGCCGCATCTGCGGTTTCTGACGGACCGAAAAATGTGAGGAGGGGATTTTTGTTGGCCCGTGCATTTTCTTTATCTGCAGCGGACATATGTTCCATCCTAGTTTTAGTTACCACTTCTACGTTGTTAGCTGCAAATACCTAAATATGGAATCATTACCTATTTAAACGCACCTTCTAAGTAATAGAAAAACAGATATACTTTTACTAGTAATTTTTAATACTTAATACTAGTTTTGTTAGCCCGTGCCTTTGGCATCTCGGGTCTAATATTATGATTGTACATATTCGTAGAAAACTGGATATAATACGATAAGAATTAAGATACACGATTTTTCAGTATGGCTTGGAACCGGTTCTTCTTATTAATTCTCAAGAATCTCAAACCTTTAAATTAGTTAGGTAGGTATGTACTAAAATTACACTCAATACCACTCCACCATTTTAAAGGGTTTGTGCATGAAAAATTTCTTATCTGTTTGTCAATCATTAACATTTTCTAAACACTTTTTGCTGTACTGATCAACTAAAAATGTCCTATTAACAAAAATATCGAGTATTTATTTTTCGTGCACACTCCCTTTAAGAATAATCTACCTGACCTAAAAATTAGATGTATGACAATGGTTACCTTACACTCCATACCAGAAACAAGCTCTGACTTATCACTTCCCCATCCAAAGAATCCGCTTTTCACACGTTGAAAGCTTATGTTGTCTGTGTCTAATATAAAATCAAATCATGCAACATTATGATAAATCTATTTTCCTCATAATGTATTCTCACAATAGTAAATACACATATTAACTAGACTAAAAGGGATAGTAACACGAATCCATTAATACGATAACTACCTATTTTTATTTTTGACAAATTCCAATAGTAGAATTTTAAACTTATGGAATTATATGATAAAGCTGAAATTAGTTGGAAAATATAAACCATGGGAGTCAATTACACCTCAATCTTAGAATCATTTAATCCCATGGGCAATATAAACCAATATAAGAAGAAATACTTCCCATATTTATTTCATATTAAATCGCATTGGTTAAGAGATAGACCATATTCAATTTTTTATGCTGTCTTGAAACTAAAAGTTTTACCTAGGTATGTTTGAACAAGTGGAGTGCTAATTCTGTGTTCAACCTGTTCAGGACTGGAGAAACTCAAACCATCTGTATCCTGTTTTATATGATTATTAACTTGATGTAAACAACGGTCAACATTGTTTGACATAATTTTGATAGAATATTAAACACAAACATGAAGAACTTTTCGGCTTCTCAGTTGCGCCAAGTGGCCCATCCCCTCCTTTTTAAGGGATGGCCACTTCTTTTTATAGGGTGGCCATTCATAAGGAGGACAAAAGTTGGATTTAACTTGGGTTGCCCTTCATAAGGAGGACAAAAGTTGAATTTAACTCGGGTTGGCCTTCATAAGGAGGACAAAAGTTGGATTTAACTTGGGTTGCCCTTCATAAGGAGGACAACAGTTGGGTTTTATTTGGGTTGCCCTTCATAAGGAGGACAAAAGTTGGGTTTCACTTCGGTTGCGAAAACCCAACTTACTAGGTAATGCAAGTATGGAATACATTAAAATAAGGATTAGGTACTAAATGTCTTACATATTATGTACTTTCAATGTGCTTTTTATTGTGCTTTTATATAAAATTAAATATAGAGAAAAGTTTTCCTTTTAAACTATTTTTATAAATGGTTGTCTTATTACAGCTCTTGATTAATAACCATTCCTGTGCACGCATTTCTTCTTGAAAAACTTGTCGTGCATCATGGTCGACTTCTATAAAACTAGCACTCTCTTTTTCTCCTAAAACATAGAAAGTTCAAGTTTAAGTATTAAGTAAGAATCTTCGCTATTTGACGAATATGGATAGGGTTCCAAATCACCCAATCCTTACTAATGACACTTACACGCCTCTTACTTACTGCTACATAGTCGAACGTAAAGAAAATGTAGGAGGAATGTTTTAGTCTATAAAAAGCAAAAAAAAGAGATGATGAGCATGTAAAAATTTAAGATTACCCAACCTACTTATAGATTACCTTTAAAAATATAAGTTCTATTTCCTCTGACCCAACTATTGTGATCAAATCCAAGTAATGTTGTGTCCACTCTGAAATAAACATAACAAATAAAAGGGGTAGTTGCACGAAATGCATTTGAACTTTAATTTAGTGAACCACATATTTTTTCTAGTTCAATTGTTAAAACTTCATTTAAAGGGCATATTTTTAAAAAGATTTTAATTTTCTACCACATAGTTTTAAAAATCTAAAGACTTTTTAGTGATGCCTAGTTGTGTGTTATTTTTTGTAATACAAAATTAATACTATGTTAGACGATATTCTTGTAACTTTTGACTGCATTCTTTTTACGAAAACCGTGACTTTTACATATGTGATGTGACTCAGAAACCACCTGGGTAAAGTTTATTTTTATTTCAATTATCGGCATGGCTAACCTATAGTTATCATATTCTCCAAAAATATTTAAAAACAAGATTGTATTTCCTCCCTAGAAAAACTAGGCATAATCAACACAGCAACATCTGATAAACATTTTTAATATTTACCTAACGCTACTTCCACGTTTGTAAACACGGTAAGTGTCACTTGGGCACATTCTAAAACATAAAAAATGTTAATAACGATGACAATATCCATAAGTAGTGATGCACAAAAACAGATTAGCAAACAGAAAAAATGAAAAAAAAGAGAAAGATGCGTACTGGATAATCTTTAAAAAATGGAAGCTTCACACAAAAAATCAGCAATCTATCTCCAATAGCAGTAGAGAAAATCAAAATATGTGATAATCAAAAATAAAGCTAGGTACTAATTGTCCTACCTTGGAAATTAGATGAGAAAAAACAACTAACCTTGAAACCAAAGGCAGCCAGCTAGTAAATTCCCAGGTCATATCAACATAGAAATCTGGAACATCTTTTAGCTTTACCAACAGATCAGGAATACCTCCCATTCTTGCTCCATATCTAAAAAGATAGATTGTTAGAAACAAAGACTACCTAGGTACTATTGTCACAAAGCGATATAAAATGGTAGGAATATCTTATAACTTTGAGCATATCTAGTAAATGCATTTAACGATCATTCACTCGATATAAAGACAGTTGTTCACAGATGAAGAATATTGTATTAAGGGGGGGGAGGGGGGGGGGGTAAGTTCTGAGACTTTTGCGTAAACAGGGTGCATAGGCTTTGTCTTAGGAGTGAGAGGATAGGTTATTTGGGGAAAAAGTTTACTTTTGGTATATATTTTTCTTAAATTTATAAAAAAAAATTGGATTTTGCCTCCAGGTTCAGGTGCTGCAGGCCTCCAGGTTGTCTCTGGACAGGTAAAAATGAAAAAAAATTTTTTTGAATAGTTAGAGTTCAACTTATAAAACAAAATATGCATCTTTTTTAATGTTGTTTGCATATTTGAAGATAAAAGATGCATATTTTGTTTTATAGGTAATTTGAGGTCTAACTATTCAAAAAAAAAAATTTCATTTTTACCTGTCCAGAGACAACCTGGTGGCAAAATCCAAATTTTTTTTAAATTTAAGAAAAATACATGCCAAAAGTAAACTTTTTCCCAAAATAACCTATCCTCTCACTCCTAAGACAAAGCCGATGCACCCTGTTTACGCAAAAGTGTCAGAACTTACACCCCCCCTTACTGTTTTGTTGGCTGAAGGCCTGAACCAATCTAATGCGAATACATCCTATGATTTTTAAATTCTTTTTCGTGGACAAAGAGAGGGGTAGGTTTCTGATAAAATCCGTAAAGGTTATGTGTTATAAGTAAAAAACAGTAGTAGAACGATAAAAAGGAGGGGGGGGGGGGGGGCGAAAGTGACACTTTTTGAAACCAAAACTAAAAGTCAAAGGAACTCAACTAAAAAAAGAGTTACAGGTCTGACATTTTGCATGGCAGTTGCTTTATAGGGGTACAATATGGAACTGTGAAGAAACGGCGTCGCAACCGCCGAAAACCGCCGAGAAAAGGCAAAAAAAAATCGGCGGGAAACGGAGGTTTTCGGCGGTTGTGCCGCCGTTTCTTCACAGTTTTATATTTTACCCCTATCAAGCAACTGCCATGCAAAATCTCAGACCTGTAACTCTTTTTTTTAGTTGAGTTCCTTTGTTGACTTTTAGTTTTGGTTTCAAAAAGTGTCACTTTCGCACCCCCCCCCCCCCCCCCACCTTTATATTAACCTTTTTTTTAAATTTTTTTGTCTATAGTTCTTTTCAATAAGAAATGAACATATTTAGTAAATATCATCGTTCTACTACAATTTTTAGACCTTAAAACACACACCTTTACGGATTCTACCAGAAACCTACCCCTCTCTTTATGTAATATGATACGAAACATTTTCTATTTTTCTTGACTTTAATTTACAAAATGTTCATGCACTAATTAGAATAATTAAAGATTAAATAAATAAAAACTTGACATACCTAACTTTATCTCTTTCTTCGAGAACTAATTGTACAAGTCTAGGATTTCCAGTTGCAGTTGCTTCCTACAAAGCAACAATACTACTTTATTATTTCTCATTTAGGTAGGTAACATTGTAAAATTATTTTATTGCAGAAAATTTTCAATAGGTAACTAAATCAGGCATAGGGTCAAAAAAATTAACTTACCTGAACAACAGTCCATCCTTCTGTCTCAGTATTGACATCTGCTCCTGCTTTTATCAATATTTTAGCAGCCTCCAGATGGCCAAGGCATACTGCCAGCATGAGTGGTGTCCTGCCATGCGGATCCTTGGCCTCCAGTTCGGGGCCTTTAGCCTCTGTGGCCAAAGGTTCCAGCTGGTTCCGCCAGACCAGTCGGTGAAGAGGGTAGGTAGTACTTGTACTTACAGCCATGTTGTGCTTGGAGTTCTATAAAGTTGAGAGGTATCACAAGGCAAATCCATAACCATCAACAAAACTTAGGTAGGTAGGTATCGTAAAATATTGTATTATAAAGCATTGACATTATTGTTAAAATAAAACAATTCAACATATTTTAGGGGAGGTTAGACTTTAAATCTAATTCATTTTATTGAGCATAAACTTTATTTGTCTCAGGTAATAAAAAATACTTACAAACTTTTGATATCAGAACTGCTTTTCTACTTTTTAACGGACATTGTAAGTCTGAAATGATTGAGGTATTATCAATTAGGATACTTTGGATACCAAAGTAATTCAATTCAGGACAGCAAAAGATTTATATCTCTGCATTTTATAGACAGAGTTCAAAATAGGTAATATGAAAATGTAAGGATCCTGTTCATTCTCCATACAAATAGGCGAATGAAAAAAACGGATCTTTCGATACATTCGATTGTGTAATCCCTCGTTTTTTCTCTCAGTGTGTGTGTATACTTAATCTGTACACAGGGGTGTATATTCTACATGGGATCCCCTGCTCAGGGGGGAGGGGGGGGGGGGAAATAAAAAATAAGTGGTTGGAGGGGAAAAAAATGTAAAAATTAAGAAAACTAAAAAAACATTTTTTCCATTTCCCCCCCTCCTTGGTGAAAAAAACTTTTAAAAAAGTGTGGTAGGAGGGATAAAATAAATAAAATATGGAGTTCTTTAAATATTTTTCCATTTTCCCCCTTTTTGGTGAGAAAAAACTAGGGGGGGAAGAAAAATAAAAAATTTTGTAGCAGGGGAAAAAAAATAAATCTTGTGCAGAATATACACCCCTGTCTGTACATCAAAATACTAAGAAAATGACATATTTTGGCTATAAAAAAAAATCACAAAGCATTTCCATCCTCATTAATAATCCTATCAAAATCACTTTGGAGTATCTGTCCATCAAGATTTTTTCCAATTAGTACTAGGATTGATTTTTCTTCTCCCGTGGATGGTTTTGTCATAGGATATGTATCATAAGTATCCTGCACTCCTTGCAGCATTAGTCTGGGACCTGAGTGCTGTTGTATAATACCTGAAACAAATATTAATCTATAATACAAAGTAGCTTGATGTCTGTCCGACTGAAGCTTAAGATCTCAGTAACCGCTGAACCGACTGGGCTCTACTCTTCAGGTATTATACCATCTGGTCCTGTGATGGTTTAAAGCTATTTTCCTGGGGGGTGGGACACCCCCAACCCCCCCAAAAACTAAAAAATCCACCCCCACAAAAAAATTTTTTTACTTTTTTTAAAAAAAATCTCAGTAACTGCTGAACAAATTGGGCTCTACTCTTCTGGGAATATACCTACTGGTCCTCCGGTGGTTTTAAGCTATTTACTAGAGGGGAGATACACCTAAACCCCCCCAAAAATAAAAATAAATTCCCATTTCCAATTTTTTTTTTTTTGTAATTAAAAACCAGTAATTGGGTTGGGGGAACCCCACCTGTGATGGTTTTTAGTAGCGAAGCTACTCTATAATTTGAAATGTCCGTCTGTCCGTATGTCCGTCTTAGTTTGGGGGAAACGTGATTTTCTCGGCTCCTATAAAAGATAAAAGGCTGAAATTTTTTGACAACATTCCCATTATCAAGGAGCACAATTAACTATAAAACATCAATGGCGATAGGACCGCTTTTTAGCAGGTTTTAGGCTATTTTTGTATTTTTCACATTTTTCTCCATATCTTTGGTGTTTATGGTCCGATTTCCAAAATTTTTTCAGTTATAGAATCAAAATTAAATTTCCTGTCGTTTCAAGAAAACATCAATGGCGGTCAGTCTGCCTTTTTGCAGGTTTTTGGCTATCTTTATATTTTTCACATTTTTCTTCATATATTTGGTGTTTATGGTCCGTTTTTTTTTTAAATTTTTGTAGTTAAAAATATCAAAATTAAATTTCCCGTTGTTCTGAGCATCCAGTATGTAATTTACTTTGACCGTCAGTCTGTTAGTCATAGTACTGAAATATAAATAAATATTAAGAATTTAAAAACAAATGTTGAAAAGGTTTCGTGATTTTTTCCTAATATACATGCTTTTGTCAACTAATATCTAAATTCTTATTTAATTGTTTATGCTTCGCTACTTATGGATGTTGTCATCCTTGTTTAAAGCTATTTTCCTGGGCGGTGGGACACCCAAATCCCCCCAAAAACAAAAAAATCCCCCCTCATTTTTTTTGCAGAAGATTTCCTTGGTCCTTTTTTTTGCAGAGGATTTTCTAGGTCCTTTTTTTTGAAGAGGATTTCCTTGGTCCTTTTTTTTTTGCTGGAGATTTCTTTGGTTCTTTTTATGAATATCACCTTAATTTTTTTTATCACCTCTAGGGGCGAAGCCGCTAGTATCTCATAAACAGCTGATTTTTTGAAAATAAGTTTTTCTAACCCCCATACATAAACCTAAAGTATGCTTAAAAAACTACATTTTGGTCCAATTTTTGTTAAAAAGGTAGGTACATTTTATCGTCCTAACATCTCTATAAAGTTTAAAATTATAAATTGACTATGGTATCCGTAGCTCAGGTACCTTTTAATCTAAATATTCTGGTATCAGGATAAACTCTGTCCCAAAGAATGGCCTGTAGGAATCTTTCAAAAGCTTTCAGGCTGGTTCTTCCATTATGTTGTAGGGTGACAGTACCTACAGAGATGGAATAAAAATTCAGTATCACATAAAAAAATTAAGTAATATATCTTTTAACAAAAAAACTAAAATCGTATAACAAAGCTACGTTAAAAAAATATGCAAATTTTACAGGGTAAAGCATTTTTAAGGTGTAAGAGGTATTTTTTAATTTACATTCGTTAAGTGATAAGTCCTATTTACAGTGAAGCTTTTTAGGAAGGTTTATAATTATGTTGGGGATGGGTATCACCGTACTCTCAAGAGAAATCGCCCCCTGGGAAAAATTACACCCCCCCCCCCGCAAAAAAACCAAACAAATTTTTCCTTTTCTTTTTAAAACTAAATTAAATTGAAAGTGAATGGTCATCATCCCCCTCTCTCCATTTCCTCAAGTGCCACTATATGCCGCTAGGGCATAGGCGTAAATGAATTGATAATCTTAATACCTATTCCACTTGTGAGGTGAGGTTGTTTTCCGGCAGGAGGTAAAAATTTCATTGGCTGATCTGGACAACTGCCATAAGCCTGTAAATATAAAAGAAATAAATAAGAATTTATAATGATATTATCCTGTTGAAAGATACATCTATAATATAAATTAATAAGATTTTTTTGGGCAATATAAATTAAGATTTTATACTGTTAAAATGTTGAAAACAACTAAACCGATTGAGTTCTCCATTTCAGGAAAACTTTTTATGGGACCACCAGTCAGGTTTAATCTATTTGATTCACAAATTTAAGTTGCCTTTAGAAGCTAGTGGCGAAGAAAAAAAAGAAAATCTTTGTTTATCTTTATTAAAAAGAAGCATAATATTTGAACAACAGCTCACGTAACATTAATTGTAGTATTATTCTGTATAACTGAAATTTCAAATTAGTTATATATTATTATCAACTACACAGACAAGTTAAAACTGCTACATTTTCAAATATCTTATAACAAAAGATTTATATTCCAAATAAATAAAGAAAAAAATGAAAACAGAGAATTATAATTTCTTGTGAAAATAATCTTCTTAAGAATCTAATTATAGAAAAATAACAATGAAATGGAATAAAACTAATATTTTGATGTACTGCAATTGAGGGATAATTCTTGAATAAACAAGAATCACTACATCCATAAAAGCGAAGCTCTTAAACGGTAGGACAAACGAACATTAACACTTATGAGTGTCAAAACTGAATATGCAGAATATTAAGGCATAAATCAAACAAAAACTTCTTAAGTAATGCTTATGGACATACTTACACTTTTAGGACTTTATTATAGAGATGCTTCGTTTATAACATTGTACCTTGTTGTAATAGGAATCAGTATTCCAAAAATCAGATGAATAGAATAATTATAATAAACAAAATTTTTTTTGTCAAAAAGTAAAAAATCAGCATGTTCTAAATGGACGTACGGACTTTCTGGTAACTATTACAGAATTGCTACGCCTCCTAAATCGTACTTAATCATCATGCAAAGTTTCAAATCGTCAGGACAATTCTAAGCTGTTTAAATTAACAAAAAGAGGTAACTGTCCCGGACGGACGGACCCTATTTAAAGAAAAGCTTAGCAGATTAGTTCAATAAATGACTAAAATCTTCAGATACAAACCCCTTTCAAAACATTTTAAAATATCTTGAATCATAACTTTACCTGTAAATCTAAAATATCCTCAAGATTGACGACACTGTGTTCTGATTTGATAATTTTACACGCAGAGTTAATACTTTTCACTGTAGATTCAACCTAAAGGAAAAATAATAAGAACTCGAAGTTGCATTAACTTTCTTTATAATGATTAAAAATATTATTTTAAGCCGGAATTATTCATTTTTAGAGAGAAAATAAATACACAAGTATGAAAAATATAGAGTTGTTATAAAAGCAATCGCTTTAGTATCCCTACAGAAGAATATAATGTTTATTACTATAAATTAAATATTGAGAAGCTAACCTGTTCCAATTCTTGTTTATTGACAAGATCAAGTTTATTAATAACGATAGCGTCAGCTGTGGCTATTTGTTGAAGAGCCTCGTTAACTGCATTTTCTGGTCGTTCTTCGTTTATCTAGACAATTAAAACAATTCAATATTAATTAGGAACTTTTATTTACTTTCCAAGAACTTTTCATATTAACTACTATATCACTTTAAAAAGATATAAACTAATATTTAACTTGTTTTTTACTACTAGTTGCTTAGCCTATAGCTTTAAGGGCAGGGCGGGTGAGGTCAAGAAATAGCCTAAAACCACCCCAAGATATTTATTAAGATTTCCTGAAAAGTTCAACCTATTTTGAAAATCAGTTTTCAAGATCTTTAGCTTCAGACAAACAAACGTCAATACTTTGTATTATACTAGTGACTGCGTCCCTAGCTAGCATCTAATGGCTATGAACCAAACAAAGAATTAAATCTAGAATTATTGTAGCCAGAGACATATGTGAAGCTTCCTTAAAATGGAGAGCTCAATCGGTTTAGCAGTTAAAAATATCCTATGCTACAAAAACTTAATACTTTGAATAAAAAGAAGATAATTCTGAACTAGTTAGCCTTAAAAATGCCTGTACGTACCTGTGTGATACAATGTTTAGCATCTACAAGAGTAACAATACCATCCAGGTACAAATCAGATCCCAACTCTTCATCCAACCAAAATATCGAGGCTACGGGACCTTTATAAACAGGAATTTTTATAAAATAATGTAGATTTGTGCGTGCATGTATATGAGAACATGTTTAAATCAAAATATAATTAATCACCTTTTTTTAGTTTATTTTGTAAAAAGTGAATTAAACTAAATGTATCTTCACTAATAAGAAAACATACTGTAAGTGAAAAATCTTCAAAACATTTGTACCTGGATCTGCCAATCCTGTAGTCTCTAGTAAAATATAATCAAATTTTCCTTTCTTCTCCATTAGCATCTCTATAGCTTTAACACCATTATCCTAAAGATATTAATCATAATATAATTAAAGATTTAAATCTAATACTTATATTCTGACTATAAAACAAACTAAAAATGCCAAATGAATTTACCTTTACTGAGCAGCAAAGGCATCCATTTCTGAGTTCCAGCCATTCAGAATATGTTTCTCCATTCTCACCAACGGCCATGCTTTGTTCATCTGCACTGCCAGTCCCAAATTCATTTAATATCACGGCTATACGCTTTCCATGCTGCACCTGTAAAGGGGTATTTGCACAAAATGCATTTTGACTTGAATTTAGTGAACCGCATTTTTTTCCCTGTTCAATGGTTTCAACTTCATCTATAGGGCGTATATTTGAAAGATCGCATGGTAAAAGTTAATTTTGCTTTCGATTATCTTCATGGGTAAACTATATTTATCATATTCTAAAAAACATGTGCATGCAACTGCACTGTATTATTGTGTTTATTGTTAAAACTGTCTTTTTCACAAACTAGCAAGGGCAAATGAGACAAGAAAAAATGCTACTTTACCTTAAGAATGTAAGTCAACAGAGTTGTTTTTCCAGAACCCAATTGTCCAGTTATGATTGTTACGGGTACCTTGACAAAAATTGAATAATATAACTAACTTAACCTTTTTAAAAATAAATTCGGGAAACAAATAAAAATGATTTTCATAATCTAAATTAACTGGCAAAACTGGATTGAAAGCCAGGGATGGCACAAAATTGAATTCGGAAATTGATCGGATCGCCGAAATTTACGTTATCCTCATAGAAATATTTTTTTTTCAATTTTTATACCTTAAAATTAAAAACCTAAACCCAAACCCGCCCAGTACTCAACGAACCTTAGGTAACAAACAAAAACCTAACCTCCCAACCTTATTCATAATTTAATTCAAAAATATGGGGGTTTGGTGAGTTTTTACGTACCTTTTTATCCCCGTGAACATCAATATGACTTGGTTCGTCAGTTTCAACTAATTCAGGACATTCATCGTCGCTATCTATATCGACAACCATTTTATTCAGATTCTGAAACCAAAAATATAAAATTAAAATTGTTTTAGAAGATTGTGAAATGAATGATTAATATACTACCAGCCTACAAAACTAAAAACTATATTTTTATGATAACCTATGAACCAGTTCAAATAACTTAACTAGCTAGGTATCATATCATAAAGATGAAAAGCATTAATCATCAAATAATTCAGCATTAATTCTGATAATTTCATTCACCAAATGGGTATTAACAAAAAGATCTTAAATATCCTTATTTAATATAATAATTACCTATACAAATACGACATATTTCAGCCATCGATTATTAGTTAACCACGCCCCATAAATTAAATCTTCATTCTTTAATTTCTTATAAGTGTCTTGTTTTAATGGCAAACTCTTCAATTATATGTATCACAAGTAACTGGATTAATTAAACAGAATTTTAGAATATATTAATAGTAATACATAGTTTAAGAAATGCGTAAAATATACATATAAAATGACGCGCGCGTATCTTTACGTTTTAATTAATTATATAATAATGTACGTACAGAAGAACCCCGAATATATTAGGTGAAAAAATAAGATCTCAAATTATCACTAACATTGAAAAAACGAAAGCTCACCAATACTTGGCTAATAATAGAGATTTTTACAGTAATAAAAAATATGTCAATCCTTCTAATTAACACAATTTATTCTTAATCTACTTTTAAAAATTTCTTCGGTTTTCACTTTACAGAAAATAACAATACGAAATTCTATAGAATTAGGCTTTAATAAACTTAAAAAATCATTAATATAGTAAATTATTTGTGTAGAAATATTGAAAATTGGTTTTCTCTCAAAAAATGACGTGTTTTTGTCATTTAGCGCAATGTTTCCAAAAATGCCGCGAATTATTTTCCAAAATACAAATGTCGTCGTTATCAGTTTTTTTTTGCTAATAAGGAAAATAAAAATTATTATGATAAAAGAAGTTTAATAAAACACTACAAGCAGATAAAACTAAGATTTAAGATTGTATTTTAAAAAAATCAATATTTGGTTCTTAGAAATCAGAGCATATTGATAAATGAGGTTAGTTTCTCAAGACAGAAGGGAAGAATCACGTTCACATTCAAAACGTAAACAAACGCATTCATTGGGCTCTACAAACATGCCGCCATTCTATTGGTTAATGGAATAACGGCACACTTAGAGTTTGACCTCTAGGTAGCATGTTACCGCGTCGGGTTCTAGACCTCTTTACGCACCTTATAATTGCGGTGCCCCATTGCCCTATAGGCAACCAACCCTTTGATTGCATGACCATTGTCCTAACTGCATGGTATTGAGTTGCAATGTTTTGGGCCAAGGTAATTTCCCCTTAGTTTTAGAGCTAAATGAGTAAAATCTTCTTGGTTGAATCAATAATTACCCCAAGTTTTGGTAGCTTTCATAAAAAAACGGCAGTGGGACAACCGCCGTGTTCCGCCAAGAAACAAAACACCCTTTTAATTCCTTTTGTCAAAACTTTTTCACTATACTCTTCTTGTATATATTGCTGCTGTTTTCAATAAACATACTTCTGAATTATTTGTTATAAATTCTTTAAAACTTTAACTAAGGAAATATTGATTGATTTAATACAAATTCTGTTAGCCAGTAGGGCCTAACAAAACTGGTTTTAATCTTATAATTTTTCGTTTTAATATCCGCGGAAAGCTGTCTATGATAGCTAGATGTGATAATCGGCATATCGGGGCTAATAAATTGGTTTTAATCTTAATTGTATTTTATATATTCGTAGAAAATTTGATTTAATACGATGCTATGCATAATTTTTCCGTATGGCCGAGAACCGTTTCTAATCCACCGGACATCAATCGGTTTCGAAGCGATACGGGAAATAACTTTAATTTCTCGTATTCATTCGAATCCGGTGGATAGGAACCGGTTCTCATCCATACGAAAAAATTATGTCTAGCATCGTATTATATCCAGCTTTCTACGAATATAAAAATGTACAATCAAAAGATTAAGACCAGTTTTTTTTAGCCGGTGCCTTCGGCACCTCGGGACTAAAAAAACTAGTTTTAATCTTATAATTGTACATTCTATATCCGCGGAAAGCCGTTTATAATACGATGCGAGAAATAACTATTCTAAACCGTTGCAAATTAATGTTAGTAAGACTTCAGCAAAACATTTAACATACAATATTTCAACCTTTTTAATTTTTTATTCAATCATTAACAAACAATTTATTAAGTCGCGCCAAGTGCCATTTATAGCAGCAGGAGTTACCACCTTTTAACTAATTTAGTTTACGTGAGGTCTTCTAAAAAACGCTTGTCTCAAGAAAACGCCTGTCTAAAGAAAATGCATATATTTTAATCATAAGGATTTTAATTTAAAGGCATTATTTTATTTATAGCAAAAATTTTGTTCATTTTGTAAAAATACATGTCTCTTGTCGTTTTTTGAGTATAGCTAGCATTTACGTGGTGTGTTCCCAACTCAGAAAAAAAAGTTTTAACGTAAGTTATTGTAGATTAAAAATGTCAGAGCAGGACCTACTTGAGTGTATACTTCAGAGTGACGAGGTAATAGTTTTTCATGATAAATGTCCTTCACAATTTATATTTTACATTCGAAATGCATTTAATTTAACTGCACTACTGGACTGGACATAAAGTATAAAGATACATTTAAATTTTAGCATTCCAGCTCATATCATTTATACAAAACAATACTAACTTAGGTAGTAATTTTGTTTTTAACAAATATTTTAGGGAGTTGTAGGTTGCGCTAAAATCCGTAAAAGTTTGAATTTTAACACTTAAAACAGTAGTAGAACGATACTATTCACTAAATACCTATGTGTATTTCTTATTAAAAAGAACTATAAACTATACTCCTCCCTTTTTGATTAGGTAATAGAAGAAAATTTGCAGAGTTTCATAACCCAAAAGTTCCAAGAATTTAACGAGGTTAGATTTTTTAAAAAGCTCTTATAGACATCGTATACATAGACTGAAAATGAAATGATAGATTCATCCCATCGATTTTAAATATAAGCCATAATACACTTAACATGATTAAGCAAGCACATTCAACCTATCAAACGAGTGCGTGATGATATAAATTTTTTATTCTTTTATCTTAATATTTTCATGGGTGTAAAATACACTTAAAGATATACCTAGTGTGTTCGCCTATTTCCACCAATTTCTTATGATTAAAATTTATATTTTTTATTTAAGGACATTAGCCAGAAGCTGTATAAGATTTATATGGACAAAACTAATGCGGACCACCCCAATGGTTCTTATCTTGCTCTCCAAAGTGCCTCAAGTAATGTTGTTTCCAAAGACGAAATCAAGAATCAGAATGCACAGCCTCGCCCTCCTAAGAACCTTGAGGAGAATGAAAACTTTGAAAATGTGGAAGTCCTCAGGGCCAGTCTTAGCCTGATAAAGGGATATAGGAATAAATATATAAGTTAACCGTTACCCAGTAATAGTAGCAAAGATACTCTATTATTGAAAATGTTCCTTCAACCTTGAGAAATGGAATGGTGGAAACATGATTTGCTTAAGTCCAATTCCAAATAGATGGCTGAAACTATGTAGAGCACAATTAAGCATTTACAGTCATTCAATAAGATTTTATTGACTATAGAAGAAAAGACACGTAGATTTTTTATTTTATTACACGTCTTAGCCGTTTTTGTCCGATTTTTAAGATTGTTAGGCACTTAATGCTAGAAGATTCCTCTGATTTACTGGCATCTACTATCTTACTTTGTTTTTTGTTTGTTTTCTTAACATCTTTAAATATTTTTTTTCACCTTTGCTATTTACCCATGGATGTTGTCATTCCTGTTTTATTTCTATATATATAATTGGATTGATATAGGAGAACAGTAGAGCTACTTTTATCAATCTTTCAAAGGACATCGAGTCGAAAGTGGAGGAAATAAGAAAGTTAAAAGAGAACTATGAAATTCTTAAAAACGAGAATGAAAATGAAATGAAAGTCCTCAGGATGTCAGTCAAACTACTGACGGCAGAAAATATAAATTTAAAGGTAATATTTTAAGGCAAGGTTTGTTAGTTTTGACTTTGTTTCCGTTTTTCGATAGGTATATTAAATACCTACCCTTCTGTATTACAAAAATCACAAATTTCAGATTTATAATACTTTACGTACGTATCACCTCAATAATATTTTTTAGTAACTTAGTGATTTTTATAAGAGTAGAATAAATATAATTTTAAAAAAGTATCTAATTTAAATGCGTTGAATCTTTATTTATATTGAATATTGTTTTAGTAGCGTAGATACTCTATAATTCTAATTGTCCGTATGAAACGTTATAGGTGAAACGTGATTTTCTCGGCTTCATTTGAAGATAGACGGCTGAAATATTAAGGGAATAAATAGTTCACATCTTCATATTTCCACCAAAGTTCTTTAAAATTTGCTTATTGGTTGGAGTGCTAAATCGATTCCTAGTTTCATGTTATTTCAATTTTTAAAGTTTTCGTAATTCATTTTATAATGTTTGATATATTTTTTATGACACTGCTCTATGGTTAATTTTTTTTTCGGATGTCCATCCATAATTTTTTGAGCTTCGCTACTTATGGATGTTGCCTCCATTGTTTTTCTCAGGTCCAATTGGTACAGAGCCAAAAAGAACTGGCAGCATCTAAAGAAAAAGAATTGCAGGAGCCAGAGCAAGAAAGGTAGAAAAGTTTTGTTAAATTCATGACAATGATTTGAGTTTATGATATTTATCTGTCAATCTTTTTCTTTAAAGATTTGCATTCTTCTCTGTATTATGTAATACTAGCGGCTACGCCACTAGAAGCCTCTAGGGACAATTAAGGTAAAAGGATAACGCCCTTCCCCCAATAAAATTTCAGTTCGGCGGTTAGTGAGATCCTTCGCAACAAGACAAAAAGCTTATACTTTACATTATAGGATACGGGGAGGGTTTTTAATGCAACCATCTCGTAATCAGCCTACAAAGGGCGCCCAAAATCCGAATTTTTTATTGAGCTTGGCATGAGTAATCCTTGGTTGGTAGGTTTATTTTCTTATTTTGAAACTTTCCTTTTTTTAAGCTATGATACTCTTCAGTCCAGAGAAATTTGATTTTCTCGACTGTTGTTGAAGATAGACAGCTAAAATTTTCTATGTGTTTTTTGTTGTTGTCATGCTTGATATCATTGTGTGAAATAGCTAAATCTTTTCTAAAATTTTAAGGAAGCCGCTTGCTAATACAACTAGAAGGAGAAGAAGTAGACGTAGAAACAAAGACAAAAAAAGTGTTGATAATAATGCATCCAAGAATGTTAATAACAAACCAAACAAGTCTTGCAATGAAGAACAAAAGAATGGAAATAAATCTTGTATTCAAAATAATGATTCTAGCAACTTAAATATACATGAATCAACTCATCTTGCTAAAGCTAACACCAGGACAGTTGTATATTTCAATTTTTCTCAAGGATATTTCAAAATTTCCCAGGGGTGTATATTCTGCACAAGATTTATTTTTTTCCCCGACTACAAATTTTTTTATTTTCCTTCCCCCCCCCCCCCCCCTAGTTTTTTTTCACCAAGTAGGGGGGAAATGGAGAAATATTTAAAGAACTGTATATTTTATTTATTTTATCCCTCCTACCACACATTTTTAAAAGTTTTTTTTCACCAAGGAGGGGGAGGAAATGGAAAAAATGTTTTAAGTTTTCTTAATTTTTACATTTTTTCCCCCTCCAACCACTTATTTTTATTCCCCCCCCCCCCCTAAGCAGGGGATCCCGTGTAGAATATACACCCCTGAAATTTCCCTGCTTCTTGTTATTTGATTTTCTAAAGGATATTTCAAAATTTCTCTACTTGTGATTTGATTTTCTTTGATAATTTGATATAGACTGAAAAACCAATGTCAAATAATAAACAGAAGGTCAAAAATCCATTTTTATCATTGCTTAAAATCAAAATATGTCAATACAGAATTGAAATCCACGGCATAATTAACAACTTAAGATTTTTATGTTTTGCATTTTGTTCTCACTTTGCGGATTTATTGAAAAGTACTCAGATTAAAATTTCACTATTTGTCTGTAAATCTACATCATATTGCCTCTTTCCGTACTGTAAATATACAAAATTGTTTTTAGTGAAGCATTAAACCTCAGATTTCAAGGAGCTGGAAAAGAAATTCATTTCAGGTATTTATATATATGTTTTATTGTTACAGCTTTTATAGATTAAGTCTGTTATTAATTTATTTATTAAAAGCTTGGAGGTGTTACAAAATTTGTAACAAGTCAATCGCAACGAGAGCAAGTGATTTTAAGCACCTTCCAGACGTGATATTGAGTATTTTTTGTGAGTGTACAGGGGTGTATATTCTGCATGGGATCCCCGGCTCAGGGGGGGGGGGGGGGAATAAAAAATAAGTGGTTGGAGGGAAAAAAATGTAAAAATTAAGAAAACTGAAAACATTTTTTCCATTTCACCCCCCTCCTTGGTTAAAAAAACTAAAAAAATGTGTGGTAGGAGGGATAAAATAAATAAAATATAGAGTTCTTTAAATATTTTTCTAAATATTTCCCCCCCTACTTTTTAAGAAAAATCTAGGGGGGAAAAAAAATAAAAAATTTTGTAGCAGGGGAAAAAAAATAAATTTTGTGCAGAATATACACCCCTGTGAGTGTACTAAAAAACTTTTATGATAGCTTTATAAAAAACACTTTGAAATGTTAAGCAATTTTTGACGAAATATCATCAAATATTTTGTTGCTCTAGTTCGTACATAATTCGTAAAAAAAACATTTAACCTCTCTTATTATACACTGCTACAAATAAATAAGAAAAGAGGCGAATTCTTAAAAAAACCCTTTGTCTCACTAAAATCAGTTTGCCCCACTAAAAATTTTAGTGAGGCAAAATTATCCCCTCTAAATTTTTAGTGAGCCTCACTGATTTAAGTGAGGCAAATTTTTTAAAGAATTCACCTCAGAACTATAAAAGGTCAAAGATTTGCAATTTAGTTATAGTATACTTTAAATAAGAAGTGGCTTTGCTGCAGAAAGTGAATAAATTTTTTTAAAGAATATCAATTCTCTGAGTTAAAACAAATACTTTTTACTTTATTTTACACAATTTTATTTATCATGAAAAATGCAATAAGCACGTTATTAATGTGCTCGGCTTGGACAAAGTTAAATCCATCTAATGCCATATTTATATCAAAGTCACACAAAATATATATAACTTAAATTCTCCACTCAATTCCAAGTTTAAATCTATTGATATTATGATGGTTTTGGTGTTGGTTATTTTTAGTAGCAAAGCTACTCTATAATTTTAAATGTCCGTATATATGCATGTATGTTTGAAACGTTTTGGGGAAAACGTGATTTTACCATCAATATGCAGCCTAATTAAGCAAAACATGTATGTATAGTGGTCAATGGTAGGACTACTTTAAAGCAGATTTTTAGCCCCTTTTCTTAATGCAGATTTTCTCGTCTCCTACAAAAGATACATGGCTGAAACTTCTTGCCAATAATTCTTTCATTATGCACTACAATAAGGTATAACAAATCTATGGTAGTCTGACTGCTTTTGGGCAGTATTTTAGCTGCTTTTCTTTTGACAACTTTCAAAGACATAAACCTTATTTTTTAAGGTTTCGTGATTTAAAGTTTTTGCATATTATCTCTCTTTTCTTTGTTATGAAAACAGATAATCTGCTCTATAACTCACTTTGTCCGTTTGTCTATTTCATAAGAGATTTTGTGCTTCCCTACTTCTGGAATATGGATGTTGTTATCCTTATGTTATTAAGGTTGATGAATACAGGAGTAAGAATGAAATGCATAAAAGAAGACTACAGCAAAATGAGCGGATATCCTCCTTCATCCCTGGTCTACATATACAAAAACAAAATCATAAAGGTATCAATATATAACCTAAAGTGTTAAATAAAGAAATCAGGCAGTTAAGCTAAGGGGGTTATTAATGGACTGGAAATTAAAAAAGTATTAAAAGTTTATTAACCACGTAATTTTATTCGTTGGCTCAAAAACTTTGGGTACTTTTTTTTTAGTTTTGACTTGTTGGTTTTCGACCTGTATTGTCTAAACGTTTCAACCTATAATTTTTATTTACAGTTGTTATTTATCATTATTTGGGATTTACATAAATTTTATGTTCATTGTCTTATCCCTTACGTTTACTGACTTCCTACCCCAATATAAAACTTTTTATTAAACATCAAAACTGTGTACTGATTTATCATTCTTTGATATCAAAAGAAACATCAAATTCTGTGTTGTAGTTGCATCCTAAAATCTGATATTTTGATCATCTTCGAAAATTGCTAGTAACGTACTAGCAATTATCTCTAATTATAGAACAGAGCTGGATCTTTAAATCATTTTAGTGGTGAGCCAGATCGGGATGCGCCGAATTTCAGACAATCACAGCGAGGCATTTAATAAAATGCTGTGCTCTCATTGGTGGAAAGTTGGCTCACCACTAAAATGATTTAAAAATAGAAAATTTTCAGGATGATGACACTCCAGAGATACTAGAAATGGCGGACAAGGATTATGTTCAAGTTTGGAAATGTTGAAAATACCACAATTTATCATTGATAATAAAAAAAAACATGCAGAATACATGAAATAATCTTTTTATTATGTGTAGTTTATATACCTATGTACATTACTTACTGTATCAATCTTGTATTATTTTACTTTTCAATATTGTTGATTTTTTAACCATTTAACCATAGTTTTATTTTTTTTTATATTCTATTTGAATTTAGTCAGTGTTAATCGTGTTGTTATTGACATTTATGTCCAAAGTTTTATTTTTTTATGCTCTAGAATTATTAAAATGGCTGAATATCGAAAATGCTCCTCAAGCAAGGTATGTTACCAGGTGATAATGAAAAGCCTGTTCAAGAAAACTTTGGATCATGGATAGAAATCGGAGTAGCGGGTTTCGTCTTATTTTTACAATAGGTAGCTTTTGATAGGTTATTTTAGGTTAGGTTAGTTAATGTTAATGATTGCCCCACAGTGGCTAGAAGAAACGAGAGAAAAGCTACTATGAAAATACGACGAAACCCACTACTTCGTTTTCTTTCCATGGTCCAAAACTATAAAAAAAATCAGACATCAGACCGGCACTGCTAATCGATTCTTATTCCAAACCCAGGCATGATCATAGCAGGTTTCCTACTTTAACGTCCCGAATTAATGGGACCCAGCAACAGGGGCGTCAAAGCTTTTTTTTTGGGGGGGGGGGAGGTAAAATTTTTTAAGGGGGGGGGGAAATTCGTTTTTTGGGGGGGTAAAATGGCGCGCGAATTTATTAAATTTTATTTAGTATTAAAAATGCGCGAAAATTTTTTTTGTTAGGGATTTTTTTTTGGGGGGGGGGATATTTACCCCCCTAAAATTGTTTGGGGGGGGGGGTAAATATCCCCTCCTCAATGGTTGGAGGTGCCTACGGCACCTCCAGGGTAGGGGTATAGTAAATTTTAAATGGGGAGGGGGGGGTAAAATGAAAAAAAATTCGTTTGGGGGGGGGGGGGGGTAATCGCCTTGGACGTCTATGCCCAGCAATAGTCAGTTCAATCCTTAGCTCAGTGACCAAATGTATGTTTTTTCATGATGTTTTATGTATAGGAATTTGCCTACTCTGATACTAATGACAATGTTCGTGGTGATTTATCTACTACTTATGATAGCGGAACAGAAACAGCATCTGTCAACAAATACAGAAATTCTGGTGAAAATTTGAGCGCTAGAAACACTAAAAATATTTCCAAGACAACACACCTGACACAATTTTTTGCGGTTCTACATCGCCTGAATAAAAATATTTCTGAAAATTTATGTGAAATGGAATCACAATTACAGGGTTTAAATTATCAAACTCTAATGGCTGATAATGCTCTTTTAAGACAAACCATCATTGAAAAGGACAATTTTATCAGGCAAATTCAGTTAGATTTTAAAACTCTTGAAAAGGATAATGAACAAACATTTATTGAACTAAATGAACATCGTAAAAAGAATGAAAAATTAAAGAAAAAGTTGATAGAAAAGAATTCAGAAGTTGAGCTGAAAAATGAGGAAGTTAAGAATTTGTCCGAGAAATTAATTGAATTAGAAACAGAACATAATAAGAGGATCAATGTTTTAATGAAGTCGCAACAAAGTGTGGAACAAAAAGATGATTTTAAGGTAAAAGTTATATATAGCTGCAAAAATTAACTACTTATTTGTCAAGTTAATCTTTAAATTAAATTGCCGTAGAAAGTCCTTGACTCTTGTAAAACATATTGCCAAACTTGATTCATATTTTGTACATATTTCGAATATGATGGAGAAAAGAGGACTGTGCACGAACGAGAGCAAGGGAGTTTTATTATCTTCCAGCAGTGAACCCAAGTATTTTTTCTCAGAATACTTAAACGAAAAAAAATTATGTTTCACCACCTCAAATTGAAGAAAAGTAAAAAAAAAATGTCCCAGGATTTTTAGCCGAAAATCTATCAAACATTTTGTTGAGTCCAAGCTGTCTTTAATAGTCGATCGTCAAATGCTAAAAAAACCAAAAGTACATAATTATATCTGATATGAAAATTAACATCAATAGAACACAACATGAGTATTCTCATGCGAATCATCAAATACCTATGATAAAAGTGTTTGAATAAAAGATTTACCACAAGAATATTAGTTTTTAAAATCAATAAAAAAATATTGTGAAAGTTTTTTTTTCTGGATTAGTGTTAGGTATAATTGAAATACTAAAAATGTTTAGATTCACTTCTGGAAGGTAAAAAAAATCACTTGCCTTGTTTATGCATTGTCCCTTTTAATATTGAATGTTGATATTTTAGAATTTGTGTAAGTGTGTCGAACAAGAACAAGCAAAAACAAGTTTGCCGGAAAGAAGGTAAATATTTCTAGATATTTTACACCACGAAACACTACTCTATGGTTAAACACAGGTTAATATTCAAGATCAAGCCGCGCATGTTGTCAGTCAGATTTTATGTACCAAGTAGTAAATTAGAAAAAAACCTTATTTTCTTTTATTATATGGTATAAAAAACTGTACCTAATCTTTTATTCAATGAGTCAGCAGCTGTAAAAAATAATGACTAGCAGTTGCCAAATGGAAGTAATGTCATACATTGAAAAAAAAACATTAGTTGGTAATTATATTTTTTTTACAATTGGGGGACTTATGTGAAAACGAGGGGGGGGGGGGTTATATTGAATCAAGTGGTTGCTTAGAAAATGTTAGGCCTATTTTCCGGGGATTTTAGGAGGGCAGGGGGCTGACTTCCCAAAAACAAGTAAGCTTATACCTTTAAAATCCACGTTTCATCAAGTGGTTTTAGAACTCTAATGGTCTTCACTAACTTGCCCCTTTTACCTAATAAACTGATAATTTATTACCTAGTTATTTTTTTAAAAAGCGAAGCTTTTCTATAACTAGGGTCGGTCCGTCCGTCCGAGATAGATAGCTTTTTTTCGTTAATTAAGGCATGTTAGAATTGTCCTATCGATTTCAAACTTTGCATGATGATTCCTGTAGTAGTTGGGCACGATTTAGAAAGCGTAGCAACTCTATAATCATTACCAGAATGTCCGTACGTCCATTTTAAAAATGTTGATTTTTCTATCTTTTTAACAACAAATTTTCAAGTGTTCTAATTATCCGTTTGATCTTATTTTTGGTATATTGATTCCTGGGACAACAACGAACAATATTATAAGCGAAGCAACTCTATAATCAAGTCCAAAAATGTAAGTATGTCCATAAACATTATCCTGCTTCAAGTTGTTTTTTTCAACAAATTTGCTTACAATTTTGCTTCGACTCTAATACTTTTAAATTCTGATTATTCAGCTCAGATACCATACAAGTGTTAATGTCCGTTTGTCCTACCGTTTCAGTGCTTCGCTTTTATGGATGTTGTCATCCTTGTTTAAAACAGGAATAGAAGACCAGGAAGGTCTAGATCTCGAGGAAGAAATCAAGTTGCCATGAATAGAAGCAACAACAATGGATGCAGCAGGCCTTGTGTAGATAGCAATATTTCTAGATCAAAGAGCCAAAGGTGTGAGAAAATTAGAAAAGATATATAAACGGCCGTAAAATGCATTGTTCAACAGGGAGTAAGGGAGGGGACAATGGGCAATTAATTCAATATAAGAGTTATCAAAGAAAGGGCATGAAATCCAGTTTAATCCAATAAATTTGTAGGAAATTATAAAGGGATTGTTAATTGAATAATAGATTTCCATAGCGTCATGTAAAGTGAAATCACAACTTGTTTTTGATGAAATATATTGAGGTTTTTTGGTGTGATTTTTATATTAAAAGATTATTGGACCCGGCCAGCTGCTAGCAAGAATATGACTGCCCCTTTTTATTCTGTTTATTTCCCTTGCCCCTTGCCCCCACCTCCCTTCTCCCTTCTCCCCGTCTGCTACATTCCAAACTAACACAACGAGTGTTTATTTCCCTTTCCCCCCATTCCCTTATCCCTTCTCCCCGTCTGCAATATTCAAAACATACATAACGAGTAGCGGCATTCTATGCGCAAGTCCCCAAACTCAGTCAGAAACTGCTAAATTCTTGCACATTCCCTTTAAGCCAGTCCCCAAAGTCTGAGACTCCTAAAAATTGAATTATCGATCCATTGTCCCCTCCCTTACTCCCTGATTGTTCAACCTAATTTTTAAAGATCTAAATGGAAGAATACGTTGTCTTTAATTCAACATTTTACAATATTAGCAATATTCCGTAAAATTGTGAGCAAGCTTCCAGTGAAATGCAATAATTGTTCTTATTATTGACCAAACGCATAGTATAATTAAACACATTTAAAAACAGCTTGACCTAATAAGCGCATTTGACTGGAATCTTACAACTTTACGGAATTTTGCGCAAGCTACTATTTAATTTCTGTTATGAATTTGATTTCTTTTATAAACATTAATTTATTATGGCATCTGTTCTGCCATGTCCATCATCCATTATATAAAGAAGACTTATTGTGATTTAATTCGTTTTTGTCTTTGTTTTATTTCTTACAAGTAAAACTGTAGTAAAAACAAGGATGACAACATCCATAAAAGCGAAGCTCTAAAATGGAAGGAACATTAACACTTGTAGATTGTCAGAACTGAATTAGCAGAATATTAATGCATCAGTACAAACAATATTTTAAGAAAATTTGTTGCAAAACTGCATAAATAGATGATACTGTTTAAGGACATACTTACATTTTTGAAACTTTTTTATAAAGATGCTTCGCTTATAATATTGTACCTTGTTGTAATAGGAATCAGTTTTCAAAAAATCAGAAGAATCGGTTAATTTTAACATACAAAAATTTGTTGTCAAAAAAGTTAAAAATCTACCTGTTTAAAATGAACGTACGGACATTCTGGTATTGTTTATAGAGTTGCTACGCTTTCTAAATTGTACCTAACTACTATAGAAATCATCATGCAAAGTTTGGAATCGATAGGACAATTCTAACCTGTTTAAATTAACGAAAAGAGCTAACTCTCTGTGACGGACGGACGGACCGACCCTAATTATAGAAAAGCTTCGCTTTTAAAAAGTTAAAGTTAAAAGCTGAATTATTATGTATACTATAGCTTATGTAAGCACATTCAAAAATTCCAACCCTACCCTCCCTCAGTCTGCTAAACCCCTTATCCAGCAAAGAGACTCCTTAAGAGAAACCAACCCCCATGATCCTCAAATTCAAATCCTTAATGACCAAATCTCCTCAATAGTAAACCAACATTCCAACAAAAAATGGCAAGAAACCCTTTCCAAATCCGACCATAGAACAAATCCTTCCAAATTCTGGTCCCTCCTCAAGTCCCTTTCCGGCAAAAACAACTCCCCTCCCTCCAACCAACCCATTTCCTTCAACAACAACAAAGTCCACACCTCCCACCTCCACATTGCCGAATCCTTCACCAGTCAATTCACCTCTGTCTCCCGTCATACTTCCAACCCTTTCTCCAGAAAAATTATCCGTAAAATCCGCCGCCGCAACCACCTCAACAGAAACTTCCAACCTTTTACCCCTGCCCTTGTCCTTGAAGCAATTAAAAATTCCTCCAATTCCTCTGCACTTGGCCCCGACAACCTTAACATCCTTCACCTTAAACACCTTGGTCCAAATGGCATCTCCTACCTCACTAAACTTTTCAACCTCTCCATCTCCGCTGCCAACATCCCTGCCATTTGGAAACTATCCAAAATCATTGCCCTCCTCAAACCTGGTAAACCCCCTGACCTTTCCACCTCCTACCGCCCAATCTCCCTCCCCTGTCCTGCAGCAAAAGTCCTTGAACGCCTACTTCTCCCCTACCTTAAACAATCCCTCTCCACCCACCCCTCACAACACGGCTTTAAACCCCTCCACTCCACCACCTCCTCCCTCCTCAACCTTTCCACCACCATTGCCAATGGCTTCAATCAAAACCTCCCCCCCAGCCGCACAACTGTTGCCTCCATCGACCTTTCCAAAGCATTTGACTGCATTCCCATCCACCTCCTTCTCCAAAAAATCTCCTCCTCCAACCTTCATCCCAACATCATTAGATGGCTATCCTGCTACTTGCGTGGCAGGATGGCTTTCTGTTCCTATCAAAACACCAATGCCTCTCCTAAAATTGTCCACACTGGCGTCCCCCAAGGCTCTGTTATCTCCCCAGTCCTCTTCAACTTCTACATAGCAGATGCCCCCCACATTCCCCCTGCCCACACCTCCTCCTATGCCGACGACCTTAACTCCTTCCACTCCTCCCCTAACATCCCCCAGTCAGTTGAATCCATCAACTCCCACCTCTCCTCAATCGCTGACTGGGCCTCCACCAACGGCCTCTCCGTAGCTCCCAACAAATCCACTGTCACTCTCTTCACTTCTGACCGCAAGCACCAATCCAACCTCCATCCTCAAGTCCAAATCAACGGCTCCACCCTTCCCCTTGAGAAAACCCCTAAAATCCTTGGAGTTACCTTTGACACCTTTTTCAATTTCAGTTCCCATGTCTCCACCATTTCCTCAAAAATTTCCTCCCGCCTTAGAATCCTCAAATGTCTGGCTGGCACCAAATGGGGCCACCAGAATGAGACTCTCCTCACCACCTACAACACCCTCCTCCGCCCCATCACCACCTATGCCTGTCCTGTTTGGTTCCCTAACACCTCCAAAAACAACATTGACAAACTCCAAGTCCTCCAAAACCAAGCCCTCCGCATCTGTACTGGTTCCACTAAAAAATCTCCAATCAGCCACCTCCACCAAGAAACCAAAATCCTACCAGTACGGAACCACCTTTCCCTTCTTTGTTCCCAATACCTGGCCTCCTCCCTCCGCCCCTCCCACCCATCCTTCCACAACGTCACAACCCCCCCTGGCCCTAGATCCAAAAAATCCACCCTTCAATCCATGTTCCTTCCTACTCTCCAACCTTTTCTTTCCCCCGACAACACCCTCCTTCCCACAAACTAAAAATCCACAATCTCCAGACTCCACACCTCAGCTGTCACCCAAGCCATAAATTCTTACCCCCCTAATCCTGTCCTTAATCAAGCTCCCCCTGACATCAACCCCTCCGAAATCCAACTCCCCAGGCACTACAGAACCATCCTCTCCCAATTAAGATCCAACTATTGTCCTAAACTCCAAAGCTACCTCCATTCCATCAACGCTTCTCTTACCCCCAACTGCCCATCCTGTCCTGTTAATCCTACCACAGAAACAGTCCAGCACCTCTTTTCATGCCCAAATAATCCTACAAATCTTACTCCTATGGACCTCTGGCAAAATCCCACCCATGTAGCTGCCTTCCTCTCCTCCCATCCAAGTTTCACCAGCCTTCCTCCCCTCCAACGCCCCCCTCCAGAGCCCCCACCATAAGCCCACGCCCCCCCCCCTCACCCCACTGATGACTACCCGGACCGGAAACTGACTATGAGCAGCCAAAACAACAACAAGCACATTCACAAATGCGAATTGAGAGTTTGTACTTTATCGTAATACATAAAAAAAAATTACTCATGATTCAGGAGGGAAGTGGTGACTTTGTACGTGGGAAACCTTAGCCCAGTAGTCAGCAGACAAGATTTAATGGATCGCTTTCAAGTCTTTGGTTTGGTTTTAGATGTCAGGATTATAGCGAAGATAAACTCAGGATTGTGTCAAAAACATTAATATTTACACTATGAAGGCAGGGGTGTATATTCTACATGGGATCCCCTGCTCAGGGGGGGGGGGGGATAAAAAAATAAGTGGTTGGAGGGGAAAAAAATGTAAAAATTAGTAAACTGAAAACATTTTTTCCATTCCCCCCCCCCCCCCCCCCTCCTTGGTGAAAAAAACTAAAAAAAATGGGTGGAAGGAGGGATAAAATAAATAAAATATAGAGTTCTTAAAATATTTTTCCATTTTCTCCCCTACTAAAAGTAGGGGGGGAAAAAAAATAAAAAAATTTGTAGCAGGGGAAAAAAAATAAATCTTGTGCAGAATATACACCTCTGTATGAAGGCTAGGTTGAGTGTTAGGCTGCGTTTTGTAAAGGGTTTCTGATATAGATTAGAAACAAAACTGATCATATTATTACTATTTTTTTTTTGTTAAAAAAGGAAATGTGCAGTGTACACTTTATTAGAAAAAATGATGTGGGGGGTCGGTTGTTTATCTAGAACTAGTAGAGCTATATGAGGCTAACATCATGCTTAAGCTCATATAGATGGGTCTGAAGTTTCTTTTTGAAATATGCCTTTTCACGTTAGTCGCTGAATACTTGTGGAATATCTTGGCCATTTGGAATCTTTGGAAACCAGTGGCATGTACAGGTATTTTTCAAATTGATGTACTTCTTGAAGGGTTGAAAAAAATGTAAGGCGGTTTTACCAATTTGATCTGCACTGCATGCTTATGTTTGAGATCATAGAACTTTTTCCTTAAAAATTGTGGACTGAATGGTTTATTAGAATGAAACGTTTACTAAATTGTGGACTGAATGGTTTATTAGAATGAAACGTTTACTAAATTGTGGACTGAATGGTTTATTAGAATGAAACGTTTACTAAATTGTGGACTGAATGGTTTATTAGAATGAAACGTTTACTAAATTGTGGACTGAATGGTTTATTAGAATGAAACGTTTACTAAATTGTGGACTGAATGGTTTATTAGAATGAAACGTTTACTAAATTGTGGACTGAATGGTTTATTAGAATGAAACGTTTACTAAATCACCAGAATTTGACACATTTATATTATATAGGTCACCAATTATATGCTTTTGTCGACATGCTGGATTTAAGTGATGCTAAAGAAGCTATGGATAATCTGAATAGGAATGTGTATTTGGCCAATATTGTTGCATGTTCTTCAGTGTTTTTTATCTAATAACAAGGATGACAACATCCATAAAAGCGAAGCACTGAAACGGTAGGACAAACGGACATTAACACTTGTCTAGTGTCTGAACTGAATAATCAGAATATAAAGTATCGAAAGAGTCGAATCAAAATTTTAAGTAAATTTGTTGAAAAACTGCTTGATACAGGATAATGTTTTAGACATACTTACATTTTTAGGACTTGATTATAGAGTTGCTTTGCTTATACTATTGTTCTTTGTTGTCCCAGGAATCAATATACCAAAAATCAGATCAAACGGATAAGGGGGGGGGAAGTTTTGCCACTTTCGCTTACTCCGTGATTATTGGGCTAGGTATTAAAGTTAGACTATAGGTTATTTGGGATAAAAATTTACTTTTGGGTAGTAGTTCACGTATTTTTAATCATTTTTTGGATAACCCCACCCCCTAGCCCCCCGGGGCTCAAAAACCCCCTAAAAATGAACCTAACCTTAATTTTCTCAGGAACAATTTGACCAATTGAGATGATTTTTTAAACTTAAGCTTTTATGCTTATAAACTAACTTCTAGTTTAAAAGTCACCCCCCTGCCGCCAACCCCTAGCCCTCCGGGGCTCCAAAAAACCCTAAAAATGAACCTAACCTTAATTTTCTCAGGAACCATTTGACCAATAGAGATGATTTTTTAAACTTAAGCTTTTATGCTTATAAACTAACTTCTAGTTTAGAAGTCACCCCCCTGCCGCCAACACCTAGCCCTCCGGGGCTCCAAAAAACCCTAAATATGAACCTAACCTTAATTTTCTCAGGAACCATTTGACCAATAGAGATGAATTTTAAAACTTAAGCTTTTATGCTTATAAACTAACTTCTAGTTTAGAAGTCATCCCCCTGCTGCCAACCCCTAGTCCTCCGGGGCTCCAAAAAACCCTAAAAATGAACCTAACCTTAATTTTCTTAGGAACCATTTGACCAATAGAGATGATTTTTTAAACTTAAGCTTTTATGCTTATAAACTAACTTCTAGTTTAGAAGTCACCCCCCTGCCGCCAACACCTAGCCCTCCGGGGCTCCAAAAAACCCTAAATATGAACCTAACCTTAATTTTCTCAGGAACCATTTGACCAATAGAGATGAATTTTAAAACTTAAGCTTTTATGCTTATAAACTAACTTCTAGTTTAGAAGTCATCCCCCTGCTGCCAACCCCTAGTCCTCCGGGGCTCCAAAAAACCCTAAAAATGAACCTAACCTTAATTTTCTCAGGAACCACTTGACTAATAGAGATGATTTCTTAAACTTAAGCTTTTATGGTTATAAACTAACTTTAAGTTAGAAGTCGCCGCCAACCTCTAGCCCCCCGGGGCTCAAAAAAACCCTAAAAATGAACCTAACCTTAATTAAAATTTCTTATTTGAAGAGTTAGAGGTACATTTATAAAACCAAATATGCTTATTTTTGGATATTATTGACATATTTGCTGAAAAAATTAGAATCGTCCTCCAGGTTCAGGTGCTGCAGGCCTCCATGTCCACTCTGGAGACAGGTAAAATTAAAATTTCTTATTTGAAGAGTTAGAGGTACACTTATTAAAACAAATATGCATCTTTTTGGATGTTTTTGACATATCTGATGAAAAAATTAGAATCGGCCTTCAGGTTCAGGTGCTGCAGGCCTCCAGGTCCACTCTCGACAGGTGAAAATAAAAATTTCTTATTTGAAGAGTTAGAGGTACACTTATTTAACCAAACATGCTTTTTTTTGGATGTTATTGACATATCTGCTGAAAAAATTTTAAATCAGCCTCTAACTTCAGGTGCTGCAGGTCTCCAGGTCCACTCCTGAGACAAGTAAAAATTAAAATTTCTTATTTGAAGAGTTAGAGGGCAACTTATAAAACAGAATATGGATCTTTTGGCTGTTATTACTATTTCTGGAGAAAAATATTAATTTGGCTCCAAGTTCAGATATTCACCTGGCCAGCTGCAACCAGCGGTCACCAAGACGCAGGTAAAAGTGTCCATATCAAAAAGTATCAATGAATATGATACCTAACATGTTTTAAAAAACTGAGAAAAAAAACAGCGAAAATATCTGAAAATATCCCCAAAAAGCCATCTAGAAGCCTGCAGTACCTGGAGGCCAATTTTATTTTTTCTTTAAATATGGTAATATTATCCAACAAGATGCTTATTTTCTTGGGAATTGACCTCTAACTCTTAAATTAAGAATCTAAATTTTTTCATGTCTGGAGTTGAACTGGAGGCCTGCAGCACCTGAACTTGGAGGCCGATTTAAATTTTATTTTCAAGTATGTTATTAACATCAAAAACAATGCATAGTTTGTTTTATAAGTTAACCTCCAAATAAGAAAATTTATTTTTACCTATCCAGTGTCCACCTGGAGGCCTGTAGGACCCGAACCTGGAGGCCGATTTTAATTTTTTCAGCAGATATGTCAATAACATCCAAAAAGAAGAATATTTGGTTAAATAAGTGTACCTCTAACTCTTCAAATCAGAAATTTTAATTTTCACCTGTCGAGAGTGGACCTGGAGGCCTGCAGCACCTGAACCTGGAGGCCGATTCTAATTTTTTCATCAGATATGTCAATAAAATCCAAAAAGTAGCATATTTGTTTAAATAAGGGTACCTCTAACTCTTCAAATAAGAAATTTTAATTTTTACCTGTCTCCAGAGGGGACCTGGAGGCCTGCAGCACCTGAACCTGGAGGCCGATTCTAATTTTTTCAGCAGATATGTCAATCACATCCAAAAAGATGCATATTTGGTTTAATAAGTGTACCTCTAACTCTTCAAATAAGAAATTTTAATTTTACCTGTCTCCAGAGTGGACCTGGAGGCCTGCAGCACCTGAACCTGGAAGCCGATTCTAATTTTTTCAGCAAATATGTCAATAACATCCAAAAATAAGCATATTTGGTTTAATAAATGTACCTCTAACTCTTCAAATAAGAAATTTTAATTAAGGTTAGGTTCATTTTTAGGTTTTTTTGAGCCCTGGGGGGCTAGAGGTTGGTGGCAGGGGGCTTCTTCTAAACTTCTATCATCTATATTAGTCAAGTGGTTCCTGAGAAAATTAGGGTTAGGTTCATTTTTAGGGTTTTTTTGGAGCCCCAGAGGGCTAGGGGTTGGCGGTAGGGGGATGACTTCTAAACTAGAAGTTAGTTTATAAGCATAAAAGCTTAAGTTTTAAAAATCATCTCTATTGGTTAAATGGTTCCTGAGAAAATTAAGGTTAGGTTCATATTTAGGTTTTTTGGAGCCCCGGAGGACTAAGGGTTGGTGGCAGGGGGTTGACTTCTTAACTAGAAGTTAGTTTATAAGCATAAAAGCTTAAGTTTAAAAAATCATCTCTATTAGTCAAATGGTTCCTGAGAAAATTAAGGTTAGGTTCATTTTTAGGGTTTTTTGGAGCCCCGGAGGGCTAGGTGTTGGCGGCAGGGGGGTGACTTCTAAACTAGAAGTTAGTTTATAAGCATAAAAGCTTAAGTTTAAAAAATCATCTCAATTGGTTAAATTGTTCCTGAGAAAATTAAGGTTAGGTTCATTTTTAGGGGGTTTTTGAGCCCCGGGGGGCTAGGGGGTGGGGTTATCCAAAAAATGATTAAAAATACGTGAGCTACTACCCAAAAGTAAACTTTTATCCCAAATAGCCTATAGTCTAACTTTAATACCTAGCCCAATAATCACGGAGTAAGCGAAAGTGGCAAAACTTCCCCCCCCCTTAGATCACATAAAAATTTGTTGCTAAAAAAGTAGAAAAATCGACATGTTTAAAATGGACATACGGACATTCTGGTAATGATTATAGAGTTGCTACGCTTTCTAAATCGTACCTAACTACTACAGGAATCATCATGCAAAGTTTGAAATCGATAGGACAATTCTAACATGCCTAAATTAACGAATAAAAGCTATCTATCTCGGACGGACGGACGGACCGACCCTAATTATAGAAAAGCCTCGCTTTTAATAAAAAGTATTTACATTTTCACCTGGGAAATATAATCAGAAATAAAAGATAAAGACAGTTTTAGATTCGGCATTTCGGGATAAAAATAAAATAAAAATGAAAAAAAAATATTTTTTAAATGTTGGTGTCTCCGTCAAAATTGTTTTCATTGCAGATTTGTGTGTTAAAATCTTCACCTCTTTCTATCCTTGCCATTTAAAATCTTTTACGAGCTGAGACACAGGTTTTTTGAACCAAGTCAGGATTGAGTCTACAAAAAAAACTTTATAAATACCTGTACTATTTAAGGGGGGGGGGGGGAAGTTCTGACACTTTTGCGTAAACAGTGATTATAGGCTTTGTCTTTGGAGTGAGAGTATAGGTTATATGGCAAAAAAGTTTCCTTTTGGGATGTAGTTTTCCTATTTTTAAAAAAAATTTGGATTCGGCCTCCTAGTTTTAAATTTCAAGTTAGAACAAAACTTATTTAACAAAAGTTGCTACTTTATGGATGGTATGAACTAATTTGAAGAAAATTTTGAAATCGGGCTCCAGGTTCAGGTACTGCAGGCCTCCAGGTGGATCCTGGACAGGTAAAAATTGAAAATTTTTACTTTAAAAGTTAGAACAAAACTTATTTAACAAAAGTGGCTTCTTTATAGATAGTATTAACTAATTTGAAGAAAATTTTGAAATCAGGCTCTAGGTTCAGGTACTGCAGGCCTCCAGGTGGATCCTGGACAGGTAAAAATTGAAAATTTTTAGTTTAAAGGTTAAAACAAAACTTATTTAACAAAAGTAGCTTTTTTATAGATGGTATTAACTAATTTGAAGAAAATTTTGAAATCGGGCTCCAGGTTCAGGTACTGCAGGCCTCCAGGTGGATCCTGGACAGGTAAAAATTGAAAATTTTTACTTTAAAAGTTAAAACAAAACTTATTTAACAAAAGTGGCTTCTTTAAAGATGGTATTAACTAATTTGAAGAAAATTTTGAAATCGGGCTTCAGGTTCAGGTACTGCAGGCCTCCAGGTAGATCCTGGACAGGTAAAAATTGAATTTTTTTACTTTAAAAGTTAGAACAAAACTTATTTAACAAAAGTGGCTTCTGTATGGATGGTAGGAACTAATTTGAAGAAAATTTTGAAATCGGGCTCCAGGTCAAGGTACAGCAGGCCTCCAGATGGACCCTGGACAGGTTAAAAACTGAAATTTTTTTCTATTAAAGTTAGAACAAAACTTATTTAACAAAAGTTGATACTTGATGGATGGTATTAACTAATTAAAAAAAAAATTGAAATTAGGCTCCAGGTATAGGTACTGCAGGCCTCCAGGTGGATCCTGGACGGGTAAAAATTGAAAATTCTACTTTAAAAGTTAGAACAAAACTTATTTAACAAAAGTACCTTCTTTATAGATGGTATTAACTAATTTGAAGAAAATTTTGAAATTGGGCTCCAGGTTCAGGTTCTGCAGGTCTCCAGGTGGATCCTGGACAGGTAAAAATTGAAAATTTTTAGTTTAAAAGTTAAAACAAAACTTATTTATCAAAAGTAGCTTCTTTATAGATGGTATTAACTAATTTGAAGAAAATTTTAAAATCGGGCTCCAGGTCAAGGTACTGGTAGGATCAAGGTGGATCTTGAACAGGTAAAAACGGAAATTATTCACTATTTAATTTAAGACAAAATTTATTTAACAAAAGTTGTTAATTTTTAGCTAGTATTACTTAATTTGAAGAAAAAGACGAAATCAAGTTTTGTTCTAACTTTTAAAGTAAAAAATTTCAATTTTTACCTGTCCAGGATCTACCTGGAGGCCTGCAGTACCTATACCTGGAGCCCGATTTCAAAATTTTCTTTACATTAGTTAATACCATCTATAAAGAAGCTACTTTTGTTAAATAAGTTTTGTTCTAACTTTTAAAGTAAAAAAATTCAATTTTTACCTGTCCAGGATCTACCTGGAACCCGATTTCAAAATTTTCTTCAAATTAGTTAATACTATCTATAAAGAAGCTACTTTTGTTAAATAAGTTTTGTTCTAACTTTTAAAGTAAAACAATTCAATTTTTACCTGTCCAGGATCTACCTGGAGGCCTGCAGTACCTGAACCTGGAGCCCAATTTCAAAATTTTCTTTAGATTAGTTAATACCATCCATGAAGTATCAACTTTTGTTAAATAAGTTTTGTTCTAACTTTAATAGAAATTTTTTCAGTTTTTACCTGTCCAGGATCCACCTTGAGGTTGCAGTACCTGAACCTGGAGCCCGATTTCAAAATTTTCTTTAAATTAGATAATACCATCCATGAAGTATCAACTATATCCCAAAAGGAAACTTTTTTGTCAAATAACCTATCCTCTCACTCCAAAGACAAAGCCTATAATCACTGTTTACGCAAAAGTGTCAGAACTCCCCTCCCCCCCCCCCTTAGTAATCTATTTTATTGAAAAATAAACATCTTTTCTACACAACAGATCTAAGATAGATGGGAGGATCTGTGTGGTACGATGGGGTAACCATATGAAGGTGAGACAATCTTTCAGTAAACACGTGCAAAAAGTCCTTAGGAATTCACTGCTAAACAGTAAACCCCCTTTGATTTGACCTACCATTCCATTTTCATCTTTTCAATTATTAGTTTTGCTTTAAAAAGATTACGAGACTTACAAATATAATCTTAAATTAAATACTAACAAATGTCTCAATTAAAGTTTTAAATATTTTTAATTTAGAAAGAGTACAATCTCTACAATAGTATAAAGTTCTGCCTTTCTATTGCTTTGAAATTGGCATAAAGATTGTTTTTTAGCGTACATTTAGGAAGTATAAAAGTCTTATTTTTTTTGACTTGTTCAGGACTGGGATAACGGACAAGAAGACAAGCCGCACAATGGGCTGATGTTTCCATAAATGACGCCAAATAATATTCCCATCAATAGATATATCATTCAGGGGTGTATATTCTGCACAAGTTTTATTTTTTTTCCCCTGCTACTAATTTTTTTTATTTTTCTTCCCCCCCTAGTTTTTTCTCACCAAGTAGGGGGAAAATGGAAAAATATTTTATTTATTTTACCACACATTTTTAAAAATTTTTTTCACCACCAGCCTGATTCCCCCCTCGGGAACTGGAAAAAATGTTTTCAGTTTTCTTAATTTTTACATTTTTTTTCCCTCCAACCACTTATTTTTTATTTCCCCCCCCCCCCCCTGAGCAGGGGATCCCATGTAAAATATACACCCCTGGTATTATTACATATATCTTACACCAGATTTTCATGTTCTAAAATAAAGTGAAACACTTATCGTGTTAAAATAAGGATTACCACCTTTACTCCATTCCATCCCCTCCTGATGGTTGAACGAACTGACCAATAAACGAGTTCCAATTTAGCAACCTAAATTGGCGACAATTTTTCCCCTGTCATATTATCCACGTATAATTTACATCCAATCTCCAAACCGTGCTTAGCTATAGTAAGAAACTTAGTAATATGTTAAATGAACTGTAATGTTACTAAGAACAGTTGAATTTTCATTACATATCTTTTTTTACGTGAACCACATATTTTTTCTTGTTTGACGATAAGAACTACATATACAAGGCATATAAAATACACTATGTAGATTAACAATATCAAGACTTTGATTAAAACTATACTCTTGTGATATGGTACAGCTTAATTATGTGACCATGTTGTTCCTTTTTTATCTTTACCACCGTTCCCGCTGTTCACCGCCGTTTTCTGCCTCCGCCAAAAATATTTGAAAAAAATGGTCTCAAATGATTCCTAATCATCTAATTCGGCGAGAAATGTGAATAAATTTTGTTCTTGGCGTCATTGGAAAACGGCGGTCACTCTCTAAAACTAAGGGAGTAGCACCCAAAATAAAATTACTGGTATGTCGTTGCACGATACGCCACAACTTCTCGCCGCCCCCTTTTCTTTGCCGCTCTTAATCTTGATGTGATAAGCTTGTTTTTTTTTTCAGACAATTTTTCAAGCAGTTTTTCTAAAATGGACAATGAGCCGGCCCTGGATTGAAAGACATGATTATTTACCCGGAGGAGCTAGGAACAATTACGACCAAGAGGATTTTCTAATAAAATATCTTATTTTCAATTTTAGGGTCATTTTAATACCCTATTATCCAGGGGTGTATATTATACATGGGATCTCCTACTCAGGGGGGGGGGGGGGGAAATAAAAAATAAGTGGTTGGAGGGAAATAAAATGAAAAAATTAAGAAAACTGAAAACATTTTTTCCATTTCCCTCCTTGGTGAAAAAATCTTTTAAAAATGTGTGGTAGGAGGGATAAAATAAATAAAATATAGAGTTCTTTAAATATTTTTCCATTTTCCCCCTTCTTGGTGAGAAAAAACTAGGGGGGGGAAGAAAAATAAAAAATTTTGTAGCAGGGGAAAAAAAATAAATCTTGTTCAGAATATACACCCCTGCTATTATCTGAAGTGGGACAGGAACTGGCAAGTAGGGATGGAAAACATCTAGCCAATATGAAACATTCCTTGACGCTCTATCTTCAGATCTCACAAAATTACCTATTCTTTAGATTAAAATTAGTGGTTGAAACGTTTGAACACTCGCATTAATTATCAACCAATCAAAATTCACTGAAGTTCCTAAAGTTGTTTAGCCAAAGAATGAGAAATCGTTAATACAGGACTTTGGGGACTAGTGTGATAAACAACCCATTGTCCCCTCCCTCGCTCTAAATATAGCCTGGGATATCCTGTAGAGGATGGGATAAACAACCTAGTTCTTATATTTATGTATCTCTGAACCAAATCTTGATTAATGATGTGCATGATTTATTATATGGTCAAACGCCCTTCAGACAACCACCTCTTTGATTGCATGACCTTTGTCTAGAAGTGCTAATTGTGCATTGTAATGAGTTGGACCAATAAAGGTAGTGTCTATTGTTGGCCCAGGGCATTCTTACTACTTATTTATGGCGCGCAACTGACAAAGCAGCAGTAGGAACATATATGATTAGATACTTCTACCCAAAAGCAAACTTTTATCCCAAATTACCTATAGTCTCACAGTAATACCTACCTCGGTGCTTATCTTTTACGTGAAAGTGGCAAAACTCCAACCCCCCCTCCTTTACTTATATGTTGCACCAGATTTTCATGTACTCTAATAAATTGCTACTCCCAACTGGATAAAATAACGATATCACCCCTTTTTCCATCCACGTTACTATCCCCTCTCCTCTTCTTGGATTAACGAGCTCACTGACCATAAATGAGGTCCTAATTTAATTAGCAACCTTGATTGAGCTTAAATTTTCCCCTGTCAATATATCCAGTTTTAGGATCAAGTAAAGCCATCCGGGTCCAAGGACATCAGATCTTTCATTCAATCTGGAAGTGGCAGCAGCTCACAGAACAATAATACCAACAATAACATGCCAACCAATATGCTGGCAGCAGCCAAGGTGTCAGTCTTGGCGGTTGGTCAACACAAAATGATGCAAAGAAAGAGCAAGATTAAAGTGGGCATCCACTAATTTTTCTAGCTCTAGTCAAAGTAGTATTAAAGTTAATGGTGATAAACATGATAAATACACCAAGTCAAAAGTTCCAATAATTGAAAATACCTCAATTGACACAATTGTTGAAAGAAGCAATTGTCCTGTTTGCAGCAAGCTTATTGATGTTTCTAAAATAAATGAACATTTAGATATTTGTTTAACATCATCAGTTGGTTCTAACAGTCCAAGCAAAGACAATACTAAAACAAACAATTTACCAAATAAATCTTCTAATTGTGATAAAGTTAGAGACATAAGGAAAAATGATAAGAGGATGAATACTCACCCCTTTTTCATGGTAAAATACTACTTCCCCATCCCTAAATTTAGAAGCAGACGAAAATCAAAAACCGCCCAGGGCTTTTTGTAAGTCAATCATAAATAATAATGTGAATAAAAAGAAAAGCGATATTTAGCAAACAGCCGTGGTCGGTCAGAATCAGCTGAATGTTCATTATGAAAAAAATTTCCCCCTTTTTAGAAATAGAAGGCTTCATCTTTCATGAACAAATTTTTTAAAATAAAAATAAAATTCTATGTAATTTTTAATTAAAACATTAAAACGAAAATATCTAATCTAATATTCTTGCCCTAAATATGGAAATAGTAAAAAGTAAAAAAATATTTTTTTAAATAATTTTTAATCCTCCCATTTGAAAAGTAGTGGAATAGCAATAAATTTTAGCGCGGCAACAGCGCTAAGTAGGCCTCTAGGCCCACTGCCTATTTTCGTCTTCTAGTTGCTTCGATTCCTCTCTTTTATTGTTTTCTCTATGGTTAGAGATCTTGATGACCTAGATGACCCAGTTTAATGATTCTGATGATGATTTACTGTCTCAAGCTTCAGATGATGCAGAGTCTTCCATTAATGATTCTCTAAATTCTCCAGAACATATAAAAGGTATATTTTCATTTCTATCAGATTAAATATCAACTTTCTAGGTACAATGGGGGGGTGGGGGAGTTTTGTCACATTTGCGTAAACCTGGCACCTAGGCTTTATCTTTGGACTGAGAGGATAGGTTATTAATGATAAAATCATTCTTATATGATGAATTTTACGAATTTTTTAGATTTTTTGGATAGGCCTCCAGGTTCCGGAGCTTCAGGCTTCCAGGTGGTCTCTGTACAGGTAAAAATGAAAAACAAAATTTTTTACAAATCAACTTTAAAAAAAAAAATTTGTTTTCATTTTACAGGTCAACTTTTAAAACAAAATATGCATCTTTTTTAATATTATTCACTTATTTGAAGAAAAAAGATGCATATTTTGTTTTTATTGTATATGTGGTTTATGGTACGTTATATTTTCAAAAAATGTACATTATTGTGTTAATTGTAAATTTTTTGTAGTACGTTATTTTCAATATTTATATCAAAAAGGCGGTGGTCGCCCTGTAAGTATTTTGCATGTAATTATACAAACACTCCTTAAATATGCAAGCAAAAAAAGAATGGGAAATCAGGGATCTAAAGGGATAAGACAATGTCCAATAAGGGGGGGGGGGGAAGTTTGTACACTTATAGGAAATGAAATTCAGTACCAAAGATTGGGAGGGTACTGTGGGCTTGTTTTTAAAGTTATCAACCTAATTCTTTTTGTAGGCTCTCTTATATGACTGGATATACACGTATTTCTTTGAAAATTGATTTTCGGCACTTTCCTTCTAGGGGCATGTGGAGCAATAGACCCCCCAAAACACTAAAAATATGAGTTCTGAACTTATTTTTAAAGATATCAACCTGATTTTTTTTTATAATACTTTTTTAAAATAACCGAATCAATGAACCATTACAGATTTCATTTTGGGACTTTCCTTCTAGGGCCTATTGGAGCAATAGACCCCCCAAAACACTAAAAATATGAGTTCTGACCTTATTTTTAAAGATATCAACCTGATTTTTTAAAATAATACTTTTCTAACATAACCGAATCAACGAACCATTACAGATTTCATTTTAGGACTTTCCTTCTAGGGCCTTGTGGAGCAAAAGACCCCAAAAAATACTAAAAATATGAGTTCTGTGCTTATTTTTAAAGATATCTACCTGATTTTTTAAAAATAATACTTTTTCAACATAACTGATTGAAGAAACCATTACGAATTTCATTTTCGGACTTTTCTTCTAGGGGCTTGTGGAGCATAAGACCCCCCAAAACACTAAAAATATGAGTTCTGACCTTATTTTTAAATATATCAACCTGATTTTTTTTTATAATACTTTTTTAACATAACCGAATCAACGAACCATTACAGATTTCATTTCGGGACTTTCCTTCTAGGGGCTTGTGGAGCAATAGACCCCCCAAAACACTAAAAATATGAGTTCTGAGCTTATTTTTAAATATATCAACCTGATTTTTTTTTAATAATACTATTTTAACATAACCGAATCAACAAACTATTACAGATTTCATTTTGGGACTTGGGCTTGTGGAGAAATAGACCCCCCAAAACACTAAAAATATGAGTTCTGAGCTTATTTTTAAATATATCAACCTGATTATTTTTTATTAATACTTTTTTAACATAACTGAATCAACAAACCATTACAGATTTCAGTTTGGGACTTTCCTTCTAGGGTCTTGTGGAGCAAAAGACCCCAAAAAACACTAAAAATATGAGTTCTGTGCTTATTTTTAAAGATATCTACCTGATTTTTTTAAAATAATACTTTTTCAACATAACCGATTGAAGAAACCATTACGGATTTCATTTTGGTACTTTCCTTCTAGGGGCTTGTGGAGCAAGACCCCCAAAATCTACGAACTATTACAGATTTCATTTTAGGACTCTCTTTCTAGGGGCTTGTGGAGCAAAAGACCCCAACACTAAAAATATGAGTTCTGAGCTTATTTTTAAATATATCAAACTGATTTTTTAAAAATAATACTTTTTTAACATAACCAAACTAAGAAACCATTACGGATTTCATTTTGGGACTTTCTTTCTAGGGGCTAGTGGAGCAAAGATCCCAAAAACACTAAAAATATGAGTTCTGAGCTTATTTTTAAAGATATTAACCTGATTTTTTTATAATACTTTTTTAACATAACCAAATCTACGAAACAATACAGATTTCATTTTGGGACTTTCCTTCTAGAGCTAGTGGAGCAAAAGACTTCAAAAAAACACTAAAAATAGGAGTTCTGAGCTTATTTCTAAAGATGTCAACCTGATTTTTTAAAGAAAACTTTTTTAACAACTGACTTAATGAACCATTACAGATTTCATTTTGGGACTTTACTTCTAGGGACTAGTGGAGCAAAAGACCCCCCAAAACACTAAAATATGAGTTCTGACCTTATTTTTAAAGATATCAACCTGATTTTTTTAAAACACTTTTTTAACATAACTGAACTTGGTAACTTTTACAGATTTAATTTTGGGACTTTCCTTCTAGAAGCTAGTGAAGCAAAAGATCCCCAAAACACTAAAAATATTTTTTTAATGTGAAATTTTTTCACATAAATGAACTAGGTAATCATTACAGATTTTGATTTCCTTCTAGGGTCCAATGAAAATGCGCTTGAATCAATTCACAGTCATATTCAAATATTATGTAGTATTCTGAAAAAAAATTACATTAAGACGACTAGATTAAGGTTTCATAATACTTGGTATAGAAATACTGTACAAAGACTAAAAATGATGATGTATCCTAACAAATTTTAAAAAATTTTAAAAAGTCAAAAACTATCTACATAATTGAAAAAAATTAAGTATTCAGTGTTAAAAAAGAAAACTATTAGTTATTGATTGGTTTTTCAATTGCAACAAATACTGCATGTCTTTTGCCCCACTAGCTTCTAGAAGGAAAGTCCCAAATGAAATCTGTAAAAGTTACCAAGTTCGGTTATGTTAAAAAAGTGTTAAAAAAATGAGGTTGATATCTTTAAAAATAAGGTCAGAACTCATATTTTTAGTGTTTTAGGGGTCTTTTGCTCCACTACATCCTAGAAGGAAAGTCCGAAAATGAAATCTATAATGGTTCTTTGATTCAGTTATGTTAAAAAAGTATCATAAAAAAAATCAGGTTGACATCTTTAAAAATAAGGTCAGAACTCATATTTTTAGTGTTTTTTGGGGTCTTTTGCTCCACAAGCCCTAGAAGGAAAGTCCCAAAATAAAATCTGTAATGGTTTGTTGATTCGGTTATGTTAAAAAAGTAATATAAAAAAAATCAGGTTGATATCTTTAAAAATAAGGTCAGAACTCATATTTTTAGTGTTTTTTGGGGGTCTATTGCTCCACAAGCCCCTAGAAGAAAAGTCCCAAAATGAAATCCGTAATGGTTCATTGATTCGGTTATGTTAAAAAACTATTATTAAAAAAAAATCAGGTTGATATCTTTAAAAATAAGGTCAGAACTCATATTTTTAGTGTTTTGAGGGGTCTATTGCTCCACAAGCCCCTAGAAGGAAAGTCCCAAACTGAAATCTGTAATGGTTCGTTGATTCGGTTATGTTAAAAAAGTATTATAAAAAAAAATCAAGTTGATATCTTTAAAAATAAGTTCAGAACTCATATTTTTAGTGTTTTGGGGGGTCTATTGCTCCACAAGCCCCTAGAAGGAAAGTGCCGAAATTCAATTTTCAAAGAAATACGTGTATATCCAGTCATATAAGAGAGCCTACAAAAAGAATTAGGTTGATAACTTTAAAAACAAGCCCACAGTACCCTCCCAATCTTTGGTACTGAATTTCATTTCCTATAAGTGTACAAACTTCCCCCCCCTCCCCCTTGATTTACATCCCTAATGATGATACATAAAATTACCTATTTTGTAGATAACAATTAGTGGTTGAAACGTTTGGACACTCAACTTAATGAACCAACCAATCAAATTCAATAATAGTTTCCAACGTTGTCCAGCCAACGAATAAGAATAAACAGCCCAATGTCCCCTCCCTCCCCCTGATAATACAAACACTTCTCAAATATGCAAATAAATTTGTCTATCAAATAAAAAGGGGGGAGGGGGATATGGCATTCAAAAAACTTTTCTACATCTATCAAGATAACTGTTACCTTTAGAAGTTTTAAATGTTAATAAAAATAAGGAGAACAATTTCTTTAAATATAATTTTCTTAGCAGCCAAGGTCCAAGTGCGAGTATAAAGGAGGGGGGGGGGGGAGTGGATGAGTGATTGAAATAACAGATCTATAGTATAGACAACTACCTTCCTTCCTTTCTCAAAGACCTCTTTCGTCTGCTTCTAAATTATTTTCTGATTCTTGGCTGTGTTAATATAAGCGACACCATTGGTTGATTTTCAATAACCCAATAGCAAGGTTGCACAATCACATTGCACAAAGTGGTTGCAATGGGTAGATACAGTTATTTAACCCTTTCTCCCTCATGTGTTTTACTCTAATATTGAAATCACCAAAATTTCCCACCCCTACATTCCTGAATAAGGATGAGTAATCTAAAGGGATAATACAATGGCTAGATTAATTTATGTTCATCACCAATAATGATACACAAAATTACCCCTTCTGTAGATTTCAATTAGTGGTTGAAACGTTTGGACATGTAATAAACTAACCAATTAAAATTTAACCAAGGTCGCCAAAATTGTTAAGCCATCGAATGCAAAAACATTATTATAAAACTGTGGGGACTATCATTATAAACTGCCCAATGTCCCCTCCCTCCCTTGTAATTTTGCACTCTTGCATATAAAACCAGTTTCTCTGGTGAGGGACAAGGACTCGCCAATTTATATGCAATTTTGAAAGCGAAGCTTTTCTATAATTAGGGTCGGTCCGTCAGTACGTACGAATAGCTTTTTTCGTTAATTATTGGCATGTTAGAACTGTCCTATCAATTTCAAACTTTGCATAGTTATTTCTGTAGTAATTAGTTACGATTTAGAAAGTGTAGCAACTCTAAAATCGTTACCAGAATGTCTTTTCGTCCATTTTAAACATATTGATTTTTAACTTTTTAAAGAACAATTTAGGTGATAAAATAATCTGATTGATCTGATTTTTGGAATAATGATTTCTATGACACCAAAGTACTATTTTATAAGCGAAGCATCTCTATAATCAAGTTCTAAAAAGTCCTTAAACATTAACTTGTTTTAATCAAATTTACTTTTAATCTTGTTTCAACTTTTATACATTTATATTCTGATTATTCACTTCTGACATTCTACAAGTGTTAATGTTCGTTTGTCCTATTGTTTCAGAGCTTCGCTTTTATGGATGTTGTCATCCTTGTTATGCAAACATTTTGCAATGTCAGCGGAAGACGTGAGCCATCACACTTAAAGAATTTTGTCCCCCCCTTCCCATGATATCACAGGGAAGGGGAGGGGATGGACACCCACTTCAGAGCAATTATCACGTACCCCTTGAAATTCTACATCCAGAGAATGTTGCTAATAGGTTGTTTGTAAAGGGGGTATTCAGTAAACCTCCGTTTTTTGGCGGTGACGGATAGCTCGTATATGTAGTCACCAGCGGCTACGCCCCTAGAGGCCCCTAGTGGCACTTTAAATATTTTTTAAAAAATAATACGTAACTTGGTAGGTTGTTGGTACCCTACCCAAAATAGTTATAAACCTTCCCGGGACCTATGAGAAGCTACCCTGTTAAGGAGAACCTGATTAGTTCTCGGTTACAACAAACAGACAGACAAACACATTTCTTGTTACTTTATTATAAGGATTTTAGGCATAACAATTGAAAAGTGAAGCATAAAAATCTATTAATTATAAACTATTTATAATAAAATCTTGTTAAACTTTTCTCTTCCTTGATAGGATCAAATAGTCAGAACGCTTTTTAAAAGCGAAGCTTTTCTATAATTAGGGTCCGTCCGTAACGGATAGCTTTTTTCGTTAATTTAGGCATGTTAGAATTGTTCTATCGATTTCAAATTTTGCATGGTGATTCCTTTAGTAGTTAGGTACGATTTAGTAAGCGTAGCAACTCTATAATTATTACCAAAATTTCCGTACGTCAATTTTAAACATGTCGATTAAATAAATTTTTTAACAACAAATTTTCACATGATCTAATCATCCGATTGATCTGATTTTTGGTATATTGATTCCTGGGACAACAAAGAATAATGTTATAAGCGAAGCATCTCTATAATCAAGTCCTAAAAATGTAAGTATGTTCATAAACATTATCCTGTATCCAGCAGTTTTTCAACAAATTTACTTACATTTTTGTTCCGACTCTTATACATTTATATTCTTATTATTCAGTTCTGACACTATACAAATGTTAATGTCCGTTTGTCCTACCGTTTCAGTGCTTCGCTTTTATGGATGTTGTCATCCTTGTTGGATATAGAAAGAAATTTTGAAATTAATAGGACAATTAACAAAAATGTCTAATTGTATATTTGAAGCCAGGGATCTTAAGGGATAAGACAATGGAAGAAATATTGATGTACATTCCCAATTATATTTTACAAAATTACCACTTATTTATATATTATATTCAATTTGTATATTTAAAAAACGTTATTTTAAAACTTTTGGGGTCTGGTGTAATAAATAGCCAACTCTCCTCTCTATTTTGATTTAAAGCTGTACATTACGGGATATACCTTAAACAGTTAGGGAGTTGAATCCATTTTTATAGAAGCAGAAATATAATCTATGATTATGGTTTGGACCCTCCAAAACTGTAATCTACCCTTCCACTTTCCCCTCTCTTGGTGAAGATATCTTCACTAAGAGATGGGAAAGTGGAATCTTACATTTCAAAAATCGTATCGGCGCTGAAGATATCTTCACCAAGAGAAGGGAAAGTAGAATCTTACATTTCAAAAATCGTATCGGCGTTGAAGATATCTTCATTAAGAGAGGGGAAAGTGGAAAGGTAGATTACAGTTTTAGAGGGTCCAAACCATAATCATAGATTATATTTCTGCTTCTATAAAAATAGATTCAACTCCCTAACTGTTAAATGAAGGGAACCCACATCTTCCTTATTTATTCTACTCAACAACAACAACGCTACCTTTGTGTACCTTTTACCTTGTTTATTTGTACTATCTTTAAAAGTTGGTTAGACAATGGATTACAATTATTAGAGTGTTTTAAACGTTTCATGTCAAATACTACTGGTTACGGGACATTGGGCTGTTTATGACACTTGTTCCCAACGTTTTATTATTCGTTTGCTTAACAACTTTGAATTTGGATTGGTTAATTCATTGGGTTGTATGTTCAACGGTTTCAACCACTAACTTTAATTTACAGCATGGCTAATTTTGTGTATCATCATTAGGTATATATGTACATATATTTATCGGCCATTGTCTTGTCCCTTTAAATCCCTGACAAACCATACAAGAAGTGATTAGAGTACCTACACCTTTACATCCCTTTACCCCCTATTTCACCCTTCTAGGGTAGCTCTACTGTAATTGGTTAATGTTTATGAAAGAATGGTATTTGGGTAAGGAGAAAGTATAGGGGGAGAGGGGGGAGGGGGGGTCGGCTAGTGTTTTTGAAAAGATTATACAAATTAACCAAGAAAAATTATAGCAAATTTTTATTTTTCAGGGGGGGGGGGGGTGAGGGTTTGCCAATAGACCTAAATTTGACGTCTTTTAAACATCCATTTATCATATCTGTAGTAGGTCCTTTTAAAAAAAAATATTTGCTTATGTATGATTTTTAATTTATAAAGAAATCTATGATCCAATCTACACCAATCTCATTCTATCTTTGCTAAAGAATGCTTAGTTTTAATTTTGTATGAACGTTAGACTGCATAAAACTTGATTTTCTCGGATTAATGCTTTAGGCTATTTGTCTTCATGGACCGTATGGATAATGATATCCTTATACTAAAGTAACAGGATGTTTGTTTGTCTGTGTGTCTGTACCGAAGGATCTCGCTAACCGCTGAACCGATCAGGTTCTCCCTAACGGTAGATTCTCATGGGTTCTGGGAAGGTTTATAACTATTTTTGGGGAGGGTACAACCACCCTCCCAAGAGAAATGAAAAAAACATCTAAAGTGCCACTAAAGGCCTCTAGGGGCGTAGCCGCTGGTGTTTATAAATTAATTAAGTAGCTCTTTATGGTGTAATAAAAAATGACGTCAGCAATTTAAATGAACAATAATAGACCAAAGATTATATTTCAAATGCAAGGCCCAATTACATTTTAATTGACCTATGGTAGGCCAGTATGGCGTCATTTTTATATTATAAAAAGCTTCAAAAAGTAAAAATAAAATCAAAATTGCCCAGCTTCTAAAAGTTGCAAAAAAGCTTCACATACTATTGGATTACTTTAAAAACTTAAACTTAAGCTCAGTTCTGTAAACCTATTTGTCACACCTTCGACAGCTTAATCACAGGTGGCGTAGGTGTGACGATCACACGTGTCGTTCTTTAGTCAACTCACACCATACGCAATCACACCTTCAAGTCACACCTATGACGTCAATCACCCCTATTTTGGATTCACACGTTTTCGTGTGAGAAGATTTTCATCACACTATGCTGTCGCAGCTGAAAACAGCTTAATCACAGATCCAGCATGGAAATTTTCAATAAAAACGCGGCATTGCGCATAAGAAGGGCTTTCCTCTCATATCTAGCAGACAATTACAAAAAAAAAACAGAAGAAACGTAATTTCGTAAATAAACAAACAGACGAGACGAAGCGAAGCGAACATATACACAAAGGACGAATATTTGATTTATCATTTTTTTCTATGTTTATTTAAATGTTTAACCAAATTATGATTTTATGAATAATTTCAGATAATTTGCAGAAAGAAGGTGAATAATGAAGAAGACAACATTGTGGATTATAAATGGAGATTTACAAACTCTAATTATCAAGTGAAAAAAAAAGCTAAAATCGAGATTAGATACATCCTAAAAATATATAGTGGATAATGCTTTACAAATTATAATTGCAAATGATGGTGAAAGCTATTGCAGTAAAACCTGCCAAAAATAGAACATTATTTATTACAACCCATAACAGTTTTATCAAAGAAAAAATCGGTTTCGGATATATTAAAGAACTTTTAATATTATATATGAAGTCATATTTGGTTCCTTTAAGTATTTATAATATCTTATGTATGTATAAAAAATATAAAAAAATAATCTGCCAAAATATCTGCATTTCTTTTATTTCTATGTATTATATTTGTATCAAACTGCATCATACCTACAGACGGCATAGCAAGACGTGCAATGCAGGGATCTCAAGGGATAAGACAATAGTTATAAATTTATGTATATCCCCTATGATTATGCATAAAATTACCCCTTCTGTATATTGAAATTAGTGGTTGAAACTTTTGAACACTCATTTAATAAAAAAAACTATTTAAAATTTAGCAAGAGTCCCATTAGTGTAAAGCCAACGAATAAGAAAACATTATTATAAAACTTTGGGGACTGGTATAATAAACAGACCATTGTCCCCATCTCTCTCAGCATACAATGTCATTACAATTGAAGGGAAAATTAACAGGCAAATCTTACAACTTATTTGCATGGTTTTAGGCCATACCATATAAATGCTTTGTGTGCAGCCGCTCAGGGATCTAAATGGATAAGAAAATGGTAATTAAATTTATGTAAATCCCCATTCATGATACACAAAATTACCCCTTCTGTAGATTAAAATTATTGGGTGAAACGTTTAGACACACATCTTCATAATTCAACCAATTAAAATCAATTGAAGTCCCCAAAGTTGTTAAGCAGACGAATAGAAAACGTTATAAATACTTTGTGTGCGGACGCTCAGGGATCTAAAGAGATAAGGCAATGGCCAATAAATTGATGTAAATCCCGATTGATAATGCACAAAATTACCCATTCTGTAGATCTAATTAGTGGTTGAAACGTTTGGACACACAACTTTATGATACAACCAATTAAAGTCCCCAAAGTTGTTGAGCCAACGAATAAGAAAACGTTATAAATGCTTTGTGTGCGGCTGCTGAGGGATCTAAAGGGATAAGGCAATGGCCAATAAATTAATGTAAATCCACATTGATGATGCACAAAATTACCACTTCTGTAGATTGCAATTAGTGGTTGAAACGTTAGGACACACAACTTTATAATACAACCAATTAAAATCAAAAAGTCCCCAAATTTGTTAAGCCAACGAATAAAAAAACGTTATTGTAAGACCTTGGGGACTAGTGTGATTAACAGCCCATAGTCCCCTCCCTCCCTGGCGGCCGCTAGTACTTTATATCTGGAGAAAAAAACGTAATATGACAGATGTCCAACCTTAACAGACGAAATTTAAAATAAAAATTGGTCCTGTAGCTTTTTTATTCTTCTTATCATTTACAGGCAACTAACCAATTGATTGCAGCAGTAGATAAACCTATTGATATCTTATAACGCGGTTTAGGTAAAGAATCAAATCCGTCAACACGCTTTAGCACAATAGTACCTTGAATTCTTTAAAATTAATTTTATGTTTGTCAGTCCGTACGGTTATCTTTCTAATAATGAATTTAGGCATGTACTTTCATACACTATAGGTAATTGGTACAGAAACTAAGCTTCTAAAAACACGATTGATGTTGAAATATTATTAAGATTTACCAATAATAAAAGTAATGAAAAATTCAGACTTAATTTTATTAATTTAAGCACAACAATTAAAACATTTATGAATATAATATAGAATGTAAGTGAACAAATATGGTATTATTTTTGTTTCTAAGTGTAGCCACTACTGTTAAGGTTGTCAAGGTGGCTTATTAACAGAATAATTCTTGGAAATCTCGTTAACTGGGGATGGGAATTAACAATCCTGTCCTCCTCCTCTGACATCCAAAGTCCTTAACAAAATGATTAACTTTAAAATTAAAATATTGTCAAGTAGATCAGGTGTTTACATAGGTACTTAAAATAATAATACCTATTGAAAAAAAAAGAGATTGTAACAATTTAAAAAACATTATTATCCTATTATATAAGGAAATTCATTTATTAAGATTGTGATATACATGGAAGGTTTTGGGCCAGTTATAATAAATTATTTTTATAATGGCATAAGTACATTATAATTTTCCTAATTTACAATGAAGGGCGAAAGCCCTACATTCTGAGGTCAGAGTAACTGGAAGGTTAAATTAAGAACTGAAATATTTTACTTAATATTTAAATAAAAAAATGACATCTAAAAATGAAAGTAAAATGGGTTTAGATTTCAGAAAAATGTGATAAAATACCTGAATAAATATATTGCAATTTGTATGATTTGATGTTTGCTTCCCAACCATATAAACATTAGCTTTCATAGTTCTGTCCCCAAATTCCACGAGAGAAACAATCTGTCAACAAATGAACTTCATTCAGTCTGAAATAAAAATATTGTTTAAACCTCCATATAAAATTTATTTTTCACAAATAATATTAAAAATAAAAACAGTAGGTATTTAATTATAATTAAACATTAGAGTTAATCTGTTAATTAATAAACAATCAACAACCTACTTTACAATTTTAAAACTTAAGAAAATGACGAGCTTAAAATGCGTGTTGTTTCCGTGCTAGTCAACTAACGATTGAAATTTTTTTTGTTTTTGGAAGACGACATTCGTAAATAAAAAATTTTACGCGGATTTATAAAATGAATTCTATGGCTTATTGTAAGTTTGACTTCTAAAGTTGAGCAGAAGTTGATACAAAAGTGTTGTTGTTACCGGTGTACACATTGTTGTTGACAGCTAAAATCTTGTCACCCGTATGTTGTTGTTTCACACCTAGCAGTCACACCACACGTATGTTTATAGAACGGCTACGTGTGAGCAATTTCCATCACACCTACGAAATCGAAATCAGGGGTGAGATAGGGGTGACTAAATTCATGCGTGATCACAGCTTACTCACACGGTGTTTTAAGAACCGACCTTTAGGCTCATTGGTCTAAAGCAAAACTGGTTTAATCATATATTTCATTTTGATATCCGCGGAAAGCTGTCTATGCGATTATTAACTATTCAAACTCTTAACTCTTCAAAAATTCAATATATCACAGTTGAATAGTCAGCTTATTAAACTACTTGTAAATTTAATTTTTAAAAATTTCTGTGGCCCTCTCTCTAAAATTCCGTGAATATGAATATGGTGTGTGTGTGTAAAACACACACACACTCACATGCACACACACATTCACACGCACGGGGTGTGTGTTTTCTTACTCCTCCCCCCATCCACTTTACCCCCTTCACCTCCTTTGCGCTTCTTTTTGTAAAGGCTGTTTTTTATACTAAATAAAACCAATAATTACATAACGATTTTAGTCTTAAGAGTATTGTGATTATTCAATTGAGATGTTCTATAGAATTATCTATTGGTTGTTTTCACCGCAGTCTTTACCTTTTACTTGCTAAGTACGTTAGTCGGCTGGTTAGAACTGTCCTAGTAAATTAAAATCATATAGAATGTGCATTTGTTATATATATTTAATGTGAAGTGAAACGTTTTAGTAATTATTTGTGAAATGCTCATTTAGATTTTGTTTTAAAAATGTAAAATGATGCTATAAATATTTTTGTTTAATTTGATTTTTTTTTAAATTATGTAAAAATTTTTATTTATGAAACCTTTTCCTTCTTTAGGTTTGGAATTATAAAGTGAGGTCAATTTAGTTGGCTATTTTACCTACTTACCTTATTAAAAGAGAAGCTTTTCTATAATTAGGGTCGGTCCGTCCGCCCGTAACTGTTAGCTCTTTTCGATAATTTAGACATGTTAAAATTGTCCTTATCAATTTCAAACTTTGCATGATGATTCCTATAATAGTGAGGTATGATTTAGAAAGCCTAGCAACTCAATATTCGTTGCCAGAATGTCCATACATCTATTTAAAACATGTTAATTTTCAACCTTTTGACAACATTATTTTATGTGATATGTTTATCATATTTATCGGACTTTTGGAATACTGATTTCTATTACCACAAGGTACAATCATATAATGTTATAAACGAAGCATCTCTATAATTAAGCCTTAAGTATGTCCTTAACAGTATCCTATATTTAAGAAGTTTGTGGTTCTGACACTCTTCTAGTGTTAATGTTCGCTTGTTTCAGAGCTTCGTTTTTATTGTTGTCATCCTTGTTGGTATTTTTTTACGTATTTACCTAAATTTTAAAAGAAAATACATTAATTTTTCTTCCAAATTTATATTCATTGTTTACTTACATTTTGCTCAGATTTTATACATTTATTTTTGCTTTATTTATATGTTAATGTTCGTTTCACCTACAAATTCAGAGCTTAGCTTATATGGATGTTGTCATCCTTGTTTTAAAGAAATATAGAATTTATATTTATTGTTTCCAACTGAATAAGCTGCAAAAATTGTGTAACTTTTGTCTGAAGATCCTGGGATAGGAAAATGGACGAGAAATTAAACTTTAACTTTTCCTTAAATTATGCAGTTGGAAGATTTTTTTTGTAGATCTAATTGAGTGACTATGTCCTATCCTTATAGTAAAGTAAAATGATCTCTGTCTGTCTGTTTGTTTGTCTGTTTGTTTGTTTGTCTGTACCAAAGGATCTCGATAACCGCTGAACCGATATGGTTCTCCTTTACCTTGTAGCTCCTCATAGATTCTGGGAAGGTTTATAAAAATAAATATAAAAAAATATATAATATACTATAATAGCTACTAGTATCTTCATATATAATTTTATATTTAAAATTGGGGGAGTAATACATTATTTTACTTGCAATTATCTTACCCCTCTTTTTGTCTAATCATTTGTACATCTTCAAATTTTTTTCTGTTTGTCCAACAGTAGGAAAACTGAAACTGGTTGGTTATCAGATGCTCTCCTTCAAATGCTTAGAAAGCACAGAATTCTCTAGCTTAATTTTTAAAAGCGAAGCTTTTCTGTAATTAGGGTCGGTCCATACTATATCCGCCCGAGATATATAGCTTTTATTCGTTAATTTAGGCATGTTAGAATTGTCCTATCAATTTCAAACTTTGCATGATGATTCCTCTAGTAGTTAGGTACGATTTAGAAAGCGTAGCAACTCCTTAATCATTACCAGAATGTCCATACGTCCATTTTAAACATGTTGATTTTTCTACTTTTTTGACAACAAATTTTTATGTGATCTAATTATCCGTTTGATCTGATTTATGGTATATGTTAATGTTAATGTCCGTTTGTCCTACCGTTTCAGTGCCTCGCTTTTATGGATGTTGTCATCCTTGTTGAAATAGATTGTATTGCCCTAAAACTACGAGACTACCTAATAGAACCTAACCTAATCTGACCTAAAGTAAAACACAAAAAAACTGCCTTCTTCATAATTTTCTATTTATTTCAATTATTTGAGGTGTGGGGTTGTTCTGTACTCTACTGGTCAATTTGATGGAAATCCCAAACAGTTGAAATCATACAGCTGTATCTTAGTGCAAGAAATTCCCATCTTTCAAGCTATTTAACTTATTTACTACTACCGGCTACGCCCCTAGAGGCGAAGATTTTTAGCGGTTTCTCCACCCAAATAGCTATAATCCTTCCCGGAACTTGTAAGAAGCTACACTGTAAAGGAAAACCATATCGGTTGAGCGGTTAGCGAGATCCTTCGGAACAGACAGTCAGATAGAGATCCTTTTAATATATTATAAGGATACTGTTTCAAATACTCAACTGTTTGTGGTTAGAAAAAGTAAAAGCGTCAGATGGAACATTTTTCGCATTGTAATTTTGAAAAGTATGATATGATATGCAAATAAATAAGAAATATAAAATATTATTTTTTAGTGGTGCATCTTAACTTTAATTAAAGAATGTCCGTCCGTTTGGTTGCCTGTCTGTCTCTAAAAGATTGCAATAAGATTGTGCTATACTATTATATAAAGTAGTAAGGTTTTTTGTCTGTAGCGAAGGATCTCGCTAACTACTGAACCGAATTAGTAATCTTTTTAAGGTAAGCTTTACATAGCTCCTGTTTTGTTTTTAGGCCATTCTATTTTCTTATTTAAGTCTTGGGCCTATTTTTTTTTATTTACTCAATAAACACAGACAAAATTGATATTTTTCGTTGCTTTTTTCTTATTACTGTGTAAAAATTATCTTTTCTTGGTTCTTCTTAAATGTTGTTATGTTTTAATTGCTGTGCTTCTTTGAACACAATTGTCTTTATTCTTGTTATTTGAATAACAATAAAAATAAAAAGCAATTAAAATGCTAATAATAGAGCAGTACACTTTTAAAAATTTAAACGATAAAAAAAGCCACTCCTTTGAAAATATTTTTTTAGTTTAAGGTTTCACCTTGTAAATTTTAACTGTAGAATAAATAGTTAATTTTTTGCAATGTTTTATTCGCACAATAATAAATCAAAAGGCATGTAATTTCGCAATTTAATATTATATAATAAAATTAATGAGGTATTTATTGCATTTATTTCTTATAAATAACAACAAAAACATAAAAATTAAACAGTTTTGACTAATATTTTATACATGCTTGATTATTGTTTTGATTTTAGATTTATAGTCTAAGATTTTTTGCTATTCATAAAGATTATTTTTAAAACATAATGTTTTTATGCTTTAGTTAATAGCTTAAATAATTAAAATTCTGACTTGCAAAATAAAATAGTCAATAGGGTAGGGTGTACTAATTATTAAGATTAAAATCTAAAACATTGTGAACGTAAATATTATAGAATTTGAATAAAGGTGTATAAATAACTAGGGTTGGGCCGGATACCGGATATTGAAACTATCCGGCAATATAATCTTTTATATTTTACAACAAAAATATCTGCTTTTTAAAATTTTAAATAACTGTAATTTTCTTATCATGGAAGCAAGAAGAACATTTTTTTCTTAATATGTTTATCTTTATGTAAATTTTATATTAGAAATCTCAATACATAAATTTTGGAGGTGGCAGCAGTACTTGGCAGCTGCCAGCCGCAAAACCTACGGTTGTCAGGTAAACGGCAACGGATTTTATGAAATTGTAATGTCATAAAGATTTATAAAAAAAAGCCTAAGAAAAAAAGGACAAGAAGTCGCATTGTCACGACCTCTGAGCAATTAAATGGAAGCTGTATACATTATAACAGGTTTATATGAAAAATTATATTTATTGGCAGCAAATATTATCCTAAATTTCTTCGTTCAAAAAAAGCTATAAAATTCTATGTATAGTAGTCTTCGGTTTTTAAACTTTAGATAAATTTTAAATCATCCAGAGGTGTATTATATTTCTAAAAATCATTTGCAATTTATCGCTTTGGTCCAAAATGTCCAAAATCGACTTACTCTAGTATCGATATAATTTCAGAGATTTGCAGAAAATGGTTGGCAACGAAGGTAGATCATCCCGAAGGTCCAGTGACTGCATGGAAATGAAGTTTATACATAAAGTTTGCCACATGTTCAAGTATAATATCTACAACTTCCTGCATAGATGTTTCCAATGTAAGTAGATAGATAGATGAATCTTTATATAAAAGTATCAAGATATCTGTCTGTCTGACTATAAAGTTTGCCACATGTTCAAGTATAATATCTACAACTTCCTGCATAGATGTTTCCAATGTAAGTAGATCATAAGGAAAAAGGATAAGAGGATAAATACTCACCCCTTTTTCATGGTAAAATACTACTTCCCCATCCCTAAATTTAGAAGCAGACGAAAATCAAAAACCGCCCAGGGCTTTTTGTAAGTCAATCATAAATAATAATGTGAATAAAAAGAAAAGCGATATTTAGCAAACAGCCGTGGGCGGTCAGAATCAGCTGAATGTTCATTATGAAAAAATTTCCCCCTTTTTAGAAATAGAAGGATTCATCTTTCATGAACAAATTTTTTTAAATAAAAATAAAATTCTATGTAATTTTTAATTAAAACATTAAAACGAAAATATCTAATCTAATATTCTTGCCCTAAATATGGAAATAGTAAAAAGTAAATAAATATTTTTTTAATAATTTTTAATCCTCCCATTTGAAAAGTAGTGGAATAGCAATAAATTTTAGCGCGGCAACAGCGCTGAGTAGGCCTCTAGGCCCACTGCCTATTTTCGTCTTCTAGTTGCTTCGTTTCCTCTCTTTTATTTTTTTCTCTATAAAGTAGATAGATAGATAAATCCTAATATAAAAGTATCAAGATATCTGTCTGTCTGACTATAAAGTTTGTCTCATGTTCAAGTATAATATCTTCAACTTCCTGCATAGATGTTTCCAATGTAAGTATAGTTATTTATCGCATCGTATTAGACAGCTTTTCCCGGATAACAAATTGAAAAATTGTAAGATTATAACCCGAGGGGCTCAAGGCCTGGGCTGACCAAACTAGTATTATTTTTTTATTTCAATTTACATGGAAAATTGTCTGTAATTCGACGCTATACAGTATACATTGTTTTTCTGTATCATGTCTGAGAACCTGTTCTAATTTAGCGGATATAAATAGGTTTCTATGCCATACTGGAAAATAAATAGATAAGTCCTTAAAATAAAAGTAGCAGGACGTTCGTCTGCCTGACTGTCTGCTTGTAAACGCTGGAATTATATTGTTTCCCTTTTACAGTGAAGCTTACATAGGCCCATGGTGGGTTTATAACTATAAGGGGGAGGGCAACTCAACCCTTCCAAGAGAAATTGTCTCTAAAAAATACCTTTTCAACTTTTGCTTTAAAAACTTCCGCCTTCTTCTCTTTCGGAATATTGATTGCCTTGTAGTGCCTTAATCTAATTGGTTGTAAACATCATATTGGTCAGGTTTTAAGTTATATTCAAGGAATGTTGATAGATAAAACTCAAAAAGAAAAAAGCTAAAAAAAAAGGTTACTATTACTTACAAATAAGATAAATAGACAGTGTTTAACGCAGAGTATAAGGCCATCGTTCTAAAATCCTGATTTTTCTGGACAAGGACAATCATCATGTCTATCAAAGTAACATGATCTTTGTCTGTATGTCTGGCATTGCTACTAGTACATTAAAAAAAGCATGTAAATAACTTACTTAAAACTTTATTTTAAATTACTATGTAAAGCATCCCTGATATTTTGAACTGTAAATTGATTCTGAAACCTTATCATTTTGTATTACAGAATATTGTATCTTTTACATGTTAATAGTTTACCAAAATGTATTTTTTTTTATTTCCTTGGGAGAGTGGTGTTGCTGGTAGTCTCCCCAAAAATATTAATAAACTTCCCAGGACCTATGTAAATCTACCCTGTAAAGGTAAACCATATCGGTTCAGCTAGATCCGTCGGGACAGAAAGACACACAAACATCATATTACTTTATTATAAGGCTTTGGTTTGCATGTCCATCCTTGATCTAACCTAACCCTCTTTCTATTAACCCCCCTAGCAACCAACCACAGAGTTAGGAGGTGTGCCGCCAATTACACAAATTTTCATATCCAAAATATATTTTATATTAACAAGTTACCAGAGTATTAAAGGAGCTATTGGGAGTGTTTAAATAAGAAAACAAAGACAGTGGATGGGGTTATTGTCAGGGATCTAATGGGATAAGGCAATGGCCAATAATTTCATGTACATCTCCAATAATGGATACACAAAATTACACCTTTACAGTTAGTGGTTGAAACGTTGGGACACTCAACTTAATAAACAAACCAATCAAAATTTAATAAAAGTCCTTAAAATTGTTAAGCCAACGAATTAGAATTATAATAAAACTTTGGGGACTAGTGTAATAAAGAAACAAATGTCTCCTCCCTCCCTGTGTAATTGTTGTCATAATAACAATTTGAAGTTGTTATAATTAGGGATGGGAATCCGTCGAATTTTTGGGCCGGATTCGGATTCCGGATTCTGAAGGAATCCGTCAAAAAAAGTGACGGATTCTTGCGGATTCCGGATTCTTATTTTTGGCGGATTCCGGATTCGGATTCCGGATTCTAGCATTATTTTAAAAGGCCGTCCGTCACAGAGGGATAGCTTTTTTCGTTAATTTATCACTATGTTACTTGGTTGAAGCCTTGATTTGTTTAAAGTGTTGACTTCCAGCATAACTAAAACATTTACATCACATTAGTAATTATTAAAATTTGTTATGTAGAAATTTTTTTTTGATCTTTGCCTTCAAACAGAGGGAGTTGTAAGAAAAAAGACGGTAATTTTAGCCTACCAATTTAGAATCCGGAATCCGCTATAAAAAACGGATTCCGGATCCGGATTCGGATTCCAAAATTGACCGAAAATTGGGCGGATTCCGGATTCGGATTCCGGATCCGGATTCCCATCACTAGTTATAATAAATTGACAATTTAAAGTTTAACGGAAGTGTTTGCACACCTAAAGTCAGACAAATAATGAAATTCCTGAAACTAGAAAATTCTAGAAAAATCTGATTTTTATGATAGTTTGTCTGAAAGGGAAATCTTGTAACCCTAATAATATAGTATATCCCTTTTCCAATGTTTTTTGTTGACATATTTTTCTGTTCATTTTATGAACGTACTAGCGGCTTCGCCCCTAGCCTCTAGGGGCTTTGCCCCAAGAGGTGATAAAAAAAAAGAATTGGTGAAATTCGTAAAAGGACCAACGAAATGTTCAGAAAAAAAGAATTGGGGGATTTTTTGTTTTTGGGGGGTTGTGGGTGTCCCATCCCCTAAGAAAATAGCCTAAAACCGTCACAGGACCTGTAGGTATATTCCCTAAAGAGTAGAATCCGATAGGTTCAGTGGTTGCCGAGATCTTGAGGGAAGGACAGACAGACATTATTCTACTTTGTATTATAGACTAGCGGCTACGCCCCTAGAAGCCTCTAGGGGCACTTAAGGGGGGAAAATTCGACCTAATCCCATATTAAATTTGAGTTTCAAAACAATTAAAAAAATATTTTTTTGGAGGAGGAGGGTGAAGACACCCTCCCTAAAAATAGTTTAAAACCTTCCCAGGACCTATAAGAAGCTTCATTGTAAAGGAGAATAATATCGGTTCAGCGGTTAGCGAGATCCTTCGGGACAGACAAAAAACGCTTACTACTTTATATTATAGGATAGAATTAGAATAATGTTTTCTTATTTGTTGGCTCAAAAATAGTGGGTATTTTTATTGATTGGAAAGTTACAGAAACGGTAATTAAGTATCATCATTGAAGAGATCAATTTATCGGCCATTGTATTATCCCTTTAGATCCCTAGTTTTATGGTTATTGTTTTTTTTTAATTTAGAGTGTTTTCAAGTTTACTCAATATTTTGAAAACAGTGATTTAGGAGTTGAGGATAGTTATTTCTCGCATCGTATTATAAACGGCTTTCCGCGGATATAGAATGTGCAATTATGAGATTAAAACTAGTTTTTTTTACCCCGAGGTGCCGAAGGCACCAGCCAAACAAACTGGTTTTAATCTTATAATTGTACATTTTTATATTCGTAGAAAACTGGATGTAATACGATGCTAGACATAGTTTTTTCGTATGGATGAGAACCGGTTTCTATCCACCGGATTCGAATGAATACGAAAAAATTTGATTAAGTAATTGTAAAGTCTTGATTTTGTTAGTCACAGATGGTTGGTTTTTATTGAATGAGTTTATTTCGTGTCTTTTAATTCATGCTTAGTGCAGGCAATCAGGGAATGGGATCTAAAGGGATAAGACAATAGCAGATAAATTGATATACGTCCCCAATGATGATACACGATATTACCCCATCAGTAGATTATTATTAGTGGTTGAAACGTTTGAATACTCAACTTTATCAACCAGCTAAACAAAATTCAATAATAGTCCCTAAACTTATTGAGCCTGCGAGTAAGAAAATGTCTTATAAAACTGTAGGGAGCAGGGTGATAAACAGCAATCTGTACCTGCTGCAAGTAATGCAATAGTTGCCTTTTGCTAGGGAGGTATTAGGTTCGAATCCAGTGCTAAAACGCAGTAAAAAAATAAGGACGTTAAAATGTTGCCTACTACTCGAATGTCTAATGCGCTTCATATGATATCAGAAGGGTTTTAGGACAAACGCAGGAGTCCCAAACGTCGGAGTGGACAAATGCAGGAGTGTTAAAATATTAATTTTATTATTATTACTATACAGATTAGGTTACGTCCAGATTTGAATGAACAAATAAGCCCCCCGCAGGGGTTAGACATTTAAAACACCTATAAGATGGTCTAAAATATGTTAAATTAGGTTAAGTGTCCACTCCGACGTTTGGGACTCCTGCGTTTATCGTTGGACCATCAGAAGAATATAAGTGGATATTATGACAATGGAGAACATTGTCTTTAGTTTAGGTTACTAACATAGACATCACATAATGGTCAGTTTGTTCATACAGTAGGAGGTGAGGGGATGGAGTAAAGGGATGGGATAGGGTCGAACGTTTTTACCAGCTACAAGTTTTATTTTATCAGATTACATGATAATCTGGTTTAAGATCCAAGTAATAATAAATCCATTGAAATAACAGTAGGAAAACCATTCATAATTATTTTCAATATCATAAACTGGCTTTATTTTTTCAGTGGCTGTTTTGACGTTGCTTCTGCCATCTTTCATTTGGGATACTGTTCTTTACTTGATGCTATTATACAAATTCTATATCAGGTAAGGGATACTGTTCTTTACTTGATGCTATTATACAAATTCTATATCAGGTAAGGGATACTGTTCTTTACTTGATGCTATTATACAAATTCTATATCAGGTAAGGGATACTGTTCTTTACTTGATGCTATTATACAAATTCTATATCAGGTAAGGGATACTGTTCTTTACTTGATGCTATTATACAAATTCTACATAAGGTACAATTTTTTTTTTTTCTTAAAAACTTAAGAAAAATATTAAAGACATTGTAAATTAATAGTTATTTATCGCACTGTATTAGATATATCTTTCCGTGGATATTAAAATGAAAAGTGATAAGATTAAAACTTTCGGCCCATCGAAGCTAACTAATATTGCTTTTATTTTAATATTCGTGGAACATTGTCTGTAATACTGGACATCTCTATTTTAGGAAAGCTAGCAACACCCATGCAGAAAGAGTAGCACATATCCAGGAACAGGTACAAACATCAGGGTTCCAAAGGGATAAGACAATGGCAGATAAATTGATGTACATCCCAAATGTTAATACACAAAATTACCTTTTCTGTATAATTAAAATTAGTAGTTTGGACACTCAACTTAATAAACAAACCAATCAAAATACATTTAAAGTCCCCAAAGTTGTTAAGCCAACGAATAAGAAAGCGTTATAAATATATCTCAATAATTTTTTTAAGCTTTTAATAATTTGATGTTAATCATTTAACTTTTATACCTTGCGTCAAAAAATGCGTTCTCGTCAATTGTATGGCCTTTGGGACATCTAAAACTATGGTCCTCAAAAAGGGGGGAGGCGGATGTGCCACTTTTTGAAACCAAAACCAAAAGTCAACAAAGGAACTCATCTAAAAAAAGAGTTACAGGTCTGAGATTTTGCATGGCAGTTGCTTTATAGGGGTACAATATGGAACTGTGAAGAAACGGCGGCGCAACCGCCGAAAACCGGCGTTTCCCGCCGATTTTTTTTGCCTTTTCTCGGCGGTTTTCGGTGGTTGCGCCGCCGTTTCTTTACAGTTCCATATTGTACCCCTATTAAGCAACTGCCATGCAAAATCTCAGACCTGTAACTCTTTTTTTAGTTGAGTTCCTTTGACTTTTAGTTTTGGTTTCAAAAAGTGGCACATCCGCCTCCCCCCTTTGAAAACTAATCTTGTTTAATTTAGGTGCGAAGATGGAAGGTGGAGGGAAAGGGCAGGAAAGGCATTTCAAATTATTTGATTGATTAAATAATATTTTTTTTTACTATTTACAATGATTTTCTTCCATTGATTAAGTGACCTTTATCTACATACTGAAAAATCATGTATAACATCGTATTACCGTATTACAGACAAATTTCCAAGAATACTAATATAAGATCATAAAATTTATACAAGTTTTTCATAGCCGAGGGGCCGAAGGCATGGGCTAGCAAAACTGGTTTTAATATTATAATTTTTTATCTAAATATACGCGGAATGCTGTCTATAATATGATGCGATAAATAACTATCAAGTTAATCTAAAATAATCGAAAGACCAATGAGAGATGTAATAATTCTAACCAGTTGCAAAAAGTACTTTATTCTTTCTTATTGAATATATTTTGGGAACAAATGAATTTCTAGTCGATCCTTATGATTTTTGCAATCAATTAAAAAATATAAGAGAATTAAGCTCTATATAGTGCCTATAAAAAAAATTATGTCATAATAAAAAAGGCCAATGATAGTCCAATACAACATACTAAATTACCAATAGTAGGTCAATATACACATTATATTTGACCAATGGTAGGCCAGTATTAAGTCATTTTTTTATATATGATCGTAATTTGAAGCCCTCCCATAGGAAAATGTGTACTGCTCGCCCCAGCTGGAAAAGTGTTTCCCCCCAATCTATCGCCTACAAGGGTTCAATGTACAGGTTAGTAAAATAATCATGTAAAGAAAACAAAGTAGTAGTTTTCGTTGTATTTTTTACAGTAGCTTTTGATTTTAGGTAAGGTTAGGTAAAAGTCAATGATTGCCTCGCAGTTTTAGAGCACCCCCTGAAGCTAGAAATTAGAGAAAAGCTACTGTGAAAATACGACGAAAGCAGCTACTGCGTTTTCTTTCGATGATCCAAGAAAAACGTAAATGGAAATTCACCGAATGATATGATTTTGTAACTTCTTTTTTCGTCAGCCAAAAAGGCTTTTTGTATTTTGAATGAAATTTCTCTTATAAATTGTACTCTATATACTCAAAGATCTCGCTAGTCACTGGACCGATATGATTCTCTTTTACAAGGAAGCTTTTATTGTGTCTCTAGGGGCGTAGCAGCTGCTAGTATTATAAATTAAATATTCAATCAAACGGGCGAGTGGACTTTCTTTCCAGTATGGCTTCAAAACCGATTAATATCCGCTGAATTAGAACCGGTTCTCAGGCATACTGAAAAATCATTTATAGCAACGCATTACATCCAGTTGTCTACAAATGTAAAAATGTAAAATTAAAACTGGTTTTAATCTTATATTTTTTCATTTTGATATCCGCGGAAAGCTGTCCATAACACGATATGTAAATAAAACTATTTAGGATTGAAGTTGATTTGGATCATGTGCTGTCTATAGACAAAATTAACAACTATGTTCATGTTGAACCTAGTGTCTGTATTGGATATTTAAACAAGTTTCTGGTTCAAGAGGTAGGTAGATAGATGGTCAGATAGATGGACAGATAGATGGACAGATAGATGGATAGATAGATGGAGATAGATAGATAGCTAGTGTCTTTATGGACTACCTTAACAATTTTCTGGTTCAAGAAGTAGTTAGATAGGTAGATAGACAGATAGATAGATAGATGAACAGATAGATGAGCAGATAGATGGATAGACAGATAGATAGATAGATAGATAGATAGATAATGGACGTAAAGATTAATTACAATTACTACGTTCATTTGGAACCAAGTATCTGTATTTGCTATCTAAACAAGTTTCTGGTTCAAGAGGTACGTAGATAGACTGATAGATAGATGGAGATAGATAGATAGCTAGTGTCTTTATGGACTACCTTAACAAGTTCCTGGATCAAGAGGTAGTTAGATAGGTAGATAGACAGATAGACAGATAGATATATAGATGAACAGATAGATGAGCAGATAGATGGATAGACAGACAGATAGATAGATAGATAGATAGATAAATAGATAGATAGATAGACAGATAGATAGATAGATAATGGACGTAAAGATTAATTACAATTACTACGTTCATGTGGAACCAAGTATCTGTATTTGCTATCTAAACAAGTTTCTGGTTCAAGAGGTACGTAGATAGATAGACAGATAGATGGACAGATAAATAGCTAGTTGTCTTTATGGACTACCTAAACAAGTTTCTGGCTCAAGAGGTAGTTAGATAGGTAGATAGACAGATAGATAGATAGATGAACAGATAGATGAACAGATAGATGAGCAGATAGATGGATAGACAGATAGATAGATAGATAGATAGATAGATAGATAGATAGATAGATAGATAGATATATAATGGACGTAAAGATTAATTACAATTACTACGTTCATGTGGAACCAAGTATCTGTATTTGCTATCTAAACAAGTTTCTGGTTCAAGAGGTACGTAGATAGATAGACAGATAGATGGACAGATAAATAGCTAGTTGTCTTTATGGACTACCTAAACAAGTTTCTGGCTCAAGAGGTTTGTAGATAGATGGATAGACTGATAGATAGATAGATTGATAGACAGATTGATGGATAGATAGATAGACAGATAGATGGACAGTTAGATGGACAGATAGAAGGAAAGATAGATAAACAGATATTTGGACAGTTAGATGGACAGTTAGATGGACAGATAGATGGACAGATAGATGGACAGATAGATGGACAGATAGATGGACAGATAGATGGACAGATAGATGGACAGATAGATGGACAGATAAATGGACAGATATATGGACAGATAGATGGACAGATAGATGGACAGATAGATGGACAGATAGATGGACAGATAGATGGACAGATAGATGGACAGATAGGTAGACAGATAGATGGACAGATAGATGGACAGATAGATGGACAGATAAGTGGAAAGATAGGTGGACAGATAGATGGACAGATAGATGGACAGATAGATGGACAAGATGGACAGATAGATGAAAAGATAGATGGGCAGATAGATGGACAGATAGATGGACAGATAGATGGACAGATAGATGGACAGATAGATGGACAGATAGATGGACAGATAGGTGGAGAGATAGATGGACATATAGATGAATAGATAGGTGGACAGATAGGTGGACTAATAGATGAACAGATAGATGGACAGTAGTGAGACAGATAGATGGACAGATAGATGGACTGATAGATGGACAGATAGATGGACAGATAGATGGACAGATAGATGGACAGATAGATTGACATATAGGTGGACAGATAGATGGACAGATAGGTGGACAGAAAGATGGACATACAGATGGACAGATAGATTGATATTTACATGGACACATAGGTGGACAGATAGATGGACAGATAGATTGACAGATTAATGGACAAATAGATAGACAGATAGGTGGACAGATAGATGGACAGATAGATGGATAGATATATTGATGCATTAATAGTGAGACTGATCTATACCAAAAAAATAACCGTCTATCTTATATTAGAGCCGAGAAAATCACGGTTCCAGACAGATCGACAGACATACAGACGGACATTTCAAACTAGAGTGGATTAGCAGGGAGGGACGGGACATTGGGCTGTTTATTACACTAGTCCCCAAAGTTTCATAATACAGTTTTCTTATTTGTTGGTTTAACAACATTTTTAACTTTTATTAAATTTTGATTGGTTGGTAGAGTGTCTAACCGTTTCAAAAACTTATTTTAATCTACAGAATGGGTAATTTTTTGTTTCATCAATAAAGGTACTAAGAAAGAGAGGGAATGTCTGATTGAGCCAATAGGAGAATCGCATCGGAATTTACATTGGATCTCATTGGTTGAAATTATGTACACATTTTCCTACGAAGGCATGTTTTTTTTCATTTCATACATACATAAAAGTCAGCTGTTAACAGTATTATTATATTTTCTTAGTAGAAAGCTTTGCGGAATCAGAATTAATTGCCCAAAAATTTCGTTTACAATTTGAAAGCTTGAAACAAAGTTGGATTCTTAAAAAAAAAGTTAGGCTGGCAACTCGCTGGTGAGGCAAAATTATTTTTGTGAAAAATCCTCCAAAATCTAATAAAAAAATTTACAAAAATGAAATAAAATCTTAAGAGGGTTATTAACATATGATTTTGTTTAATTTTTGTAGATTTTTAATGTGCTTTTGGATGATTTTTCACAAAAATAATTTTGCCTCACTATCGAATAGCGAGTCTATCATTTTTTAAGAATCCACATCAGCTTGAGTCGAAAGTAAACAATACTTTTGTCTGCTAGGAATGTTCTCTCTTAGATTTGACGAAAAAAGGGTTCAGAATATTCTTCTACTCTTCTATTTCTATTGTTTCATCACTTAGTATCTACATCAATTTACCGGCTATTGTCTTATCCCTTTAGATCCCTGGTAGATTTTCATGTTTTTTTTTGCAGGGCTACACTCTGCCCATAGTACCAGAACTGGATAACCTGACTATTGGAGGCCTGGTCATGGGTGGAGGTATTGAGACTACAAGTCATAAATATGGTCTCATTGAACATATCTCTCTAGGCATGCAATTTTATAGATATAGATGTAGAACACAGATAACTACCTGTATCAAGTGGACCTTTTTCGTCTGCTAGCAAATTGCTTTCTGCTCTTTTTTAGTAACTTGGCTGTGTTAATATTCCCGACGCTATTGGCTTATAGTCAAAGATCCAATTGAAAGTCGGTACAGGGTCCACGTGGTGGGTACATACCCTCTATTGTTTTACTCTAATGTTTTATACATTTAGCTGTTCTACATATCTTAAGTTGCAAAATGACGACAGCACTTTTTGACTAATAATATTTCAGTAGCCAAGAAGTTAATTTACTGTTCTTGATATCTTAAGTAGCATAGGCACAAACATGTTATTATACTTCATCAAATACCATAGGGTTAATTTTAAGCCCTATAACAATAATATTACTTTTGAAATGATAAAAATCATTTGCAACATAAACGGCGGTTTCCCTTAATTTGCCTAGTAAAGCACAGGACCCTCTCACCTTTTTTCAAAATAATTTGAAACATTTGTAGATGAGCAGTTAGGTCATCTAATGTATAGGTCCCACAGATTTAGGCCCATAGAGGTTAGGCACTAAGAAAAAGGACTAACCCCTCATCATACTTTGTTTTCCTTTTATTTAAACAAGGATGACAACATCCATAAAAGCGAAGCTCTGAAACGGTAGGACAAACGGACATTAACACTTGTATAATGTCAGAACTGAATAATCAGAATGCGAATGTATAAGAGTCAAAGCAAAATTGTAATTAAATTTGTTGAAAAACTGCTTGATACAGGATAATGATTATGGACATACTTACATTTTTAGGACTTGATTATAGAGTTGCTTCGCTTAAAATATTGTACTTTGTTGTCCCAGGAATCAGTATACCAAAAATCAGACCAATCGGATAATTAGGTCACATACAAATTTGTTGTTAAAAATGTTTAAAAAATCAACATTTTTAAAATGGACGTACGGACATTCTGGTAATGATTATAGAGTTGCTACGCTTTCTAACTCGTACCTAACTATTACAGGAATCACCATGCAAAATTTGAAATCGATAGGACAATTCTAACATACCTAAATTAACGAAAAAAGCTTTTTAAAAAAGTAAAAAAAATCAACATCTTTAAAATGGACGTACGGACATTTTGGAAATGATTATAGAGTTGCTACGCTTTCTAAATCGTACCTAACTACTAAAGGAATCATCATGCAAAATTTGAAATCGATAGGACAATTCTAACATGTCTAAATTAACGAAAAAAGCTATCCGTTACGGACGGACGTACGGACGGACCGACCCTAATTATAGAAAAGCTTCGCTTTTAAAAATAAGGTTGAGGTTTTTTTGTACTCGCTTAGCATTTTGAGGAAAACCCCGAAAATTAAGGTTAGACATTTGAATTCTGGAATGTTAATTTATTTCTATGCAAAGTAGCTTGATGTCTGTCCGTCCGTCCCTCAAGATCTCGGTAACCACTGAACCGATCGGATTCTACTCTTCAGGGAATATACCTACTGGTCCTGTGGTGGTTTTAAGCTATTTTCTTGGGGAGTGAGACACCCCCAACCTCCCCCAAAACAAAACAACCCCCCCCCCCAATTTTTTTCTTTTAGAATTTTACGAATTTTGCGAATTCGTTTTTTTTTCGCGAAAATTTGCGTAGTAGTTTTTTTTGTCTGTAGCGAAGGATCTCGCCAAACGCTGCACCGATACGGATCTTCTTTACAATAAAGTTTATTTATAGGTCCTGAAATAGTTTTAGGCTATTTTATTTTTATAAATAAGTCTTGGTATGGTTTTAGACTATTTTTATGTCCTTCTGTATCTGTAACCCTTCGAATATAACGCCCCTAGATGCTAGGGGCACAGTGGCTAGTTTAACATAAAAGATTTAAATTATAAAACTGTATGAAATCAAGAGTATGAAATGGTGATGGCAGATGGACACGTGATTATTGCCGACGCAGGAATAATAAACTTTATATTAATAATAAGATAAGATAAGATAAGATTTTATTTCCTCTAAGGTGCATATAATTAGGGCGAGTTACTAATAAAAGTTTACAATTTTAACTATAGGTTTCTTCCTGAAAAAGATTGCATATTAATTAGGATACTAAGTTTCTTCCTGAAAGAGATTGCAGGCAAGATAATAAATAAATTATTACATATTATAGTGAGTAAATAATCAAATTGTAATTTATTAGCAATTTTAAGATTCTGCAGTACATTTACTATTTATGTACCTAGCTCAGGGTTGTAGTGAACTTCTCCTTCCCCGTTCACCTACATTTTACATTTTACTATACAATTATTATATAATTGAACACTGAGCAAGCTGTGAAGCGAGTGGATGGCTTAACCCCGGCCGGGGTTGTTGAACCGCAGTTCTTCGCGGCGCTTACCAAATCGTTTCAGAGCTTTAGAAAATAGTTGTAGCAAATTGTTTTAGTTACATATATTGACATATATAAGACATATATAAGACTACAATACTACGGTATGCTGAATATACCATCTAACAATCATTCCACTAGAATCCATACGGGGTTTCCAAAAATAAGACCAATACAATTAGGTTATCGGTGCCATGGAAGTTAGCCATGTTTTTATTCCCGTTATAAACTGCAACTCCCACCGCCCTAACGTTCCCGGATTAAATGATTATAAGAACTGAGTAATTTAAGATCCTGTGGGATTTTAATCCCACACTTCTTTGATACCTGTAATTTATTTCCGAACCCGTCACTATATTCCTACATCCCTGATGGCGTTTATTAAATAAGAATAAATTTACATATTTGAGTTTTTCGTTGGGTAAAAACTAGAGGGCTTGATGGATTTTTAGCCACATTTAAACATTTAAACATTGCAATAACAAGGAATACATATGCGCGGTGGGCGCGCATATGTACCTAGTAAGTTAAGTAAAAAATTTAAATAAAAATAATAAATATGAAATCTGAAAATCTTATAAGTATTTTTAGAGAAAAACTGGTTTTATTTGGATTTTGGTCAGGCGTTTTAAGTGGCAATGTGCATAGGCATCTTAAGTTGAAAGTGTATTCAATATCGGCTATGCTAGTTGTAGAGTGGCTTTGCAGCTTTGAGATTAAATTCTTGTTTAAGTTTGATATTAAGAAAGTGTTTTTGCTGGATTCAATTTAAGAAGGATAAAAATCATTTTTTAGAAACACATCAGTTTACTAGCATTGTTCTTCAAGTGAAGGTTCTTTTGTAAGGATTAATAAGAACGTTAAGACGTTAAGACGTTAAGACTTAAGGAAAAAGGAAAAAGGTTTTGACTGAAGTGAGGATTTGACAACAAGGACTGGACTTAAAGGGATTTAAAGGGATAAGACAATGGCCGATAAATTGATGTAATCCCCAACAATGATATACAAATTTATCCCTTCTACAGATTACAATTAGTCGTGAAAATATTGGAGACTTTACTTAATGAACCAACCAATTAAAATTCAATAAAAGTCTCCAAGGTAGTTAATCCAACGAATAAGAATAAGGTTGCGTGATGTTTACTTCATGATAAAAAGTTTATTAATTTACAGAGAAGAACAATTGTGATTTATTCTTCGCTACCCCTTTCTCTTATGGAACATTAGGTAAATATTTATTTTTGTATTCATTCAAAAACAAGGATGACAACATCCATAAAAGCGGAGCTCTGAAACGGTAAGACTAACAAACATTAACATAGTAGAATATAAATATATAAGTCTAAACAAAATTGTAAGTAATTTATTGCATAACTGCCTAAATACAGGTTATTGTTTAAGGACGTACATACTTATAGGATTAGGATTTGACCATACAGAATATGCTTCTCTTATAACACTATACCTTGATGTAATATTCATTATTCCAAAAATCAGATAAATCATAAAAATTGTTGTTAACAAGGATGACAACATCCATAAAAGCGAAGCTCTGAAACGGTAGGACAAACGGACATTAACACTTGTATACTGTCAGAACTGAATAATCAAAATGTGAATGTATAAGAGTCAAAGCAAAATTGTAAGTAAATTTGTTGAAAAACTGCTTGATACAGGATAATGATTATGGACATACTTACATTTTTAGGATTTGATTAAAGAGTTGCTTCGCTTATAATATTGTACTTTGTTGTCCCAGGAATCAGTATACCAAAAATCAGACCAATCGGATAAATAGGTCACATACAAATTTGTTGTTAAAGATAACGTACCGACCCACCTATAAATAACTCTATTGTAGGACTGCTGACCTCTGTAAAGTTGAAAATAATCCCCTACAAACCGTTTATCAAGATGACGCACTGACCCACCTATAAATAACTCTATTGTAGGACTGCTGACCGCTGTAAAGTTGAAGATAATCCCTTACATACCATTTATCAAGATGACGCACTGACCCACCTATAAATAACTCTATTGTAGGACTGCTGACCGCTGTAAAGTTGAAGATAATCCCCTACAAACCCCTTTATGAAGATGATGTACCGCCCGAACTATAAATAACTCTATTGTAGGACTGCTGACCGCTGTAAAGTTGAAGATAATCCCCTACAAACCGTTCATCAAGATGACTTACCGCCCGACCTATAATATTGAGGAGGCTATGCAAGTTTTTGAAAGAGAAACAATGAAAGGTAATTACAGGGATCTAAAGGGATAAGGCAATGCCCGATAAATCTATGTACATCCTCAATAATGCTACACTTTGTTCGTCATTCCGCCCTTAACGCTATATGGGGAAACGTGATTTTCTCGGCTCCTATTCAAGATAGACGGCTGAAATTTTCATGGAGTGAATAGATTTAAATTCTTCCAAGTTTCATTGAGAGGTGTTTATTTGTTGGGGTGCTAGATCGAATCCTAGATTGTCAAGATTTAAGGATTTTCTCTACTCCTATTCAAGATAGACGGCTGAAATTTTGTATCTATCTATCTAGGATCAAGAAATGACAGTGTGGAAGGAATAATGTATAGTGTACATGATGCTGTCATCATGACTGGAGAATATGATACATATCTATCTATCTATCTATCTGTCTATCTATCTATCTATCTATCTATCTATCTATCTATCTATCAATATATCTATATCTATCTAGGATCAGGAAATGACAGTGTGGAAGGAATAATGTATAGTGTACATGATGCTGTCATCATGACTGGAGAATATGATATCTATCTATCTATCTGTCTATCTATCTATCTATCAATATATCTATCTATCTATCTATCTATCTAGGATCAGGAAATGACAGTGTGGAAGGAATAATGTATAGTGTACATGATGCTGTCATCATGACTGGAGAATATGATATCTATCTATCTATCTATCTATCTGTCTATCTATCTATCTATTTATCTATCAATATATCTATATCTATCTAGGATCAGGAAATGACAAGTGTGGAAGGAATTATGTATAGTGTACATGATGCTGTCATCATGACTGGAGAATATCATATCTATCTATCTATCTATATAGGTACAGGAAATGACAGTGTGGAAGGAATAATGTATAGTGTACATGATGCTGTCATCATGACTGGTGAATTTGTTGAGGAACATCAAGTTGAAAAGGATAAACTGAACAGTCTTGGCAGGTAGTGTCTGATAAAAAGTTTCCAGTGTGGCTTCGAAACCAATTAATATCCGCAGGATGAGAACAGGATTTAAGGTCATGTACAGCATTGTATTAGACAATTTTCCACAAACATTAAAATAAAAAAATTAAATCTCTCTCTCTCTCTCTCTATCATTCTCTCTGTCTCTCTCTATGTCTCTCTCTGTCTCTCTCTCTGTATCGCTATCTCTCTTAAAGATAGACAGCTGAACTTTATAGTGAAGATTCTTAATATATATGTGCAATGTGCATCTACTCCATACATTTATTTTCATGTAGATGGTATAAGCCCTGGTTTTATAAGCATTTGCAAACCATTGCTTTCTCTCTCTATCTATATATCTATCTATCTACCTATCAATCTCTCTTTCTAGATGGTATAAGCCCTGGTTTTATAAGCATGTCCAAACATTGCTTTCTCTCTCTATCTATATATCTATCTATCTATCTACCTATCAATCTCTCTTTCTAGATGGTATAAGCCCTGGTTTTATAAGCATGTCCAAACATTGCTTTCTCTCTCTATCTATATATCTATCTATCTATCTACCTATCAATCTCTCTATCTAGATGGTATAAGCCCTGGTTTTATAAGCATGTCCAAACTTTTCTTTCTCTCTCTATCTATATATCTATCTATCTACCTATCTATCTCTCTATCTAGATGGTATAAGCCCTGGTTTTATAAGCATTTGCAAACATTGCTTTCTCTCTCTATCTATCTATCTACCTATCAATCTCTCTTTTCTAGATGGTATAAGCCCTGGTTTTATAAGCATGTCCAAACTTTTCTTGAGAAAGGAGAAACAGTGGAATATGTTCCCACCCTACACTTTCATCAGGTTACAATTACAATAATTAACAGGGATCTAAAGGGATAAGACAATGGCCGATAAATTGATGTACATCCAAAATAATGATTAGTTGTTGAAACGTTTAAACACTCAACTAAAATTCACTTAAGTCTCCAAAGTTGTTAAGCCGACGAATAAAAACGTTATTTGGGGACTAGCCTAATACTTAATTAGAAATAAAACAAGTGTCAACATCCATAAGTAGCTAAGCACAAACATACAAATTCATTTAGTAAAACAAGAAACGCTGAAGAAATGAACTGCCAAAGAAAGCTATATAAATGGATTTAGAATGTATGTGGATATTTTGGCAGTGCAAAAATTGTCGTAAATTTAGGTTGCTCTCATGTCATTTATTGACCAGTTCTTTCAACCAGTAAAAGGGGCGGGATGTAAAGGGGTTGGAGGGAGGGGAATGTTATTTTAGCCTGCTGCGCGTTAAATATGTAACCCTTATTTATCTGTATTACTATCTAAATATTAGTATTTTTCAGAGACACAACAAACCCTGTTTTTGGTTGACTTATATCTGGGCCCCTTGGGCTAGCCACCCTATTGCCAGGTATTTTTATTAGCGAATCTACTCTATAATTTACTTTATAATAACGCTATAGGGGAACTGTGATTTTCTCTTCTACTGTTTAAGATAGACTGCTGTAATTTTCAATGAAGATTTCAAAGACATATGTGCATCTATGTACATTATTTTGTCCGTCTGTCTGTCGGTTATGCTTAAATAGACATAGGTCTCGTGATAAACATCTGCTCTATAACTCACTTTATCCGATTGTTCATTATATGATTTTTGTGCTACGCTACTTATGGATGTTGTCATCCTTGTTTTCTTTTCTTTTTATTGCTTTAGTCAAATTATCTAAACATTTGCATAAATCACGAAATTGGAAATAATTTGAGTTATTGTGGTTGTAGATCAGCGTAGAGAAGCGAAGCTCCTCTATAATAAAGTCTGTCCTCATCCTCCTACCTAGCTGTAACATTCGAACTCAGTAACGGCTGACATCTGTGGCCGCTACTACATTATAAACAATTCAGAAGATTTTAAAATATTCAAAATAAGACAAATAGCGTTCATATATATTCTTTATCTTTACTTCTGGTATTTCAAAACGTTTTTAACACAGTATTTCGACCTCCAAAATAAGGTACAGCCGAGTGTAAGCCTCAGTGAAATCGTCATTTTATATCTCTAAAAATCAGCTAAATGTCTAAACCTGTTTCTAAACAGACAATCCACAGTTTTCGAAATTTCTTTGTTTGCACACAAGCTGGTTTAAATTCGATGCTTATGCGCGTCTGCCAAGCCCTGATTAATGGTAATTTGAATTATTTTTTTTTACAGGTATTTGTTGGGTTGGGCTTTCCCATTCAACTACCAAATTCTGAAATGGGTCAAGGTAAGACATTGATTTTCAGTAGCGAAGCTACTCTGTTATTCACTTTGTTTGTGGTTTTATCTGCTATTATTCATGACAGAAGGCTGAAAATTCTTGCCAATATTCCCTTCATTATAGAGCATAATTAACTATGAAACATTCATGACTGCTTTTTAGGCGGTTTTTGGTTACTTTTATATTTTTCACATTCCCTATCGGTTCAGCGGTTAGTGAGATCCTTCGGTACTAATAGACACACAGACAAACATACTGTTTCTTTATTATAAGGATTATCTATCTATTTCTCTATTTTAGGAATTTATTATGGGTTATAATAATATCTATTCTCTATTTAGGAATATATTATGGGTTATAATAATATCTATTTCTCTATTTAGGAATCTATTATGGGTTATGATAATATCTATTTCTCTATTTAGGAATCTATTATGGGTTATAATAATATCTATTTCTCTATTTAGGAATCTATTATGGGTTATGATAATATCTATTTCTCTATTTAGGAATCTATTATGGGTTATGATAATATCTATTTCTCTATTTAGGAATCTATTATGGGTTATAATAATATCTATTTCTCTATTTAGGAATCTATTATGGGTTATGATAATATCTATTTCTCTATTTAGGAATCTATTATGGGTTATAATAATATCTATTTCTCTATTTAGGAATCTATTATGGGTTATGATAATATATATTTCTCTATTTAGGAATCTATTTTGGGTTATAATAATATCTATTTCTTTATTTAGGAATCTATTATGGGTTATAATAATATCTATTTCTCTATTTAGGAATCTATTATGGGTTATAATAATATCTATTTATCTATTTAGGAATCTATTATGGGTTATGATAATATCTATTTCTCTATTTAGGAATCTATTATGGGTTATAATAATATCTATTTCTCTATTTAGGAATCTATTATGGGTTATAATAATATCTATTTCTCTATTTAGGAATCTATTATGGGTTATAATAATATCTATTTCTCTATTTAGGAATCTATTATGGGTTATAATAATATCGGAGATAGATTCATCACACAAGACTTTCTTATCCCACTATATAATCTAAAGGTAATTATAACTATAAGTAAAATTTGTCAATCAATTGGGGTGCTTGATTGATTCCTAGATTTTATAGTTTTTGTGATTTTCTCGACTTCATATAAGATAGATGGTTGAAATTTTTAGAGATTGAATAAGTTCACATTTTGCATATTTCCATTAGGCTTTAATTCGATTTGCAAATTTCTTGGGTTGCTAGATCGATTCCTAGATTTTCAAATTTTGCGATATTCCCGACTCCTGTTCAAGATAGAAGGCTGACATTTTCACGCTTACCTTCTAAAGATTATTAAAATATTTTATTGGGTTTCGTGATTTATTTTTATAGTGTTTAATATTTTTTATATGTCACTGCTCTATGGTTAATTTTTTCGGATGTCCATTCACATTTTAATAGCTTCGCTACTTATGGATGTTTTCACCCGTTTTAGGGTGGCATAGAGTTGAGTGCGAAGCTGACTAACATCTGGCCGATATGGATGGTTCCCACCAAGCTGCACTATGATGACAGACATGTAAGTATTATAACACAAGGAGGGATAATACAATAGCCGATAAATTTATGTACATCCCCAATGATTGACAAAATTACCCCTTCTGTAGGTTGATAGTAGTTGATATATGGATATGAATGGTTCCCAACCAAGCTACATTATAATGACAGACATGTAAGTATTATAACACAAGGAGGGTTGGGACAATGGGCTGGTTATTACACTAGTCCCCAAACTTTACTAACATCTGGCCTATATGGATGGTCCCCACCAAGCTGCACTATGATGACAGACATGTGTAAGTATTGTAACACAAGGAGGGTTGGGACAATGGGCTGATTATTACACTAGTCCCAAAACTTTACTAACATCTGGCCGATATGGATGGTCCCAACTAAGCTGCACTATGATGACATACATGTGTAAGTATTATAACACAAGGAGGGTTGGGACAATGGGCTGATTATTACACTAGTCCCAAAACTTTACTAACATCTGGCCGATATGGATGGTCCCAACTAAGCTGCACTATGATGACAGACATGTGTAAGTATTATAACACAAGGAGGGATGGGACAATGGCCGATAAATTGATGTACATCCCCAATGATTGACAAAATTACCCCTTCTGTAGATTAATAGTAGTTGAGATATGGATATGGATGGTTCCCAACCAAGCTACATTATAATGACAGACATGTAAGTATTATAACACAAGGAGGGTTGGGACAATGGGCTGATTATTACACTAGTCCCCAAACTTTACTAACATCTGGCCTATATGGATGGTCCCCACCAAGCTGCACTATGATGACAGACATGTGTAAGTATTGTAACACAAGGAGGGTTGGGACAATGGGCTGATTATTACACTAGTCCCAAAACTTTACTAACATCTGGCCGATATGGATGGTCCCAACTAAGCTGCACTATGATGACATACATGTGTAAGTATTATAACACAAGGAGGGTTGGGACAATGGGCTGATTATTACACTAGTCCCAAAACTTTACTAACATCTGGCCGATATGGATGGTCCCAACTAAGCTGCACTATGATGACAGACATGTGTAAGTATTATAACACAAGGAGGGATGGGACAATGGCCGATAAATTGATGTACATCCCCAATGATTGACAAAATTACCCCTTCTGTAGATTAATAGTAGTTGAGATATGGATATGGATGGTTCCCAACCAAGCTACATTATAATGACAGACATGTAAGTATTATAACACAAGGAGGGTTGGGACAATGGGCTGATTATTACACTAGTCCCCAAACTTTACTAACATCTGGCCTATATGGATGGTCCCAACCAAGCTGCACTATGATGACAGACATGTGTAAGTATTATAACACAAGAAAGGTTGGGACAATGGGCTGATTATTACACTAGTCCCCAAACTTTACTAACATCTGGCCCATATGGATGGTTCCCAACCAAGCTGCACTATGATGACAGACATGTAAGTATCATAACACAAGGACGGATAAGACAATAACCGATAAATTGATGTACATCCCCAATGATTGACAAAATTACCCCTTCTGTAGATTAATAGTAGTTGAGATATGGATATGAATGGTTCCCAACCAAGCTGCACTATGATGACAGACATGTGTAAGTATTATAACACAAGGAGGGATGGGACAATGGGCTAATTATTACACTAGTCCCCAAACTTTACTAACATCTGGCCCATATGGATGGTCCCCACTAAGCTGCACTATGATGACAGACATGTGTAAGTATTATAACACAAGGAGGGTTGGGACAATAGGCTGGTTATTACACTAGTCCCCAAACTTTACTAACATCTGGCCCATATGGATGGTCCCCACTAAGCTGCACTATGACAATAGACCTGTAAGTATTATAACCAGGGGTCTAAAGGGATAAGACAATGGCATCTGAATTGATTTACTATTCCCAATTATGATACACTAAGTTACTCCGTATGAAGATTAAAATCAGAGATTGGTTTGGACACTCAACTAAATAAACCAACCAATCAAAAGTCCCCAAGGTTGTTCAGCTAACGAACAAGTAAACCTTAGACTTTAGGGAAAAGTGTAATAAACAGCCCAATGTCCCCTAGGGTGGGTTCATATCGGAATTAGACAAAGCGGGGATATGCAACAGATAAAATTAACCTTAAAAACATTTCTGACCGAAAAAGAATTTGAAAAAATTGAGTTTTAGAACACGACCACTTAAAAATATAATTCATTACTTATTAGTATGCAAAGACGACATTCAAAATTTTTTTTGAATCAGAACTATGGCTTCATGGTGCTCCCTGGAAAGGCCTTGAGGAGCTGAATCAGGAACTTTTGTCCGTTTCAAAATATCTCGTTCCTAGCCTTAGAAATCACTAAAAAACCACATTTTTAAAGGTTTATTGAATATTGTCCAATTTGTAGAGTTTTTTTTAGATTTTCTCAGGCTAGGAACGAGATTTTTTGAAACGGTCAAAAGTTCCTGATTCTACTCCTCAAGGCATTTCCAGGGAGCACCATGAAGCCATAGTTCTGATACAATAAATTTTTGACTCCCATTTACAAATAGCTATACGATTGAATGTCTGGTCGTCAGCGGTTTTAAGACTTAGGATAAATTTTAAATCATCCAGAGGTGTATTATATCTATAAAAATTGAGTGCAGATCCCCGCTTTGGCCTCAGAAAAAAAATTTCCAAAATCGACCCACCCTAATGTCCCCACTCTTACTGATTATAACGATAGGATTACCTTTGCTTATTGAATTCTGACCGATATTTGGAAATTAAGAATATGTTCATAAAGAACACCCTATTTGAAGGGGGGGGGGGGGGGCGAAAGTGACACTTTTTGAAACCAAAACAAAAAGTCAACAAAGGAACTCAACTAAAAAAAGAGTTACAGGTCTGAGATTTTGCATGGCAGTTGCTTTATAGGGGTACAATATGGAACTGTGCCTTTTCTCGGCGGTTGCGTTGCCGTTTCTTCAGTTCCATATTTTACCCCTATAGAGCAACTGCCATGCAAAATGTCAGACCTGTAACTCTTTTTTTTAGTTGAGTTCCTTTGACTTTTAGTTTTTGTTTCAAAAAGTGTCACTTTCGCCCCCCCCCCCTTTGATGTCATTAAGATTTTAATCAGGAAGGGAGAGAACATAGGACTGTAAATTACAATGGTAACCAAAGTTTTAATTAATTAATTGTTGCTAAAAGAAATTTGTGTACTTTTATTAATCTTTTATTGGTACTAATTGTGTCTAAACTTTTCAACCAACAATTTTAATCTACAGATAGTGTAATTTGTTTCATCAATGAAAGTTTATTTGGCCTAAATCTGTTAATAACAGCCTAAAACCTTTACAGAACCAATACAAAGATATATTTTTACTTTAGTTACAATAAAAAACATAGATTCAATGATCCTTTTTATAAAAATTTAGTCATACTGCCATTGGTTAATTAAAGTGGATGCTATTGGTAAGTTAGTCTATGTGTTGGCCTATCATTGGTCATTTGTATTGTATGACGTCATTCTTTTAAAGGCACTATAAAGAGCTTACGATTCGAAATAGTAGTTACTGAACTGATTTATTTGTAGATACTTGGAAAGAAGCCCCGCAGTGGAAACATAATGTATGTGGATCTAGGTGTTTATGGAGTGGCTATGGAGGATGATTATCAGGTATTATTAGTTATTTCTCGCATCGTATTATAAATGGCTTTCCGCGGATATAGAAAGTACAATTATGAGATTAAAACTAGTTTTTTAGCCCCGTGGTGCCGAAGGCACCGGCTAAAAAAACTGGTTTTAATATTATAATTGTACATTTTTATATTCGTAGAAAGCTGGTTATAATACGATGCTAGACATAGTTTTTTCGTATGGATGAGAACCGGTTCCTAACCACCGGATTCGAATGAATACGAGAAACAATTATAAACTTGTATTGCCCCATCCCCACTTTCAAGGGCCAAGGAAATTTAATTGAACAAGGATGACAGCATCCATAAAAGCGAAGCTTGAAATGGTATGACAAACGAACATTAACAATTATAAACTTGTATTGCCCAATCCCCACTTTCAAGTGGCCAAGGAAATTTGATTTAACAAGGATGACAGCATCCATAAAAGCGAAGCTTGAAACGGTATGACAAACGAACATTAACCCTTTTAGAGTGTCATAACTGAGTAAGCAGAATATAAATGTATAAGTATAAACAAAAATGTAAGTAAATTTGTTTCAAAACGGCTTAAATACAGGATATTGTTTAGAATATACATACATTTTCAGGACTTTAGAGATGCTTTGCTTATAATATTGTACCTTGAAATAACAGAAATCAGTATTAAAAAAATGCTAAGAAAATTTTTTTAAATTGAAGTACAAAGTTTTTAGAACGATTATAGAATTGCTATTTGAAGAAAAAACATACTGAAAAACTAGCCACATGCAATCCAGATTCACCTCTTTTACATTTCTATCAGAATAATTCATGGATCTAAGGGATAAAACAATAGCAGATAAATTAATTTAAATCCCCAATAACAAAAATACCCCTTCTGTAGATTAAAATTAGTGGTTGAAACGTTTGAACACTCAACTTAATGAATCAACTAACTAATCAAAATTTACTACTCCCCAAAGTTGGTAAACCAACGAATAAGATAACGTTATTTTAAAACTTTGGGGACAAGTGTAATAAACAGCAAATTGGCCCCTCTTGATCTAAGAATACTTACTATTTAGGGTCATGAAGCAACGTTGAAAGCGTTTGAGAAATGGACCATGGATAATGGAGGATATCAGGTAATATTATCTATTTATCTATCTGTCCATCTGTTAATATATCTAGTTTGAGAAATGGACTATGGACTAAAACATTAGAGTGGGAGGGGGTTCCCATTAGGTCTTTGTAAATCAATAGTGTCGGGAATATTAACACAGCCAGGTAGCCACAAAAGAGCAGAAAGCAGACAAAAAGGTCTCCAACAGGGGGATCCAGGTAGTTGTGTGGTATGGACGTATAGCAGATAATACCTAAATATAGAGTAAGCTCGCTATTCTTGCCATCAAACAACTTCACTTTATTTTAAGTTGATCAACTTTATTGAATACACAAATAGTTAAATTAGCAAAATGATATAACTTGTAATAATATATTTATCCTGGGTTGGATTACTAAAGTAACTGTGGCGTCCACACCGAGGGACTCGAGCCTACAGCTACAGGGGGCGAACCTAGCAATGCAAGATTATAATACCAACTAGCCATTGGAGCTTTGCATATATTTATTTGCAAGTCGCAGCTTGCAATATCATGACAGCTCCCCCTCTGGTCATTATTCCATTTAGCTGTCTGTTTATATTAATAATACAGTGTTTTTTTTTTATGAGAACTTTTTTTAAAGCAATTTTACCCCACTTATAGTTATCAGAATTTAATGAGTAATGGCTTATTTTCTTCGTTTTTTAATGCAATTAATAGAACACCAAAAAAATATTTCAGTTTTCATTTAAAAAGTACAGTAAAATCTAAAATTCAAAACTTAGGTGTCAACATCTAAAAATGGTTTTAGCGCATTTTTCTTATGCCTAAATCTTCTAGGAAAAAAATTAGATTTTCTGTAGTCGACTTTGGGGGGCCAGTACTCCCTCCCTGGTTGAGATATGGCCTTTAAACTTTGATATGTTCTAGTACATGTTCCTAATAGTATCTGTATACATTTTTAGCTCTATATCTAAACTTTAGAGTGTTTTGTAGCCATTCTTGCAAAAGGTTGAATATTTGAGCATAAGAAAAATGCGCTAAAACCATTTTTAGATGTTGAAACCTAAGTTTTGAATTTTAGATTTTACTGTTTTTTTAAAATGAAAACTGAAATGTTTTTTTGGTGTTCTATTAATTGCATTAAAAAACGAAGAAAATAAGCCATTAATCATTAAATTCAGATAACTATAAGTGGGGTAAAATTGCTTTCAAAAAAGTTCTCATAAAAAAAACACACTGTAGATAGGAGCATAGCTACTCTGTAGGCCATACTACATTACTCCCTCACCTAACGGAATTTAAACAAAAATTTCCGTTGCCCCAAAGTAACCCAAATATCCCAGGATGTCCCTTAATACTAACCATTAGCAAATTATTTAAATGAATTTTTAAAAGCACAAAAGCTACAGTTGTCTGGTGTTATCCATCTATATTTATACCTTTTTAATCTAGGCTTTATATGCGGAGTCGTATATGACAAAGGAAGAATTTACTGAGATGTTCAATCCTGAACTTTATGAAAAGGTAACTTTTACTTATTAGCAAGTTTTAAGGAGGGATCTAAAGGGATAAGACAATGGACGATAAATTTATGTACAGATTGAAATTAATGGTTGAAACTCAACTTAATAATCCAACTAATCAAAAGTCCCAAATGTTGTTAAGCCAACAAATAAGAATATTGTGGGGACTAGTGTAATAAACAACCCATTTCTCCCTCTCTCTCTCTGAGTTTTAAGTCCAACTGATTTTTAAAAAAGCAAACAGCTAAAGAAATGGTCTTTCAGCATTCTTACGTGCGGTACGTACTTCCTGTGTGTTATGATAATTTTACCTTGGATCTTGTAGATCATTTTTAAAATTTTTTGTACTGTTTTTGAGATTAGACTATGCTGTTTGGCCGTGAGAACACAATCTATTTTCAAAATTTGTGATCCAATATAATTAAATCAGTGTGTCTAAGCGTTCACCAATGTTCTTGAGGAATATTCTATATCAGAAGATATCTATCTGTCTATCTATCTAGTTACGAGATAAGCTGCCTCTCTGTAAGGAAGGTTTCCCTCTATCTATCTATCTATATACATCAGAAGATATCTCTCTGTCTATCTATCTATCTATCTAGGTACGAGATAAGCTGCCTCTCTGTAAGGAAGATTTCACTAGCATCTATCAGAAAATATCTATCTATCCATTTGTCTGTCTAAATATCTATATATTTGTCTAATTATCTATCTATCTATCTAGGTGCGAGATAAGCTGCCTCTCTGCAAAGAAGGATTTCCCCACGTGTATCAGAAACTATCTATCTATCCATTTGTCTGTCTAAATATCTATATATTTGTCTAATTTTCTATCTATCTATCTAGGTTAGAGATAAGCTGCTTCTCTGTAAGGAAGGTTTCCCTAACGTGTATCAGAAACTATCTATCTATCCATTTGTCTATCTTAATATCTATATCTGACGATTTCTATTTGTCTATAATTATCTATCTATCTATCTAGGTGCAAGATAAGCTGCCTCTCTGCAAAGAAGGATTCCCCCACGTGTATCAGAAACTATCTATCTATCCATTTGTCTGTCTAAATATCTATATATTTGTCTAATTATCTATCTATCTATCTAGGTGCGAGATAAGCTGCCTCTCTGCAAGGAAGGATTCCCCCACGTGTATCAGAAACTATCTATCTATCCATTTGTCTGTCTAAATATCTATATATTTGTCTAATTATCTATCTATCTATCTAGGTACGAGATAAGCTGCCTCTCTGCAAAGAAGGATTCCCCCACGTGTATCAGAAACTATCTATCTATCCATTTGTCTGTCTAAATATCTATATATTTGTCTAATTATCTATCTATCTATCTAGGTGCGAGATAAGCTGCCTCTCTGCAAGGAAGGATTCCCCCACGTGTATCAGAAACTATCTATCTATCCATTTGTCTGTCTAAATATCTATATATTTGTCTAATTATCTATCTATCTATCTAGGTACGAGATAAGCTGCCTCTCTGCAAAGAAGGATTCCCCCACGTGTATCAGAAACTATCTATCTATCCATTTGTCTGTCTAAATATCTATATATTTGTCTATAATTATCTATCTATCTATCTAGGTACGAGATAAGCTGCCTCTCTGTAAGGAAGGTTTCACTAGCATCTATCAGAAAATATCTATCTATCCATTTGTCTATCTTAATATCTATATCTGACGATTTCTATTTGTCTATAATTATCTATCTATCTATTTAGGTGCGAGATAAGCTGCTTCTCTGTAAGGAAGGTTTTACTAGCATCTATCAGAAAATATCTATCTATCCATTTGTCTATCTTAATATCTATATCTGACGATTTCTATTTGTCTATAATTATCTATCTATCTATCTAGGTGCGAGATAAGCTGCCTCTCTGCAAGGAAGGATTCCCCCACGTGTATCAGAAACTATCTATCTATCCATTTGTCTATCTAAATATCTATATATTTGTCTATAATTATCTATCTATCTATCTAGGTGAGAGATAAGCTGCCTCTCTGCAAGGAAGGATTCCCCCACGTGTATCAGAAAATTTGCAGAAAGGGAAGAAACAGCGGAATTATTGAATAATATATTTATCTATCCATTTATATATATATTTTGTTGATTGATTGATTAATATATCTTGTTTACTACAATGTAAAAAGGAAAGCTCTGTCAATATGATAGCTTATATTTTGATATAGAATATGGAGGTCATTTGAACTTTAATTTCCGAATGTGTACACAGTTTCCTCGGTGTTTCCTCATCCTATCTCAATATTTACCACTAGCTAAAAAGCTTTAAACTTCCAAACTTCAAAATTTTTAATGTATAAACAATTTTTACATTCAAAATTTTAATTTTTTTAATTTTGATTTTTTTAAGTTTGAAGCTTGTTTAGCTAGTAGTAAATATTGTTATAGGATGAGGAAACTGTGTACACATTTAGAAATTCAAATTCAAATGACCAGTAAGGATGGTAATTAAAGGAAGCCTACAAAAAATACACTTCTCTAACTTCTGAAAGACTACCATTTTAATTAATTTAATATCAAAATTTCTAGCATGAGTGCTGTACAATTTTAAAAATTTTCATCGAAATATGTCATTTTAAAATGCCTATAACTTTTTTGATACTGAAGCTGAAGGCATTAAATTTGGGGTTATTGGGTCTAAATGTGGTAGTCTTTCAGCGGTGTATCTCTTGCAGGCTTCCTTTAATGAAGATTGCAATAAAAATTGTTGACATTGGAGTTAAACAGAGAATCTATACATTTTTACATTGTATCTATATTTATGCATATGTTACTATTTCTAATATTATATATAAAATTACTATAGCATATTAAAAATAGTGTCTTTAATAGTTATTTATTGCATCGTATTATAATCAGCTCTCCGCAAATATTAAAGTGAAAAATTGTCTAATACGATACTATACAGTATGGCTGAGAACTAGTTCAAATCCAACAGATATCAATCGGTTATAAAGCCATACTGTTAATAGTTTTATATTTGATTAATCAAAACCAAATTTCAACCATAGCTTTAGTTACATATTTTAAAAAAACCCTCATTTTTTCCAAAAAAATAAAAGTTAATTCTTAAAAACATTTATTAAATCAAATTAATTTAACCAGTTTCATGATGTAATTCTATGTTATTTGTAAATTAAAATTGTTAATACACATATTTAAAATTCATTTTTTGTTATTTTCAGTACTACTGTTTTCAAATGCAGTATGTCCAACAAATAAATCTTTAAATATAGATGTAAAACCCAGACAATTACCTGGATCCAGTGATGGGGACTTTTTTCGTCTGCTACCAAATTGCTTTCTGCTCTTTTGTAGTGACTTGGCTGTGTTAATATTCCTAACGCTATTGGTTGATTTTCATAGACCCAAATGAAAGTCTGCACAGGGTTCGCGGGAATGGGACATACAGTTATTCATCTCGGTTCCCCTCTATTGTTTTACTCTAATATACAGACTGTATGCTTAAAGATTCTAATTGAATGGATTTGTATTTATGCAACAGAAAATGGGAAAGGTCGTCTTTTCCAGGATGTTTTTTAGATTTATTACTCATAAATGAATAAATTTCCATGGATTATATTTAGCTATTATGCTCAACTAATGTTGAGATAGTGTTTCAACAAAAATATACATCAATTTAATTTTTTTAGGTTTCTAATGGGATGTTTGTTTGTTTGTGTGCCTGTTTGTTACGAAAAGATCACGTCTACATTTGTGGAATGTTGATCGTCTGAAGATTTATATAAGAGTTATTTTATTTCTATTATGGGACTTAGTTTCAGAGTAGCGTAGTAACTTGGATCAACTAATTGTTATATTACCAAGGAGGGGGGGGGGGGCATTGGGCTGTTTATTACACCAGTCCCCTAAGTTTTATATTAGCATTATCTTGGTGTTTAAACGTTTCATTCACTAGTTTTAATGATCAGAAGGGGTAATTTTGTGTATCATCATTGAGGATGTACATCAATTGGCCATTGTCTTATCCCTTTAGATCCCTGCATACAATCTACAGTCAACCATGAACATTGTTTTTTTATGTCAACAAAATGGTTTCAGTTTTGACAGGGAAATACATGCATTTAAAGGGATAGTACAATGGACAATCAATCCGCAACGATGCTGAACAAAATAACCCCCTTTGTAGATTATAATTAGTGGTTGAAACGTTTGGGCATTCAACTTAACAAAACAATTAAAATTTAAAAAATTTTTTGAAAGCTAACTAATAAGAAAACGTTAGTATAAAACTTTGGGGACTATTGTAAAAAAAACAGCCCAATGTCCCCTCCCTCCCTGGAGCTCTGCAGATGTTTGTTGCCAATATTTGGGGACTAGTGTAATATTCAGCCCAATGTCCCCTCCCTCCCTGGAGCTCTGTAGATGTTTGTTGTAAATATTTGGGGACTAGTGTAATATTCAGCCCAATGTCGCCTCCCTCCCTGGAGCTCTGTAGATGTTTGTTATAAAAATTTGGGGACTAGTGTAATATTCAGCCCAATGTCGCCTCCCTCCCTGGAGCTCTGTAGATGTTTGTTGCCAATATTTGGGGACTAGTGTAATATTCAGCCCAATGTCCCCTCCCTCCCTGGAGCTCTGTAGATGTTTGTTGCCAATGTTTGGGGACTAGTGTAATATTCAGTCCATTGTCCCCTCCCTCCCTGGAGCACTGTAGATGTTTGTTGCCAATATTTGGGGACTAGTGTAATATTCAGCCCAATGTCCCCTCCCTCCCTGGAGCACTGTAGATGTTTGTTGCCAATATTTGGGGACTAGTGTAATATTCAGCCCAATGTCCCCTCCCTCCCTGGAGCACTGTAGATGTTTGTTGCCAATATTTGGGGACTAGTGTAATATTCAGCCCAATGTCCCCTCCCTCCCTGGAGCACTGTAGATGTTTGTTGCCAATATTTTGGGACTAGTGTAATATTCAGGCTAATATCCTCTCCCTCCCTGGAGCTCTGTAGATGTTTGTTGCCAATATTTGGGGACTAGTGTAATATTCAGCCCAATGTCCCCTTCCTCCCTGGAGCTCTGTAGATGTTTGTTGCCAATATTTTGGGACTAGTGTAATATTCATCCCAATGTCCCCTCCCTCCCTGGAGCTCTGTAGATGTTTGTTGCCAATATTAGGGGACTAGTGTAATATTCAGCCCAATGTCCCCTCCCTCCCTGGAGCTCTGTAGATGTTTGTTGCCAATATTTGGGGACTAGTGTAATATTCAGTCCAATGTCCCCTTTCTCCCTGTTGCTCTGTAGATGTTTGTTGCCAATATTTGGGGACTAGTGTAATATTCAGCCCAATGTCCCCTCCCTCCCTGTTGCTCTGTAGATGTTTGTTGCCAATGTTTGGGGACTAGTGTAATATTCAGCCCAATGTCCCCTCCCTCCCTGGAGCTCTGTAGATGTTTGTTGCCAATATTTGGGGACTAGTGTAATATTCAGCCCAATGTCCCCTCCACTCCCTGGAGCTCTGTAGATGTTTGTTGCCAATAATTGGGACTAGTGTAATATTCATCCCAATATCCCCTCCCTCCCTGGAGCTCTGTAGATGTTTGTTGCCAATATTTGGGGACTAGTGTAATATTCAGCCCAATGTCCCCTCCACTCCCTGGAGCTCTGTAGATGTTTGTTGCCAATATTTGGGACTAGTGTAATATTCATCCCAATATCCCCTCCCTCCCTGGAGCTCTGTAGATGTTTGTTGCCAATATTAGGGGTCTAGTGTAATATTCAGCCCAATATCCCCTCCCTCCCTGGAGCTCTGTAGATGTTTGTTGCCAATATTTGGAGACTAGTGCAATATTCATCCCAATATCCCCTCCCTCCCTGGAGCTCTGTAGATGTTTGTTGCCAATATTTGTGGACTAGTGTAATATTCATCCCAATATCCCCTCCCTCCCTGGAGCTCTGTAGATGTTTGTTGCCAATAATTGAATACCCCTTAGTCAGCACAATTATTTATATAACTCCATGGATCTTAATGGATAAGACAATGGCTGATAAATTGATGTACCTCCCCAATGATAATACATAAATTACTCATCCTGTAGATTACAATTATTGGTTGAATAGTTCAACACTCAACTTAATGAACCAACCAATCAAAATCTAATGAAAGTCCAAGAAGTTGTGGAGCTAACGAATGAGAAACCCTTTACTATGGGGACTAGTGTAATAAACAGGTCATTGTCCCCTCTCTCCCTGATATAACTCACAGATACAGGGAGAGAACAATGGATAACAATTAAATGCTATTTATATACTCCTGAATTAGAGGCTGGCAGCAAACAAGGACGAACTTCTTAATTGTTAAAAATAAATCTATAATCAAGATAACTAAGTTCCCCAAAGTGGTGGAGACCCTATTCGTCTTCTAGAAAATTGCTTTCTGTTCATTTGTAGGGACTTGGCTGTGTTTATATTTTCGACGCTATTGGCTAATTTTAAGACCCAGTTTGTCCTTAAACAGTATCTTTTATTTAAGCATTTTTAAAACAAATTTGTTTATACATTTATATTCTGTTCTGACACTCTACAAGTGTTAAATTTCGTTTATCCTACAGTTTCAGAGCTTCACATTTATGGATTTTGTCATCCTTGTTAGAATATATGTCCATTGTTATTATACAAACATATTTTATCCGAGCGTGAAAAAGTATGAAAAACCTTGAGGAATATTTGTCCATCCATCCATCTAACCTGCTAAACTTTGGATCTGTCATTATGGGAACATCAAATTCTAAAGTATCACTATTAGCATTCAGGGTGGGAGGACACAAGGGCTGTTTATTACGCTATTCCTAAAAGTTTTATGATAGTTTTCTTATTCGTTGGCTTAACAATTTTCTGTAGTAAATTGCTAGCAAACGAAAAGGTTACCCCACCATTTAGGCCATGTAGTTATCTAGATTATTCATCTATACTTATACATTTATTAGTTTAAATAATAGGATTACATCAATTCTGGCAGCTCATACCAACAACGAAATTAATTAGAACAAAATCACGAAACCTATACGTGATTTTCAGCCGTCGTTTCGAAACAATTTTAAAAAAATGACGACCTTTTAACCAGATTTTAGATTTATTTCGCTCATTGACTATACCTTATTCCTGCATTTCTGGATATCAAAAAGTCAACATTAAACATTTAAAAATGAAATGTATGTCAAATAGATGATCTTAGGTCCAACAGGGTAAGGTTAATCCAGAAATCTTTAAGGGATAAGACAATAGCAGATAATTTTATGTACATCCCCAAAGACGGTACACAAAATTACCCTGTCTATAAAATACAATTTTAGGTTGAAATGTTCGGACACTCAACTTAATGAATATTCATTTAAGGTCCCCAAAGTCGTTAAGACAGCGAATAAGAAAACATTATTAAAAACTTTGGGGACTAGTGTAATAAACACCCCCTTTCTTCCTGGTAAGGTTAATCATGCGTGGACACTTATTATGAAAAAGTTTTTCTATTCTAAGAAATACTTTTATCATTATTCCATACTTTTATATTTATTTGTATACATTTACTTTCATGGATTATGGAATGGGTAAATTGAAAATTGAATATTCAGCAAAACTTTCCGGAATTTAAGTCCAAAATAAGTAAAATATATAAAACTTTTGGACGATTTTCCAAGCAAAGCTTTATCGTAAAAAATTAAACTTTTTCATAGATGAAATGAAATAAAATACCACTAAATATGAACACTTTCTAACCAATAATGGGGTCAGATCAATCCTACAATTCCAATTAAGGATGTTATCATCTAGACGTTTAGATATAACGCTGGAAAGTGTCACGTGTGACGTCATAAAAATACGTCTTTAAAGGAGGGATGAGAGGAGAAGTGGAGAAGGAAACCCCTAGAAAAGAGATGGATTTTGACGTATTTTTATGACGTCATGCATGACACTTTCCAGGACTTCGTTTCAAAAATACATTAATATTATCTAGTCTTTGAATAAGGAACTTTCTCATAAGTAATTACTAAAATATTTTAAAAACAAGACATTTTGCTTTGACAAATACCGAATTACAATTTGTTTAGATACTATATCCCTGATATTTATACATACAGGGCGGGAGGAGACATTGGACTTATTATCACACTAGTCCCCAAAGTTTTATAATAACGTTTTCTTACTCTTTGGGGACTTTTATTGAATTTAGATTGGTTGTTCCATTAGGTTATATAAGTGTCCCAACCACTTATTGTAATCTACAGAAGGGGTATATAGTGTATCAGCATTGGGGATGTACATCAATTTATCGGCCACTGTCTTATCCCTTTAGATCCCTGACGTAAATTTCTATCAAAAAAAAGAAGCATATGGAAATTATTACCAAAACTTTGGCAATTTAAAGATATACACAACTATAATTATTCAAGGGAATATCTAAAGATTATCCAATAGACTATAAAAGTTGGAAAGATTTTTAATCAATATAATAGATTTGAAATCTGCATAAAATTTTAAGGATTTTTTATAAAATTATTTTTATATATAATTCTTTATTTAAAGGCGCAAATACAAATTAAGTTAAATAATTTTGAGATCTGTGATTGGTGGATTGAAAACTATCTGCGCTCTGATTGGAGAAGCTTAAGTGACGTACATCATTCAACCAATTAGAGCGTAGGTAGTTTCCAATCCAGCTATCCTATTGGTCAAAATTTATAAACTTAAATCGTATTTGCGCCTTCAAATAAAGAATTATATAAAAAACGAATTTTATAAAAAATCCTTAAAATTTTATGCAGATTTCAAATCTATTATATTGATTAAAAATCTTTCCAACTTTTATAGTCTATTATTTAACCACCCCAGGAAACGTAAGATTAAATACAAAACAAAAAGAAGAATAACCCATGGAGGGAGAGGACATAGGGCTGTTTATTACTCTAGTCCCCAAAGTTTTATGATAGCTTTTTTATTCGTTGGCTTAACAACCTTGGCGACTGTTATTGAATTTTGATTGGTTGGTTCATTAAGTTGAGTGTCCAAACGTTTTAACCATTAATTGTAAATCTACAGAAAGGGTAATTTTGTGTAACATCAAGTTATCGGCCATTGTCTTATCTCTCTAGATCCTTGGGAATAAACTAAAAATGCCAATTGTGCACCATTCTAATAAGACGTAGGTTGACCTATGTATTTCTGAAAAAAAAATGATACCATATTGTAGACATACTATTTTAATGTTTTATGTCGATTGTCTGGATTTAGGTAAAAATGATCATGGCAGACATTTCCAGACCCAGGGTGGGGTGTTTAACCTCCCTCCAAAATGAAATTGGAAGTGCTCTAGAACCCCTAAAATTTTTGGAATAATTTAGATTGTACTCCCCCTGTTGAAAAAATATTTATCTCCAAATTAAGGGGGCTACTAGTGAATACGCTCCTTGCCTCTAGAGGAGAGTAAAGATGTTTAGGAAATTAGCCTAAACCTATCCCAAAACATTTATACGGCTTCAATATAAAAGTACATTCAATTCAGACCAATATCTTCCGAGATCTTAAGCTTCAGACACTAAAAAACCTTACTACTTTTATCATAGGATTACATAAAAAATTGATGAAATTTAAAGAAATAAATTGTATAAATTAGTTTAACTGTAACTATTAAAAAGTTTGGTTATAAAATACTGGTGTAAGCAGCTGGGAAAGGAAAGTTGAGAAATATTAAAAGGAAACTCCTATCGTTATTTTAGGCATGTTAAAATATTCCTATCAATTTCAATTTCATGATGATTCCTCTAACAGTTAGGTTCGACTGTATAATCATTACAAAAATGTAAGTAAGTTCATTTAGACGTGCTGATTTTTTACTTTTTGAAATATAATTTTGTATGGTATAATTATCCTATTCATCTGATTTTTAAAATAATGATTCTTTAGACAACAAGATACAAAATTATAAGCACATCATAATCAAATGCTAAAACTGAAAGTGCTGATTTTGTAACATCGAAAATTATGGCAGAGAAATTATAAAGTTTTAAAATAACATTATCTTCTCCGTTGGTTTAACAACTTTAGAGACTTTTTTGATTGGTTGCTACATTAAGTTAAGTGTTAAAAAGTTTCAACCTCTGATTTTAATCTACAGAAGGTGTTTTTGAGTATCGTCATAGGGGAAGTACATCAATTTTTCAATGTTTGATTAATCGGCTATTTTTTTTATCCCTTTAGATCCCTGGAAATAACCATAGCCTATATACAGGCACACTCAGTAATATACTGCTTAGTCCTTAATTTTGGACGAGGAAAAGGTCATAATATTTATGATTTTACTTTTCCTACGGATAATATTTGTACCATCAGTTAAGACATCTTTGATTAACTCCAGGTTTCAATGCTAATCTGAATTAAGATAATATATTAGATTGTACATTTAAGATCAAAATCTAACATGATTCCCTAAAACAAACAAAATTAGTATAGTAACAATGCTGAAGCAATACTGCCAAGGTTGGAATTCTGTTGTGCTATTAGCTGTAGTAGATCCCATGTTAATCGCAGGGATGAAGGGGACAATGGGCTGTTTATTACACTACTCCCCAAAGTTTTGTAATAACGGTTTCTTATTCGTTGGGTTAATAACTTTAGGGACTTTTTTTTTAAAATTTTGATTGTTTATTATGTTAAGTGTCTAACGTTTCAACCACTAATTGTAATCAACAGAAGGTGTAACTTTGTTTGATATTATTGGGTATTTACATTAATTTATCGGCCATTGACTTATCCCTTTAGATCCCTGGGTTGAGTGGATGAAGATAGTTTGGTTATGAAAAAGAAAAGAAGAATGCATTCCAAAATTCTCAGATGGGATAAAATTTTGGATAAAGGGTAAGGTAATCCAAATTTGCTAATGTTAAGGCAATGAGTTGAGTACAGGACTTTGGGGATTAGAGTAATAAACAGTAGAGTGGATCGATTTTGGACATTTTTTTCTGAGGCCAAAGCGGGGATCTGCAAATGATTTATATGAATATAATATACCTCTGGATGATTTAAAATTTATCCTAAGTCTTAAAACCGCTGACGACCAGACATTCAATTGTATAGCTATTTGTAAATGGGAGTCAAAAATTTATTGAATCAGAACTATGGCTTCATGGTGCTCCCAGGAAAGGCATTGAGGAGTAGAATCCGGAACTTTTGACCGTTTCAAAAAATCTCGTTCCTAGCCTGAGAAAATCTAAAAAACCTCTACAAATTGGACAATT